>NW_024081857.1:80056-493903 GCF_003009895.1 Hyaena hyaena | reverse complement strand
AGGGGACCTGGTGTGCAGGTATTTGGCAAATACGGTCTTTTTATGCACCGAGCGGAGGTTTTTCTGTTTCGGACTCTCTCCTTTTCTCCTCTCACTCCCCGTAGAGGGTAGAGGGGGATCGCCTCCCACCCTGGAGTCTCTGATCCCGGCCCGATTTTCTCTTCCCCGGTTCGCACTCACGTTAGAAGGCTCTCTCAGTGGATTCTGCGTCTTTTTTCTCCCAATCTCTCAGGTTTTGTAAGGTTTCCAATGGCTTCACATCTTTTCCGTGTGATGTATGGGCGCGAGTGCAAGTACGGAGCTCCTTACTTCTCCGCCATCTTGCCCTCTCCCAGCAAAGTTCAGGCTTTAAATTGAAAAAGTAACTAACTCCCATGTTTACTAGTACTGATCAATATTCCAACAAAAATTTTTAATAAGATATGCATAGAACAGATATTTTCTTTTGACTTACTTTTTGTCATGACAAATTAAATCTGGTAATGGAAAATTTATAAAAGTGAATATCAATCATTGTTTTTAACTTTAGGATTTTTTTCTAGCTTACTTATGCAAGCCTGTTAATATAACCTCAATTTTTAAATATAATCTTTGGTATACATTATTGATGTACAAATTAGATCATATATGTATTTCTGTTGAAGATAAAATTTTAGTTTAATTTTTCAAGAGTGCTTTCAAGGGATATTGAAACATAAAATAATAGGTCCTGGTTATTGTTGTTAATACCAGTTTCACTGTCCATGTTCATCTCATGTCTTGTGTCCTCAGTGTATTTCTGAGTATTACTTATTTTTCAGTTCTGGATAATGATTCTGAGTGAGATAACAAAGGAGCATTAGGAAACTTGGCTTTTAATTCTAGTTCTGTCTATAACAGTACCAAACTGGATGATTTACATAAATGTATATATGGTTGGTTTTCAATCAAGTAATTAGTAGATTAGTGTAGCCAATGTTTCAGGTTTCCTTAATCCCTAAAGTTCTTTGACATACCTGGTGATTTGTGTTAATTCCTGTGGTAAGTCATTCACTATTTTCTTAAGCAAAAATTAATGATCATCTAGAGATGAAAAACACTATTTCAAGTTCCCCAGTGGTTAGCAAATACATTGGGGAAATGATATATTTACTTTATTCTTTTCAATTTACTGTTTAATAATGCACAATAGTAACAAACAGTGAATTAACTATATGACTATCAGAATGTAAATATTGGAGCATCACATGTGAAATATAAAAAATGAGTTCCAACAACATAAATCTAAATATTTTGGAATTCATTTTCAGAAATCTTATCTGGTTCTTTGTTATAAATTAAGATCTGACCTACACTTATTTATTCAGGCCAAGATCAATTTTATTATTTCTATAATTTCATATTTGCCCATACTCTTAAAACTTTTTAAAACCTCTGTTACTTGCAATAAAAGTTTACCTTTTAAATTTAAATATAGCTGGTTTATTATGGCCATTTTAATCCTTGTATAAGATAAATTCTTGGAAGGGAATGTAGCAATTTTGTATTTCTTATAAGTATCCATAAAGATTAATTACACTTTATGATACAATCTGTGGAGTGTAAATGTTATAATCACTTTTTCTGAAATACTGTCCTCTCAAGAGCACAAAGCAAAAACTGTCTTGGGGAGTTTAAGTAGCATTCTTTACAATGCTAGGCCAAGAACTATAAAATATTCTGTAATCAATATATCCACAGAGGAGATTTTTAAGAGTTTAACTTAATAACATGTAACTGATATTATGGTAAAGTTTCAACCTTTTTTTTTAATTCCTATAAGATGATCAAAAGGTAGTTAGAATGGAGTTTTCCTGACTCGCACACTCAATCATGTAGAGTTCACAAATAGAGATTAGAACAAAGAATCAGTTTCTTGATTTCTCTTTCTGATGCTTAATTATTGGTGTATAAAAATGCAACCAATTTCTGTACATTGATTTTGGAATAAACCTAAACAAAGATATAAAAGATCTGTTTGATGAAAACTTTAGGAAACTTATGAAGGAAATTGAAGAAGACACAAAGAAATGGAAAAACATTCCATGCTCATGGATTGGAAGAATAAATATTGTTAAAATGTCATTACTACCCAAAGCAATCTACACATTCAATGCAATCTCAATCAAAATTGCACCAGCATTCTTCTCAAAGCTAGAACAAACTATCCTAAAGTTTATGCGGGACCACAAAAGACCCCGCAAAGCCAAAGTAATATGGAAGAACAAAACCAAATCGGGAGGCATCACCATCCCAGACTTTAGCCTCTACTACAAAGCTGTCATCATCAAGACAGTATGGTATTGGCACAAAAACAGACACATAGACCAATGGAATAAATAGAGGACTCAGAATTGGACCCACAAATATATGGCCAACTAATCTTTGACAAAGCAGGAAAGAGTATCCAATGGAAAAAAGACAGCCTTTTTAACAGATGGTGCTGGGAGAGCTGGACAGCAACATGCAGAAGAATGAAACTAGATCACTTTCTCACACCATACACAAAAATAAACTCAAAAAGGATAAAGGACCTGAATGTGAGACCAGAAACTATCAAAACCCTAGAGGAGAAAGCAGAAAACAACTTCCTTGACCTCAACCACAGTAATTTCTTACGTGACACATCCCCAAAGTCAAGGGAATCAAAAGCAAAAATAAACTATTGGGAACTCATCAAGATAAAAAGCTTCTGCACGGCAAAGGAAACAATCCATAAAACTAATAGGCAACCGATGTAATGGGAAAAGATGGTTGCAAATGATATATCGGATAAAGGACTAGTTTCCAAAATCTATAAGGAATTCACCAAACTCTACATGTGAAAAACAAATAATCCAGTGAAGAAATGGGCAGAAGATATGAACAGACACTTCTCTAAAGAGGACATCCAGATGGCCAACAGACACATGAAATGATGCTCAGCATCCCTTATCATCAGGGAAATACAAATCAATACCCGCACTGAGATACCACCTCACGCCAGTCAGAGTGGCTAAAATGAGCAAATCAGAGAACTCTAGATGCTGGCAAGGATGTGGAGAAACGGGCACCCTCCTACACTGTTGGTGGGAATGTAAACTGGTACAGCCCCTCTGGAAAACAGTGTGGGGGTTCCTCAAAAATTAACACTAGAACTCTCCTATGACCCAGCAGTAGCACTGGCTAGGAATTTACCCAAGTGATACAGGGGTGCTGATGCATAGGGGCACATGTACCCCAATGTTCATAGAAGCACTCTCAACAATAGCCAAATCATGGAAAGAGCCTAAATGTCCATCAATTGACGAATGGATCAAAAAGATGTGGTTTATATATACAATGGAATACTACATGGCAATGAGAAAGAATGAAATCTGGCCATTTGTAGCAACATGGATGGAACTAGAGGGTGTTATGCTAAGCGAAATAAGTCAGGCAGAGAAAGACAGTACCATATGTTTTCACTTATAAATGGAACAGGAGAAACTTAACCGAGCACCATGGGGGAGGAGAAGGAGAAAAAATAGTTTGGGAGAGGGAGGGTGGCAAACCGTGAGAGACTCTTGAATACTGAGAACAAACTGAGGGCTGATGGGGGTGGGGAAGAAGGGAAGGGGGGTGATGGGCATGGAGGAGGGCACTTGTTGGAATGAGCATTGAGTGTTATATGGAAACCAACTTGACAATAATCTGTGAAAGAAAACAAAAAGAATCATACTATTGACTTAGGGACTGGCCAAGACTAGTCCATAGTGTACAATTTATAGAGGTATTCTTTTTTTAATTTTTTAAATGTTTTACTTATTTCAGAGAGAGAGAGAGGCAGCATGAGCAGGGGAGAGTCAGAGAGAGAGGGAGACAAAGAATCTGAAGCAGGCTTCAGGCTCTGAGCTAGCTGTCAGCACAACATGGGGTTTGAACCCACAAACCATGAGATCATGACCTGAGCTGAAGTCGGATGCTTAACTGACTGAGTCGCCCGATGCCCCTATAGAGGTATTTTAAATCTTTCTATAAGTGGAAAACTATCTTCTTAAAAAATTTTTAATGTTTATTCATTTTTGAGAGAGTGAGACAGAGAGTGAGTGGGGGAGTGGCAGAGAGAGATGAAGACAGAATCCGAAGCAGGTTCCAGGCTATGAGCTGTCAACACAGAGCCTGATGTGGGGCTCTACTACCAAACCATGAGATCATGACCTAAGCTGAAGTCAGACACTCAACCAATTGAGCCACCCACGTGCTCCAAAAAAACTATCTTAAGTGTTGTTCAATATATTCCTTCCATTTTCCTTTATTCTCTTTTTTTTTTAGTTTATGAATTCATATCATTTGAGGGTAAATGATTTTCATAGTTCTATCTTTTTGCTGTATTTATATTTTTCTGCTTTATAAATACATTTTTAAATTTTCTTTAACGTTTTATTTATTTCTGAGAGAGAGAGAGAGAGAGAGAGATAGCGTGAACAGGGGAGGGTCAGAGAGAGAGGGAGACACAGAATCTGAAACAGGCTTCAGGCTCTGAGCTAGCTGTCAGCACAGAGCCCAACGTGGGGCTCGAACCCACGAATCGTGAGATCATGACCTGAACCAAAGTCAGATGCTTTATTGACTGAGTCACCCACGTGCCCCTATAAATAGATTTTTAAGTTTATTTATTTTGAGAGAGAGAGAGCAGGAGAGGGCCAGAGAGAGAGGAAGAGAGAGGATTCCAAGCAGGCTCCTCACTGTCAGCATGAAGCCCAAGGTGGAGTTCAAACTCATGAACCACAAGATCATGATGTGAGCTGAAACCAAGAGTCTGACATTCGACCGTCTAAGCTACCTAGGCACCCCTTGCTTTATATTTCTAATGATAAATTTCCTTTAATTTTCAGTGTCACTGTTCTCGGCAAATTAATATGAAAATAAGTGCATCTTCTATCATACTTCTTCAAACGCATCTCTTATTCTCAATCTAACTTTGCAAGATTATTCTTCCAAAATCTTGTGTTTTACATATAAATCCTTTTCAAAAGGCTTCATGGCTGTCCACTGTCCACTTGTTCATACACTGATCACATACCTACTTCCTAGACCCTTTTGTATGTAGAACACTGGATTTAGATTGGACCCAAGTCATTGTTCTATCCTTTTATTCTAGACTTTGTACTAGACTTTGTTCCTGTCTAGTACACTCCATATTCAGGTTCCTTTCCTCTCTATATAATTATTCTACTTTACCATCTTTTTTTTACTTATTACCTGGACATACCATAATCATTCTATTGTTTTTTTGCCAGAATTGCTTAAGAGCTTTACCTTTTATCAATTTTAAGTTCTTATATATTTATTAATTCGTTCATTTAATTTTACATCATCTCTATGAGGTGTAGGTAAGCACTATTTAATCTCTATTTTACAGATAAGGACACTGTGACACAGAAAAATTAGGTAACTTGCTCAAAGATATACAGAAAATAAGATAGACCTTGACTAAAACTCGGACATTCTTTACTCAAGAGTCTGATTTCTTTTTTTTTTTTTAATTTTTTTAATTTATTTCTAGGAGAGAGAGAGACAGCGTGAGCAGGGGAGGGTCAGAGAGAGAGAGACACAGACTCTGAAACAGGCTCCAGGCTCTGAGCTGGCAGTCAGCACAGAGCCCGACGCGGGGCTCGAACCCACGAACCCGCGAGATCATGACCTAAGCGAAAGCCGGACGCCTAACTGACTAAGCCACCCAGGTGCCCCAAGAGTCTGATTTCTTAACTAGTTTATTACAAGGTTTACTTGTCCTTCTTCTCTCCCCTTCTCCCATTTTGTCTTTTCTCATTCTTTCTGGAATATAATGTTTTTAGTTGTGTAGTGTCCTGACTAGAGATGCAAAGTAGAATTTGCTATAAGGATATCTTCTGTTTTGACCTATCATCCTCTGAGTTAGTACAGTCATGCCTGGGGTCATTATGCTCTGTGCTGGCATTTGTAGAGTTGTTTGCTTCTCCACTGGATCCCACTTTCCATGCACCATCCCTCATTATGACCAGAAGGGCCTATCACTGTCTGCTGGCTGTATGCTTTTTCTTCCTTTTTTTCTTCTTTTTAATCCTGCTCATAATAGGGGAATGTGAAGGCTCTTCTATACCTTGCTCGCATTCTGGGAGTCCAGTCGGGCTCCTCTACACCAATATCTTTACATAGGTATTTGAATTCTATTTGCCTTTGACATGGAATTCTGGGGATCTTTCTGGACCTGGGAAGAAGTCAATTATGTTCTCTATTCTAGATTCAGTTCTAAACCTCTCCTTTCTCCATCTCTACCTTATAATTTCTTATCTCTTCTGTATTGGCAGAATACAGAATGAAGCATGTATGATTTCTAATCCTTCTACCATAAGTCTGAGTCACCATTTTTACTTCTTAGTTTTTCATGTTTAAAGTCAAGAACTTGGTGTCTTGATTTTGGATTCTTCTGTCCCTTGGGGCATCAAATTACCTCAAATACCTTGGCGATTCACAGGACAAGAAGGAAGTGAAGATGAAAAGCAATTCTATTAAAATATTTTGATATCATTCCCTCACATTAGCATCAAATTGGGGGTAAAAAATAATGTTGCTGAGAAAGGGCAGGTAAGGAGCCAGGATAGTGAACATTTTGTTTTAATGTGATAAGATAGACAACAGGAAGGCATTTAATTTTTTGACAGAAGCAATACAACAGGAGGGCTATATGGAGGAATTTTGTTCTTTTAGCTTAGGATAGGATAAAAGGAAGGAGGGAAACTACAGAAGGCTGAATATTAAGTACTTTATTGCCTATAACCAAGTTTTTTCTCCTTTGTATATCATATTTACTAATTTATGTTAATGATTTTTTCCCACAAAAGAATGTTATCTATTTTTTCACTAAAGGTGAAATGATTTTTGATGATAACTTCATTTTTAATATATTACATGCCCCTCAAATGTATACTCACTTAACAGAAATACCTACCAAGAACTCATAGCATTTTAATATGTGATATGTGTTATCATGTCATTGTTTTATAAAAAGAAAATGAGTACTTAAATATACCTGCTTTCATTTCTAAGTGACTGTCTCTTTTATTCATGGTTTGTTTCCTCTGATGAGGTTCTCAGCAGACAGTTCTTATCTTGGTGTTTTTATAGTTTCTTAATTATTCACTGTCATTTTTAAATGAATGCTCCAGGAATACTTGGGTATTTACATACTCTTTGTCACCTTGCTTAACTTTACGTGTCTCATAGAAGAGTCTTGATAATTATTGTAATAGAACTTGAGAGAAGTTATGTCAGCTTGCACATACCATTAGTGCATTAATGTGTCAAAATAGCAGTGAATGACACAGCTCTAGGCAGTCTTAAAAGCTACTAATGGCAGACGAACTCTAAGAAATTGATTTGTAAGCAATACTGGAGCTATAAAACTTTCTCCTTGATATATAGTTTCAGAAAGTCTTGTTCTATTTTTCATTTTATTTTTAGTAAATGAGTAATAGCTATTTGAATAAGAGAGCAATCTATAAAGATTACATAGTTGATGTTCTCTTTGTTGAAGTAGCAATACAAAAGTTCAAATGGGAAAACTAACAAGATTTCAGCATGTTAAAATTAATTCAGCTGTTAACATTTAAACTGTAGTTTAATCATAAGGTTGGTTCTTATTGTTTTGTGGGTAATAGAAATGGATGTGGTAATGTAGTTTGTCAAACTAATAGATTTTTGACACCTAGAAATAATGTAATAAATATAAACATAGTTATGTGATGGTTTTAAAAACTTATATAACATATTTTATTTATTTTTGAGAGACAGTGAGAGAGTGAGGCAGAGAGAGAGAGGGAGACACAGAATCCAAAGCAGGCTCCAAGGTCTGAGCTGCCAGCACAGAACCCAATGCTGAGCTTAAACCCATAAGCTGTGAGATCATGACATGAGCAGAACACAGATGCTTGACCAACTGAGCCACCCAGGCTCTGAAAAAATATATTTTAAAACAGGAGTACACGGAGTTCCAAGGCTAAGTGTCCTGGTACATTTTATGTTGAGTTTTAGATAAAATATACTTGTATTCTCCATACAGCAGTAAGAGATCTTAATAGCACTTGTTTTTTGACCAAGTCTGTCTCTCTCTTAGGGAGCTCCCCTAGAACAGGGGCCATCCCCCCGTGCTTATCAGTGTGGCTTCCAGGACTAACGTGCAACAAATTCAGAGCCGGATTAATACCATTAGACAAAAGACTGTGTGTTCTTACAAGGGCCAAACCATATAATTTTCATATCAGGAAGTGTTTTTGGAAGTGTTGTAAGAATGGCACAAAGGATAATCCAAGTAAGATGGATATATATCTCAGATTTCCTAAAACTTGCTGCATTCGGCCAGCTGTTGAAAGAAAAAAAACAAAGTAGTATGGTACACTGCATTGGAATGACATCCAAATTTGCACATAAAGCAAATGAGTTTGATTAGAGTGTTTGAAAGGTTCCATTTAACCCTAAACTTTCTGACTGTGATTCAGGTCCAAGTT
The DNA here is from genome assembly GCF_003009895.1 of Hyaena hyaena. Taxonomy (NCBI): domain Eukaryota; kingdom Metazoa; phylum Chordata; class Mammalia; order Carnivora; family Hyaenidae; genus Hyaena; species Hyaena hyaena. The sequence goes on along the minus strand of NW_024081857.1, from coordinate 485,378 downwards.
CATGGTTAAATCACAAAGAAGCAACTGCAACTAGATTGCTATTTTGAATGAATCCAGAAATGCTTTTTTTCAGTGGAGAATGAGCTCAGCTCGGAAATAGGCAGCTTCATAGTTCAAGAATTATATTTCATTGTGAGTGACAAGGAAGAGGGAGTATCTGGGAGACCCTAAAGAGCTATGAAATTTCCCAGGGTGCACCTGGGGACAGTGCTGGGGAAAAAAGATGGCTTGCTTCAGGTATATTTTATTTATTTCTTCCAGTCTTCAGTCTAAGTTCATGTGTTCATTGTTTTCATTAAGTAGTTGAAAATATCGTGACTTCTTGAAGTGAGTTCTTTAATCAGGCTGAAAATATAATATTACAGCATCAAATCAAAATATAAGAAACACTCAATGAAAGTTTTAAAGTTAGATTTCAACAAACATTTTATATAATATAAAATATTTCATGTATAAAATTGTATGTTATTATATTTATATGTATATATTGTATTTATATTTATATTATATTGTACATATTATATTTATATTTATATATAAAGTTTGCCTCTGTAAAGGAAAATATTTTCCTAACATATAATTTTAGGCTAAACTAATAAAGAATTTTAAACTCAGTATTACAGTACATTTTTTAGAAGTATATGAAAAAACAATATGACATAGCACCAAAATTTCTTCATACATTAAAATTAATTTAAAATTCCTTACTCTAACTTTACAATATTTTAACTTTACAAATTGTGCATTCTCCCCTAACTTCCTGTTTCAGATTGCTCCCTCAACTTATAATTTACTACTCTAGAGACAGTGGTTGACTTTTTATGGGGTGATTATTTTCCAGTTGTTTCTTCTTTCAATTCCCTTTTCTGCTTTTCCCCTCTAAGCACCCACAAACACATGTACGTGTCTTTTCTCATTTACTTGATATGTGGGCTTTACAATGAGGCTGTCTTTCTGTGAAAGTGAAATTTTATATCTTGTTAAAAATTCCAGAATGCTGTGTCCCAAATGGGTATACATTTCTGAATACAGGATCCTAAATCTGAAAAAACAGAAGGAAAAATGACCTGCTTATAATATCCATAACTACTTATAATAATACAATCTTATAGATTTACTAAGGCCATGATTTATAGTCATGCACATTCTTATAAGTAAGGTTTTCATCTCTGAAAGTGTTCTACACCACAACAAAACAGATTTGTAGTTCACTTAATTATAACTGTATATCTTCATAACACTTATAAGTTATGCCTCACATTCACCTCAGGGAGATCATGTTCCAGATACATTTTTGATTTTGTCCAAAGATAATTTTGCAGTTAGATTTCACTGAGGCTTCAGTCTTAAAAACCCATACATGTTTTAGAAAATCATCCTCAGTGTCTCTATTCCTAATATTTAGGAACTTTCAGATAAGATATTCCAGTTAGTGACCACTTTCCCCGCCCTTCCTCCATTCCCAGTTGTCTTAATGAAAGAGAACACATTGATTAAAATGAACATAGGTGACTATATATATCATTATACTTATGTTATTATATTATATTATATTGTATTGTATTATATTATAATATCATATTATATATACAATGTCTCTTAAATGAGACCTTACAAGGTAATGATATGTTCAGAAGAGGGGGGCTACCCCCATAGAAATTCATACTTGATTGTATATGTAATTTTTGGTAGTAAGAAAGAATATAAAGTACAAACTGAGGGCTAAAAATTTTTTTGAACCAACTGGCACAATGAACTGGAACTTTAACGTTTACTTAAATATATCCAAATAGTATTTTCAGGTATATAAATTTTTTAATGTTTATTCATTTTTGAGAGACAGACAGAGACAGAGTGTGTGTATGGGGAAGGGGGGAGGGTAAGAGAGAGGGAGACACAGAATCTGAAGCAGGCTCCAGGCTTTTAGCTGTCAGCACAGAGCCCGACGTGGGGCTCAAACTCTTGGAGAGCGAGATCATGACCTGAGCTGAAGCTGGATGCTCAACCAACTGAGCTGCTCAGGCACCCCAGTTATTTCAAGTATATAAAAGCCTGTACTCTTGGGGCGCCTGGGTGGCTCAGTCGGTTAAGCGTCCGACTTCAGCTCAGGTCATGATTTCACGGTTCGTGGGTTCGAGCCCCGCATCGGGCTCTGTGCTGACAGCTAGCTCAGAGCCTGCAGCCTGCTTCACATTCTGTGTGTGTCTCTCTCTCTGACCCTCCTCTGCTCATATTGCCTCTATCTCTCTCTCAAAAATAAATAAAATATTTTTTAAAAAAGCCTGTACTCTTGAAGCTGAAAAATTATAAGGAGAAATATGGATGATTCAGAGTTTTGTTTACTATCAGTTTAAGTCATGCTAAATCATATGCTGTATGAAAAATGTTTTTATTGCTAATAAAATGCAACTCACTTTTTTCTCCTTCGTAAGAAAATAGAAGTTTCAGAAAGAACTTCAATTCCTTCCTTTGTAGACACTTTGAGCATCCACTTTCTTAATGGAAAGAAAATCCCTCCTTGGATTGGAAGACAGCTTTCATCTCAGTCTTCTTGGCACATTCCCCCAGGGCTCTCGAACTTTCATCTGTCTCTTCTGTGCCCTGTTCCTTCAGACAACTTTCTCATTCAGTTATCTGCTTTCTCTGTTCCTTTAACCTCTCCAGCTGCTGACTCCTCCTTCAGCATATTTCAGCGTATTCATGACTCCAGGATACTTCAAACAAAAACAAAACCTCTGTCCATGACACATTAACCATTCTCAATTGCTCTTTCTGCATGACCAGGCTCTGAAGAAGAGTCCAGAGTCCAGATATATTTTTGTCTTTATCTGTCTACCTACTCTGAATGCCTCCAACTATTCTATCTTCTACCACTCAGTGGCAACCATTTTTGTCAAGAGCAGCAGTGAACTCTTGAAAGCAAAATCCAAAGGACATGTTTTGAAGCATTGCCAGTTATATTTTTTGGACATTTTGTTTCCACAGCAGTAGCCAATTGTGACCACTTCCTTGGTGTTGGACTGTTGCTACTTTGACTTAGCTTTGCGACATAGACTATGGATGAGGTAGGAGGGAAGGGAGACTCGTGAGACAAGTTCACCAAAACAGTCATTTTTGGTCTTTAAGCTGACCTTTAACCTACATGTCAGCAGGTCATAAAGAGTAATGAGACCTGACTCCTGGAAGACCACAAGACCACACTCTCCCTTGGCAGTGAAAGTAATAAAAGCTGGACATTCTTAAAATTGTTCCCTGTGGGTAATTCCACAGCCCTAAGACAATGGAAAAACTAACTGTCCAATATAAGTGATAAATCCAATGCTAAAGAGTAAGCCCTCCCTATATGGTTTCCTAGTTTTTAAAGACCTATAAACCCCTTTGTTAGAGGCAAAGGGGGATACATTTCCCATGTGGGAGGACAGGTCACTACTTTGTCTATGAAGTATCTCCTTTATTACTTCTATACTTAATAAATCTTTGTCCCTTTCTCCAGATGTCTTACTCTTGAATTTTTTTTCTCACACAAAACCAAGAACCCCCTTGGTGAGTGGCCTGAGACCCTCCTTCTCAGGGGCACTAAAACATGTGTTTGATTTCATAAAACCTGTCAGAAATATCTAGACTTAACTATTTTTATTTTGGTGCTTAATATCTGGATTACTTTGAAAACATTACTTAATCTCTCTAAACTCAGGGATTTTTTTTGTGTATTTTTGTTTTTGCTTTGCTTTAAAGTGGAGATGGTAATCGTATCCACCTCACAGGGCTACAGAATCCAAATTTTGAAAAACAATATTAAAGGGCCTATTATGATGTCTGGTACTTAAAAGCCCTCAATAAGTGATAGCATTATTAAGATTTTAAACCATGAGAACACTCTTCCTTCTTCCTGCATTACTCTTTCCTCTCCAAATCCACTCCTCTGTCTCTCCTTTTTTTCCCCCTTCCCTTCTTTTCCTTTTCCTTTTTTCTTACCTTTCTCTACCGCATCCCCCGGCCCACCCTCCAACAATTTCCCTCTTCTTACCTTCCTCGTCTCTTCTTCTCAGGCTCTTTCTTTCGTGCCCTCATTTGTTCCCGTCCATGGAGCTGCTGCTCCATGGCTGCTGCTACTGATAAACCCCAGCACATTTATCCAGCCCACAGCTTCCCCAATAGCTTCAAAACTGCATATTGCATTCTATGCATTTCCAGCTGGGGATTTCCTAAGCATCTCAAAGACAGCATGTTCCAACAAGAGTCAATCCAACTTAGTGTCCTAGACTCTATCTAAGTTGGTGTACCACCATTTCATAAACCATGCTAAAACCACAGAACACTTTAGCTTTATTTAGTCCCCTCTTAACTTTTGAACTGTTTTTATCAGACATTTATTTTTCTTAGATGTATGTCCACAAGACACAATAATACTGTTCTTTTAAACAGTCAGTATATTTTCTATATATCAACATAGTCATCATTTCTACTGCTCTTCATTTCTTCCATCAGTTTTATCTTTCCATCTGGGGTCATTTTCCTTTCCTCCTGACAAATTTCCTGTGTTTTATATATACATATATATGAATATATATGTATATGTACGTATATTGCAACCAATTATCTCAGCAGATGACTAATTCTTTTATTTTTTATTTGTCTGAAAATATATTTCTTACATCCTTACCTTTAAAGGATAGTTTCACTGGATTAAAATCTAGTTTGGAATTTTTTTTAATCTTTCAGAGCTCAGCACAGTTTCTACTGACTTCCATATTTTTATTGATAAGTCTGCTATCAGTTTTATTGTTATTGCTTTTACAATTTATTTTAGTCTTCAGATTTCAATAGCTAGTGGCTAGTTATGGTCTTCATTTTATTTGTTCTACTTAACAGTTTGCTGATATTGTCGAGTAGGTCCCAGCAACAGTATCTTTGACATCTTTGATCAGTGTTGGAAAATCTTTGGTCATTATCTATTCAAATATTACTTTTGCCACAATCTCCTTGTCATCTCTATTGGAGAGTCTAGTGACAGGCATTTTAAGCCTTCATTGTGTCCCTTATGTCTCTTGCACTTTATTTTGTTCTTTCCATGCTTTTATGTCTTCTGAGTTTTGGTTTACAAATTTTTTATTGACCTGTTTTATAGTTTATTAATCCTGCCTTCTTTTCTGTCTAGTTTTCTATTAACCTCATTTAGCAGCATGGAAATTTCAGACCTTGTATTTGCTCAATTTTTAAATACCAAGTTGGTATATACTCTGGATTCTAATTCCTTATAGAAATTTTTCATCTTTCCATCAAAATTTTTAGTCTTTTCCTTAATTGTTGATAACATATTGGTATTTTAATGGTTTTCATGGATAATTCCAATATCTGGCTCATTTATTCATATGTTTCTTTTTTTATTGCTTACTTCTTGTCCTGATTGGTGGTCTCATTTTCCTGCCTTCTTGCATGACAAGTAATTTTTTTACTGTATGTCAGATCTTGTATATAAAACATTTGTAAAATCTTTAGCTCTAGAATTAACTTGCCAACAGGGAGGGTTTCTCAGTGAGATACTAGTCACTACAATCCAACCCAGGACAAAACAGGATCATGTTTGGGTTGCAATTTTAGTTCACCTTTGGTTCAGCCCATTTCCTTGGACATGACCCTTATGAGCTTTTGACTGAAAGCACAGTAGATTTTTGTCTCCTTAACCTTGAAAGATTGGGAGTTTTGGCTTTCATGTTTTGGCACAGAAAATTTCAAAATATGTCAGATGTATATATATGATGCACTCCAGAATTCTCAGTATTTGCCTCACAACTACAGCAAGATGGAAAAGATTTCACTCTTCCCTTCAGGTCCAGCACCATCCTTGTCCATTTACCCAAATAAATTTGATGTAGAAAACCAGCACTTATCTATAGTTTACCTAGTTTCCAACAGTCACACTGGCTCCTTATGCCCACCAAATATTCTTCTGGTTTCTCCTTACTCCAGTAAAGTCACTTTTTGTGATCCTACTCTGATCCTCAGATCATACCCAGATCAAATGCCCCTAGAGAAGAAAACATATGGTGATTATCTGTTGAGGAAAAGTTCATCCCTTTGGTATTTTCAGCTTTGATAGTCTTAATTGCTTCCTCAGTACTCTGATATTTTTAAAAAATATGTAACTTTTCAAAGTTATCGACTTTACTGGCTTTATTAGTTGCTGCAGTATGAACATTGACCTAAAATTTACTAGATCTGTTTAGATTTGAACATTGATCTGAAGCCTGTTTGTTCTTTCCTAGGGTTCTCATAACACAGTAATACTCTGTCCTTATCTTTGTCATAATACTTTTGTCATTTGATAATAATGACTCTTTGTGTGTGTATATATGGATGTGTGTGTACAGAGGACAGGAGATATTGGTTGTATTTGCCGGTTGTGTTTATCTATCTCTGCCTCTGCATTGTAGGGTTTCTAGACTCCCTACCCTTGGCATTATGTCTGTGATGTGTGGAAGGTGAAGAGTACATGTAGAATGAATCAATGATTGGCAGAGACCTATATGGTAGGACACAAATTATTAGAAGTTTAAACTCTTATGTTTCACACTTTACTCCTTTCAGTCTCTGTGGTTCCAGTACAAGCCCTTATCAGTTGTTGCCTGAAATATTTTAAATAGCTTGTTGTAAATGATTCCGGCATCAATAGTTTCTCTATACCTATGTATAATTTAGTACTAACGATGCATTTTTGACCCTGACAAGAGTTTCTCAGCTTATTCTGGTAACTATAATACTTGTATTCTGTTTTTTATAGGGCTTAGCAGAGTGCTTTCTTTTTAGTAAATACTTAATGTTCTATGTAAATCTATTGCTAAGGTTTCAACTCTTAAATTTTCAGTAGGAAAGCATTTGTTACCTTGACTACACTACTATGCTGTCATTTGTAATTCTAAAGCACAAACTACCATTTTCCTCCTTCAAAGTAAATGCCTTTCATCTGTGCAATGTGTAGCAAAAGTGGGGAAAACTATGGTAGCACTTTATATTTTATTTGGCCTTATATTACAGAATGTTAAAAGTATAGATCTATCTTGATTTAAGATCAAACAGTATGAGAACTTTCTAGTGTTAACACTTAAATGAGGCTTTGTATTTAGTGTTTTGTTTTTTCATATCATAGGACACAAATCCTCATTAAGTTATTCTTTATCACACTTTTCTTTCTCATTTAGAAACTCTCTATGATTCCCTTAACAATGTGCTAATGAAACTTCACTATTCTTTACAGTTTATTTTAAGGCAAGACACTATTACATTTTCTTCTCAGATTTTTCGGAACCTAATTAAAATTTAGTGCATCAATTCTAATTTTTATGGATTGGATGTCTAAAGCTCATAAAGAGGAATAAAGTTCTTCTTAAAAACATAAATGGAAACTTCTGCTGTATTATGTAAATTTGCATCTGAAGCTTCTTAAAATTTTCTCATGAATCAGAATTAATTGGTGGATTTCTTTTAGCTTCATATCCTTCATGTAGTCAAATTATACTTACTGAACTTTTTTCTACTAAAACCCTTTTGTTAATTTAAATAACAAAACTCCTCACTGGTTATTTAGGAAAAGACAGCTAATCAGAAGGGTTAGTGAGTAATAATATGATATTGCAAATATATCAGAAATCAGGTTCCAAGGACTTTCTGTAAATCTTCTTACTTTCTTGTAATCTCAATATTATCAGAAGTAAATAATTTATTAATAGCCTATAAAATATTATTTTAAAATTGAAATATTTAGAATATAAATACTTGATAAATTAAAAACAGAAGTTATAAAACGGGGAACTGAATTATTTAGAATAGCACAATAATACTGAGTTAATTTCTTATTGATATGTTGTATTTTATTATTCAATTCAAAGTGTTATCTAATATGCATTGTGATTTTTTTACTCATAGATCACTTAAAAATATATTGCCTATTTTTATAGTTTCTACTTTTCTGCTAAAATTCTCCATCTTGTCATTTTTTTATTGAACATATTGAGCATCTTTATTTAAAAGTTTCTGTCTGCTAGCCCTCATGTCCTGATCAGCTATAAGTCTCTTTATTGTAGCTTTTTTTTCTATTGATCCCACTTCTTGATCTACCTAGTAACTTTTGATTAATGCCAGATTTGCACATAAAAGTTGTAGAGTCTCTGGATAAAAATGTCCTTTCTCAAGAGAAAACTCACTTTATCTTAATGCAGTCAGTAAAGTAGGGCAGAATACCTCAACCGGATCAGCGACTAAGTTGTCTCGAGGTGAGTTTGTAGTCTTTGTAAATATAAGGCTATATTTGGTCCACACTCACTCTTACATTTCCACAGAATTTAATTGAGAGCAAGTCTTTTCTAAGTCTCCTTCTCTTGCTGATTCTGAAATCTTGTTGGCCCTCAGAATTTGAAACAGCTAAAACTCTTCTCTAGGTAACAGCTCCTTTCTGTTTGGCTCAGAACTCACTTTTCGCAACAGCTTTCAAATTTATTAATTACCACAGAGCAAAACTGTCAAACATTGGGCTAACTTTTTGTGCCTATGTTCTTTCAGGAATTTTGGCTCTTCAAGCACTAGTTATCTTTCTAGCCCCACCTTCCATTTTTTCTTCAGCTCTTTGATACTGCTGAAAGCTGTCTGGCTCCTGGCCTCTTAGCAGCTCTCTGCTGCCTGGCTTCTCAGCTTCTTTGCACTAAGAATGGGCAACTGCTTTGAAAGGGAAATACAGTGAGGAGAAAGGTGGTGTCACTTCATTTGGCTTCTTTGTCTTGAGATATTGTGTCGTCAAGACTTTGGTGCCTCAGCAACTCTTTATTAAATTATCTGCCTTTTTTGCTTGTTTTCTGTGGAAGTTTTGATGTGCTGTATGCCATTCTATCCTGGCAGAAAACAGAAATATATGTATTTAGCTTAAAAGAAATACCATATTAGATATATTTTAGGAACAAGCCTTCTTCACTTAATATTTTTAGGAATCTTTTTATGACTAACTCTGGATGGATATACTGGTAGATAAATAACTTCCTTATTCTGGCTTAATTATGGAATAATATAATTATAATGTGATGAATTTAGTCATTTGCCTGTTGTTAGATGTTTAGGTTATTTACAGTGTGTTTGTGTGTGTGTGTGTGTGTGTGTGCGCATGTGTGTATAATTGTGCACACACAATTATAAATGATCCTTTGTGAACCATGAATATTGTGTTTATAAGATACCTAGAAATAGCATTCATTAATGGGTTAGATATGCACATTTGCGATTTTTGTTAGATACAACCAAATTATTTTCTATAAATGGTTTAGTATTTTACAAGTTTTGCCACATCCACTCAATATGAAGTGTCATTCTATTGAGGCTTTCCAAATATAATGGGAAAAATATGATACCTTTTTAAAATTTTTTGTTTAGCATTTCCATAATTAGCAGTGAAGTTTAATATCTATTTGCATGTCTGTTAGTCATTTGTATTTCTTTTTTCAAGAATGCTTTTTATAAAACCACATTAATAAAAGAAAGGATAAGACTCATATGGTCCCCTCAATAGATTCAGAAAAAGTATTTGACAAAATACAGCATCCATTCTTGATAAACACCCTCAACAATGTAGGGTATGAGGGAACATACATCAACATTATAAAGGCTGTATATGAAAGACCCACATCTAATATCATCCTCAATGCGGAAAAACTGAGACCTTTTCCTGTACAATCAGGAACAAGACAAGGATGTCCACTTTCACCAATATTGTTCAACATAGAACTGAAAGTTCTAGCTTCAGACAGCAAAAAGAAATAAAAGGCATCCAAATTGGAAAGAAAGAAGTCAAACTTTCACTATTTACAGATAACATGATACTCTATATAGAAAACCTGAAAGACTCCACCAAAACATTGCTAGAACAGATACATGAATTCAGTAAATTCACAGGATGCAAAAGCAACATACAGAAATTTGTTGCATTTCTATTCACTAATAATGAAGAGGCAAAAAGAGAAGTCAAAGAATCAATACCATTTATAATTGCACCAAAAAACATGAGATATCTAGGAATAAACCTAATGAAAGAGTTAAAAGATCTCTTCTCTAAAAACTATAGAATATTGATGAAAGAAATTGAAGATGACACAAATAAGTGGAGACATTCCATGCTAATGGATTGGAAGAACAAATATTGTTAAAATGTCTGTACTACCTAAAGCAACCTACACATCTAATGCTATTCCTAACAAAATACCACCAGAATTTTAAATAGAGCTAGAAGAAACAATTCTAAAATTTTCACAGAACCACAAAGGACCCCAAATAGCCAAAGAAATCTTGAAAGAGAAATGCAAAGCAGGGCGATCACAATTCTGGACTTCAGATTATAGTGATCATGACATTATGGGACTGGCACAAAAACAGACACATAGATCAATGGAACAGAATAGAAAATGTAGAATGGTCCCAAAGCTATATATATGGTCAACTAAGGAAGAATATCCAATGGAAAAAAGACAGTGTCTTCAACAAATGGTATTGGGAAAATTGGACAGCAACATGCAAAAGAATGAAACTGGACCACTTTCTTACACCATCTACAAAAATAACTTTAAAATGGGTGGAAGACCTAAATGTGAGACAGGAAACCATCAACATCCTAGAGGAGAACATCCTAGAGGCAGCAATCCCTTTGACAACAGCTGTAGCAACTTCTTATTAGATATGTCTGGAGTAACAGGAAACAAAAGTAAAAATGAACTATTAGGTCTTCTTTAAGATAAAAAGCTTCTACACAGGAGGAAACAATCAACAAAACAAAAAGGCAACCTTTACAATGAGAGAAGATATTTGCAAATAACATATCTGATAAAGGGTTAGTATCCAAAATGTATAAAGAACTTATCAAACTTAAACCCCTAAACCAAATAACCCAGTTAAAAAATGGGCAGAAGACATGAACAGACATTTTTTCAAAGAAGATATACAGATGGCTAACAGACACATGAAAAGATGATCAACATCAAGGAAATGCAAATCCTAATTATAATTACAATGAGATACTACCTCACACCTATCAGAGTTGCTAAAATTAACAGCTCAGGAAACAACAGATATTGGTGAGGATGTGGAGAAAGGGGAACCTTCTTACACTGTTGGTGGGAATGCAAGTGATGCAGCCACTCTGGAAAACAGAATGGAGTTCCACAAAAAGTTAAAAATAAAACTACCCTATGACCCAGCAATTGCACTAGTAGGTACTTACCCAAAGAATGCAAAGAATGATTGGAAGGGGCACATGCATTCTGGTGTTTATAGCAACAGAATCAACAATAGCCAAATTATGGAAAAAGGCCCAATTTCCATTCACAGATGAATGGATAAAGAAGAAGCGAGATATATAGATATAGATAGATCTATCTATATCTATCTATCTATCTATCTATCTATCTATCTATCTATCTATGATGGAATATTACTCCGCCATTAAAAACAATGAAATCTTGCTATTTGCAAGGACACGGTGGATGGAGCTAGAGACTTTTATACTAAGCAAAATAAAATAAGTCAGCCAGAGAAAGACAAATATCATATGATTTCATTCATATGTGGAATTTGAGGGAAAAAATGAACATGCAGGTGAAAGAAAGAGGCAACCATAAAACAAACTCTTAACTGTAGAGAACAAACTGAAGGTTGCTGGAAGGGAGGTGGGCGGGGGTTTGGGATTAATAGGTGATAGGCATTAAGAAGGGCACTTGTGATAAGCACCAGGTATTATATGTAAGTGCTGAATCACTGAATTCTACTCCTGAAATTAATATAACACACTATGTTAACTAACTAGAATTTAAATAAAAACTAAAACAAGCATAAAAAATGCCCTTTATTTACTTTTGCCAATTTTCCAATGTGTTATTTTTTTCAAGTTGACTCATAGGCATTATTTGTATGCTTTTGATATTACCCATTTACTTGTTATACATTTACAAATATTTTCTTCTTTTTTTAAATTTTTTTTAATGTTTATTTTGAGAGAGAGACAGATCATGAGCAGGGGAGGAGCAGAGAAAGAGGGAGACATAAACTTGGAAGCAGGCTCCAGGCTCTGAGCTGTCAGCACAGAGCCTGATGTGGGGCTCGTACCCATGTGCAAGATCATGACCTGAGCTGAAGTCAGACGCTCAACCGGCTGAGCCACCCAGGACTCATCTTCTTTTTGTTCTTAATGTTTTATTTCAGTGTCTCGTATTGTCTCATGGTCACATCCTTCATTTTGGTTGTTAATTCATAAACTTCTTTCAATATAGTTAAACATGTGGCCTATATGATTGCCCCTTTTTATTTACAAATTATCTGGATTTTTATATATATTTCCAAATACATTGTTAACTTTAATGAATTTTCAGAAGTTATTTATAAATAATGTTTTTTTCCTGTTTGTTGAGGATAAAGCTTCTTTTTTTCTTCTCATCTCCATCCTTACTTCTCAAACTTCTGCTGCTTCTAACTCTCTTCTAAATACTTATCTTCCTTCTCCTCTCCCCAGTCCCAATGCCCTGATGTGGGTGTATGTGTATGTTAACAATACAAGGAAGTCATCTATTAGATTAAGTTAATTAATTGTGATAGTCCATTAGATTTATTCAAATTTTCCTTTCACTATTTCTTAATGTACAAAGACTATATGCTCATTAACTTTCTTAACTGCTATCATCAATTTCTTTCCAAATGTATTTTAATTTCTGCCCAATTTGAGGAGATAATGTGATCTCCAATTATAAAAGTATACTCTTACATTTCTCCTTGCATTTCTAACATTTGTTTTTCCCCAGCTGCACGTATTTTGAAGCCCTATTGTTTCTCCATTAATACAAAGTGGGGATGAAGGAGCCAGGAAATGAAATCCTACTATGTGTTTGGAGGGCAGAGAACTCAAAGTATTAGATTGGCTACATGAATGTCTACCAGAGAGAGGGTCTCTGCTTTATGTCAAAAACTTAGCTCATTCAACAATGGTGGTGATGAATGATGTTTTTGACACTGTTCCTGTAACCTTATTTTATTTATTTTATGTTTACAATTGAGCATTTTTTTATACTTGTTTCTACATCCATTTCAATTGATTATATTAGGGTTATTAATAATAGTGATGGTAATCACTACTGACAAAGGTAGGATGAAATTTTTTTATTTTCCTACTCACACATGTATTTTATTTTTTAATTGTTTTTAATGTTAATGTATTTATTTATTTTGTGAGAGAAGGGGAGTAAATGGAAGAGGAGCAGAGACAGAAAAAAACAGAAAATCCCAAGCAGGCTCCATGTTGTCAGTGCAGAGCCTAATGCGGGCTCAAACTCATGAAACTGTGAGATCGTGACCTGAGCTGAAATTAAAAGTTGGATGTTTAACTGAGTGAACCACCCAGTCACCCCTCACATTTTAAATAGTAATTTGTAATGCAAGTTTTTGTCATCAAAGCTTAGTAGTCGGCAGCTTTTAAAAACAGTAATATAAATTGGAATTTAACTTTTTTTTTTTTTTGCATTTAAGATAATAGTTACTAGTCCTAAGGACTGTGGATAGTATGTTAGGAAGAAGCAGTTGGCTAAATGTGCTTTAAGTATACACTTAATCAAAAGAAATATACAAATTCAGGAGGAAATAAGTTCAGAGCTATAATTTTGTATACAAAAATTATAATTGGTACAGCAACTCTAGCATTTAACCTAATATTTTATTTACTGTCAAATACCAAATTGAGTCAAATGGTCTAAAGGAAAAGATAGATTACCTAGAGAAGCTTAGGTTGGTACCTCCCAAGAGGTTTTATTCTTTTTATTATTTTTTATAATGTTCGCTTATTTTTGAGAGAGAGAGACAGAGTGCAAGTGGGAGAGGGAGAGAGAGAGAGTGGGAGACACAGAATGCAAAGGAGGCTCCAGGCTCTGAGCTGTCAGTACACAGCCCTTTGGGTACTCAAACTCACAAACCATGAAATCATGACCTGAGCCAAAGTCAGACACTTAACCAACTGAGCCACTCAGGCACCCCACTCCCAAGAGGTTTTAAAATGTGGCATTAGTAAATTTGCCATTACCCATAAGCTATTTTATTTGAGAAAATTTATTTTCTAGTATGCCCATCCCATGGCAGATAAAATTCATGGACAGAGTCATGTTAAGCAACCTCAGGAGAAAGATATATAAAATTCAAATATCAATTTACTATGAGACCTATAATTACTAAAGGTACTACGTAAAGGAAGCTACATGGAAAACCTAATTATAATTAAGATGCCAGTATAAATTTATTAGGAAATACAACTTTCTAGGAGACCAGGTACTTAAGTCTCATAGTAAGCACATTTTCTTCCTAGGTGCCATGTGAAAAACTACATTATAAAAATCAAAAGATGGTTTGGTGAGCATATAATCAGAAAAAGGCAAGTTAGTGATGTGATTTGAAGTTTGATAGCCTCAAATTAAGATGTTTCTTGAGAACCATAAGAGTATCTTATTCATTCTTGTAATCAGATTGTGTGGAATATACGAGAGATTAAAAAAAAAGTCTATTGAATGAATGAACACTCAGAAGGAGATATATATTTCATTTGCTAAGAAATATTTAATTTGCTGTATTGAACATATGGCCTTAAAAGTGTATTATTGCTAACAGTGATAGTAAGGGGAAAACATCTATAAAAAAAGTAGCTAATCAACTTTCTATGAAAACTTCTTCAAAATGAACATAAATATCTAAGATAGGACTGCCCATTGCATGAGTTTAGGTACATCATTTGGTTAAAATACAGTGTTGGCCCCTGGAGTTGCACAATATAGTAGAACTGACACGTATTCAGGTTATTTTTACACTTAGAGATGAGAAATAAGAAAGGTAAAGTGGATTATTAAAAATATGCACCATGTTCGGGGTGCCTGGGTGGCTTAGTCGGTTAAGCGTCCGACTTTAGCTTAGGCCATGATCTCGCAGTTCGTGGGTTCGAGCCCCGCGTCGGGCTCTGTGCTGACTGCCAGCTCGGAGCCTGGAGCCTGTTTCAGATTCTGTGTCGCCCTCTCTCTCTGATCTAAGAAACCCCTTGATCATAAGAATCTGGATCTGGATGTACCATACATACTCTGCAGATGTTGTAAGCACAACAGAAAATGTAGCTGTATATATCTGGGAAAACCTCCAGAAATTCCTTCCTCTGGGAGTTCTTTATAAAGAAAAATATATGAAACTGACATTAATATTGTAGTTTATAGGGAGAATAGCTTTTACAGGTTAATACTATAAAACGATTATTTTTTTCCTACATTTGAAAAAGGTCTTTATCCCCTTGGACTATTAAGTCATCACATAATTGTTGTACCTCCACATTGTGCTCTCGAGTGCCAGGTTTACTGAAATCATTATGTGTTAAGACCTGTTGTGAATTCTTGTAAAACTTCCTGAGTACCATTTAGAAAGTCTTTTAATTATAAATTAAAAATCACATCATTTTGTCAAAAAATATATGCAAATAAAACAAAAGAATAGACTATTTATAATCCTTTCATATTTGAATTATCCACTGAGTAGCCAAATAGTATATAAAAACATCTCCTTATAAAAATTATTTCAGCTATAAATGAATATTCAATTATAGAATCAACTATCACAATTTTTCTGTCTCTAATGAATTCTTGGAAATTGGTTTTAAGTCTCAATGGCAGAGGAGAGGGGGCATTTCACACTTGGGAGTAAAATAGACATGGTTCCTGCTATCAATTGTATAGTGGGGAGAAAACAGCCATTAAAGAAATGTTTTTAATTGTGTTTCAATTTAATCTTCATATAGTGACCACCTACTCCAAAAGTTAAAGTTATACATTTTACCATTCCTTATATTTATTCTGTTGCTAGATCTAGTTTTCTTTGTAAGGGTTTATATTATAGACTTTCCTGCAACCTTAATTTTTCTAGATGGTTTCCCTAGTTCCCTAAAAGAATTCAATATTTACCATCATCCCTTTAGTAACCATGTTTATATCATTTAAAAACTGTTTTTGTATTCTTGAATTTTGAGTCATCGTTTGGTTGTCTGGATTTGAATACTGAATAGATAATTTTTTAACCATCCTTGAACTCATGGGCAGTCAACATGTGTTGTCTCATGTATGTGAATGTTTAACATTTGCCTTAAGATCCAAAGGTAACTTTCTGATCTTCACTCGTACATTTTTTTTCTCATCTGAAATTTGAAGACACTGTTTCTCTGTTCTGGCATTTAATCTTACTTGATGAAATTTGAGGCGAGCTTGAATTGTTTTCCTCTTGAAGAAATTGGGTTGCATTTTCTGCCTACATGTCAAGTAATTCTTTATCATGGACACAGAACAGTTTAGACAGAATCTGTGTCATTTGTTAATGTTCTGTTAAAGTTATTTCTGATCTGTAGTGTAATATCTTTAGATTTATTTGTTCCTTCATGTCAGAATATGATTCTATTATATTTCTTAAGTTTGTATTCCTTTTACTAGATTTTTAATAAGTAATTTTTGTGTATTTGATCATGTCAATGTGCCCACTTACCATCATCTCTCAATGAGAATCTTTAATATCTGTTGCTATTGTCTCTTAATTTCTTATAATTGCCTCAAATATTCTCTTTATATCACTTATTTGGCTTTTTATCATGTTTATTCTGATCCTTGCTATTTCTAGTCTGTATATTCAATTTGAATATTCTGCCTCGTGTTAATGTCCTTAGCTGTGAAACCTTATGCTTCAGCTTGTTTTGTTTTCTTTACTGTTATGTGTATGATCTATTTCAGCTTCTAATTTCTCTAAATTCTTCAATGTCTCTGAATATTCTTGAGAATAGGTGTTTAGTCCTTGAATTCTGTTTCATGTTAATTGTGTAATTTTGCATGTGATGTTTATTCTTGTTTTTATCTTTTGCTCCTCTCCCACTTCAAACCTTTTCTTTCTTTTCTTTTTCCCTATTATAGTATGTTTAAATAGTTTACATATGCAATTTACTTTCCATTTTTAAAAAATCTTAAAATGGACAGCTTTGTTCAGATCTTACTTTTGCTCTGATTTATGTCACTGAATTGTCCTTGACACATTTTTACTTTCTAAAGATTATTTTCTTTGTTACTACATATAAAGGTTAAATACTATGATCTACACACTTTCTCCACTTGCACATTTGGTAGTGCTCATGACTGTTTCCTAGACTGTTTCCTGGACCACCTACGGCCTCCTCCCTCAGTGTGTGCTAGATCAGGATTCCTCTCACTCAAGACATCTCTTCAGCGGTTCTCCTCCTCCCTTTCATCATTGACATTATTTTTTCTTCTAGATCACCCCAGCAGCAGACAGACAGGCTTATATATCACATTTAAAACAATGTTCCCTTGATCCCTCATCCCCTCCAATCACTGCAAAATGTCTTGGTCTCCATTTACTGCAAATGTTCTCATAGTTTCTATACTCATTTTCCCAAACTCTTCTCCTCTATTCTCCCTTGAGGCCTGTAGGTTTTCAGTCTCTACATTTGGAATGGACAACAGTAACTGTCATGTAGCTAAGTCCAATGGTGAATTGTCATCTTACCTATTAGCAGCATTAAAAAAAAAAAAACCTGTTTATTTGTTTTGTAGAGAGACAGACATACAGACATACAGACAGACAGAGCACAAGCAGGAGAGGGGTAGAGAGAGCGGGAGAAACAGAATCCAAAGCAGGTTCCAGGCTTTGAAATGTCAGCAGAGAGCCCGATGAGGGGCTCAAACCCACAAACCATAAGTTCATGACCTTAGCCAAAGTTGGATGCTTAACCAACTGAGCCACCCAAGTGCACCAAGCAGCACTTAACATAGCACTTGATACCTTTCCTTGAAACGTCTGTGCATAACTTCTAGGACACCATATTACTTCATTGACCATATATGTTCAGTTTCCTTTTCTGGTTCCTTCTCATTTCCTTTATTGGAGTTCTCTTAGGTTCTGATTTTCAACTTCCCGTACTTCCTGTTTTCTTTATCTCACAACCTTGGCATCAACTTTAAGTACTGTCTTTATGTTGACAAAGTCACACGTTTTACCTCCAGTAAGGATCTCTCTTCCTCCTCCTCTTCTTCTTCTCCTTCTCCTCCTCTTCCTCCTCCTCCTTCAAAAGAGAACTAGTTTTTATTACGTTTATGTACAGAAAATTCAACAGTGTACACTTACCCCAGTTTGGTGGTCAGTTCTTGAGCCTTTGCCTTTTCTAACTTGGCAGTGCAAGCCACCCACTTTGGACCCAGGACATTGCCTCCACAATGATGACAGATCTCATCATTCCTGTCATTGTTATTGGTCTTGATAGCTTCCACCAGCTTAGCCAGAGCTCCTTTGTCTTCTGAGTTAACCTGTGTGAAGGTGACAGTGGTGAAGGACTTCCCTGTGGACCAGATGCCTCAGCCTGGCCTTCCCCTTGATAATGCATAAAGGAACTCTCATCTTATGACACAGGGCAAGTGGGAAGATAGCCAGCTTAATGGGATCCATATCAGGTGCAGTTACTATCAGCTGAGCCTTCTTATTTTCCATCAAGGTGGTGACAGTATTAACCCCAGCTTGAAGGACAGGGGGCTTCTTAGTGGGGACAGCCCCTTTGCCAGCAGCCCAGACTAACAATCTCTGCTTCTTCTCTTGCTTTGTCTCTAGTTTATATTTGTGGGTCAGCTAAGCAGTTGAGTAGCTGTCTAGTGGCTCAAGAACTGGGTGAACTGGTTTATCATGGGAGGTACTGTTAGATGGTTAGCCTAAATAGTCCTTTGCTGCTGCTGCCCAATACAGCAGAGCTGTTTGACAAAGAGGGTGAGGTTCCTTTTGCGCTGGATGTCCTATCTGATACCAAAATTCTTGGGTCTTTTCTCACTAAACTCCAGTCATCAAATCTCCATTTGGATATCTAAGTGGGCATTTCAAAATTTCCATATCCAAAATCAAACTTTGGGCTTGACTCCTCTCTTTCACTTGCTTATCTTATCAGTCAGAAAACTCCAGTAGCTCTAGTTTCCAAATATATCCAAATTTCAACCTATTTTTGTAATCTACTGCTACCACTAGCATCCTCTTTTCTCTGAATTATTGGCATGATATCCTAATGGGTCTCCTTGCTTCTACACTTGCTCTTCCGAGTGCCTGTTCTCAGGACCATGGTCAGAATGTGCCAATTAAGATATGTTAGATTAAGTCTCTCTGTTCAAAGCACTCAGTGGTTTCACTTTTTATTCCATGTAGAAGCCAAAATACATACAATGGTATAAGACCCTATGCCATGTACCTGCCTCCACCTCCACCCCAATTACCCTTTTATCCCACCTGCTAATCTCCACTTAGCTCACTCCATGTTAATATCACTGTCTATCTGGGCTGTTTCTCACACTGGCCTTTGCACCAGCTCTCTGTGCTGCCTGGAATCTCACCTTCACCTCCACACATGGTCCATCTCCTTCCTTCCAGTCTTTACTTGTCATCTTCTCTCTCTTTTCTCCTTTAACTTTTCCATTCCATTTATCACATTCTAGTAGGCTGTAGGCTTATTTGGGTTTTGTTTGTTTTTAAAAGCTGTGTCTAACTATTAGAATGTAAACTCTGTCAAACTAGATATTTTTGTCTGATTTGTTTTCTGTCATGTTTTCACTGCCTAGAACAATGCCACATACATCACAGATTCTCACTAAAGAGTGATTAAAGGAATGAATAACAGAATAAGCAGTGAAAGGGGTAGGCCTCATCTGTGACTGTGGAATCTGAGCTGGGTTCTTTTTCTTACTGTTTTTTTTTAAATTCTATGTCAGAGCCACTCATGCAGCTAAACTGTGACACTCCCATAGCTTTTAGATCTTTTACTTAACTCAGTGTAATATCCTGGAAGATGGAAAATCATGGTGATACTTTCTCACTCTAGTGATGTTTCCCTGTATCATGTAAGTTATTTTTCCTTTTTAAAGTCATACTGACTTGCCCAGGGCTGATGAATCACTCCAGTTAGCTTTGCTCAAAATTAGAAAGTATTTAAGAATTTCCATAATTTTCTTGTCTCATCATTTCCTTGTATTGCTTTTTTTTGGGGAGAGATGGAGAAGGGATGATTTTTTTTTTTTTTTAACTAAGATCACTTGTGTTTTGTTAGCTATTACATTTTTGGGTTGGGCATTTCATGTATCTCTGTCATAGTTTAGGTCCTGCTGGTGGATTTTATTATTTTTACTATTTTTCTTCATTTTGTTAAATATCAAAAGGGGGGAGAGATTTTTCAATACTGTTTTAATCTTCTATCTTTGCAGGTAGATCATGTATTATATTTTATGTTTAGAAGCACAGCAATATTTGGGCACTTGGGCAGCTCAGTCTGTTAAGCATCTGACTTTGGCTCAGGTCATGATCTCATAGTTCATGAGTTTGAGCCTCACATCAGGCTTTGTGCTAACAGTCCAGAAACTGGAGCCTGCTTCACATTCTGTCTCCCTCTCACTCTGCCCCTCTCTTGCTCACACTCTTTCTCTTAAAAATAAATAAACATTTCAAAAAACTTTAAAAAAATAAAGAAATACAGCAATATTTAAAAATAAGTCAAAAATCCATGCTGTTGGCATGTTTTTGTGTCTTTGTTTCTTATTATAGTTAAAGCATGCAATCATTTGTTGCAAATTTCAATACCATTATTTTTTCAAGCTGCTTTTTCTTTCTAGCTGTAGATTTTACTCCAAGAATTTCTAAATAACATTTTCCTGAACTGTATGATTATGCATTTTTCTTTTGTTTCACGCATGAAAGCAATTGTTTTGTGATTTGTAAAAGTCTTTTTAATAACAGCAATGTTCAGCAGTGTTAGATATAATCAAAAACAAAAAAGTCTTCTCAAATGTTAAAGAGATCTTTATAAGGAGGTTTTCTTGAACTTTATAATATAAAAATTGAAGCACATGAACTTTAATACTTTACATGCAAATGACACATACCTTCAAAAATACTTCACCTGCTTAAACAACATTACTCATGAACACATTCTCTGCTGTTAAGTCTACCATTTAAAGATGGGCAGTATGGTTTGCTTCAGGAATGAAAACTAATAGTTTGAAAATGCCTTAACCATAATGGATCCACAAGACTAAACTGAATATTTCTTTCTTAAAATCCCTTCACTTAAGGTAATTAAGAGTTCACTTAATGTGATGAGCCCTGAGTAATATATGGAATTGTTTGATCACTGTATTGTACACCTGAAACTAATATAACACTGTAGGCTTATTTTACTGGAATTAAAATAAAATAAATTTAAATATCAAAAAAAAAAAAAAACCAACCCCACAACCCCTCACCTAATAAACAAATGCCTTAATTATATACCTCCATCTCCAGAAACAGAAAAGGTCGGTGGGATTCTGAATTTTCTCCATGGTTTCTTTTGCAAAGACTATAACTGCTTCTCTACTCCCCTTCTTGCACATGGTTAGGGAAACTGATTCAAAGGCTGTTACCATTAAAATTAGTTAAGCTCCAGCATCTATAACTTACACTGAAGAAACAAAAGAAATGGAATAAATAACAGAAGACATAGAGACAATTAAAAAAAGAGGAATCAGGA
The DNA here is from genome assembly GCF_003009895.1 of Hyaena hyaena. NCBI lineage: Eukaryota > Metazoa > Chordata > Mammalia > Carnivora > Hyaenidae > Hyaena > Hyaena hyaena. The sequence goes on along the minus strand of NW_024081857.1, from coordinate 463,759 downwards.
AATATATATATGAATAGAGAAAGAATAGAAAAATTGATAGTGATAGCTTGTTAATTTGTTTTCCTTATTAATATTTTGAAACCATATGCATTTCTCAGACAGATAATATGAAACCACAGCTCTCTAAGAGTGTAGCAAAAAGAAGGCAAAATACGTGGCACGGACACATGGAATATTACTATTTACATTGCTATTTTTTAAGCTCTAACTCAGCACAGCAATCTTTTAATTATAGTTTCTAAGTAACAATTTTATATTGAATATAGATAATTAAAATGAATTTAATTAGCTAACAGAAATGAACAGAGATGTATGTTTGAATGTTTAAATTCTTCAATTTAAATAAACTAAATATATCTTTCTCTGTTAGTTGGATTTATTTTTGTAGGTGATTTCTCAAAATTTGAAAAATAATTTGGAAAACATATGAGGGCAGAAAAAGATCTCCTTTTCTGATTATGTTAGAACTTATCCTGAACATTTACATCAATGTTACATGTTTTGTTTATATAACCTGATCAATAACATTAGATAATTGACATTTATTAAATTACTAGTTCTCTTAGATGCTATAGTAAAATGATTGTAATTAGACATGTAGTAAAGGACTTGTTTATCAACAGTTTTATAGAAGTAATTCTAGCTTTTTTCAGATTGAGTTGGTAACTCGTGTGCATATATGCTGTGTGCGTGTTCTTTCTGTCCTATTATTCTCAATACTTGGAAAGTAATGGAAATAAGTAACATTTCAAAACTATTTCATCATTTTTACTTTAAATGATATTTATTTGCCTTGTATAATCGTTTTGAATAATGCTTCATTCATCCTATGTAAAACAGAAGAATTCCTGCTTTAAAAAAAAAAAACAATAGGATTATACATGAGAAGCTTACTTTATTTTTCTTAGCATTTGAATATGAATGTTGCTTTCTCTTCTCCAGTGGAGTCATGAACTCCCATCTCAGGTATAACAGCACAAAAGCAAACAGCTTCTGAAATATTTGGCAGACAGAATGAATGCCCGTGGTGAGTCTCACCTTTTAGGAAAGTCAGAGAACCACCAAAGGTATATTTGTAAGAGATTATTAGATAAGAGAAATGATTTGCACACTGCTGGGAAACACATACTTCTCTGTGGGAACTTCCTTCAGAGTTAAGATGTTTCTGAGAGAATGCAGAAAACTGCACAGGTATCTACACATGCATAGGGGGCATACTGGATGATTTAACAATAGAAAGATCATTTTATTTTCCAAACCTAATGTTTTCTCGCTATCTTGTAGATTATGCAATATATTTCACTGAGTAACCATGGTAGTGCAGTAATTCTCGGGTTAAAGCTTTTTCATGAAACAAAGCTTACATATTTTTTTCTAACAGCAGGAAACATTGGGTTGCAAAGCAAATCACAGTCTTTAGAGACTAGGGCCATGCTGTGTAATTCTGGGTTCAGTGTGTGTCTTGGTGGGGGGGTGGGGGGAGGAGTTGGTTTCTTTTTTTTTTCCTAAGGCAGTTCTATTTTGTCTGCCTACAGATACAGAAAACATTCTGTTCAACTGTTAAAACTCTATATTGATATAAGCAGAAATCTGTAGTTGTTAAAATCAAACCAAAAAGTTGCAAATTGTTTTTTGCTTTGTCTTTTCAATATATTGCTAATTGAAAACACTTTGTTACTTTTCGGGCACATAAGTGGATTCTTTTAATGTACTTCTATGTAAACATATGCACAAAAAGCAGAAAATGACAGTGCTGAAGAAATTTGCCTTTATTAATGTTAGTCACATAGAGTTTATAAAACACATTTGCTCTCTGATTTTTCAAACATATATGTGTGTATGTGTGTGTAAATTATTTTTGAGTATTTATTTAATGTGTCCATGAAATCTATAGAGACCATAAAAAATAGATCTCTCACTTCTATCATATGACTGAAACTTAAGGAAAAGAAGCCTACAAATATTTAGGCTCATGTGGACAATAGCAACTTATAGATACATACACAAGTTAATAAGCTCAAAAAAGTAAATTTACCCTAACGTATTTCTTATATATACATTATTTTTAAGTTTATTTATTTATTTTGAGAGAGCAAGAGAGACAGTGTGCAAGTGGGAGAGGGGCAGAGAACGAGGAGTGAGAGAATCTCAAGCAGGCTCTGCACTAACAAAGGGACTTGATCTAAGGAACTGTGAGATCATGACCTAAGCTGAAATCAAGAGTTGGACACTTAACTGACTGAGCACCCAGGAGCTCCTATATATCCATTATTATATACTTGTGAGTTAGCAGTTATTCTCTGAAAATAACACTAAAAACACAAGTACTAAAAATTTGTTGTCAAGATTAACTTAAACACTTTTCAGCTGAAGCTCTGTCATTCATTAACTATATCAAAAGTATTTCCTTTGATATTTTTTTTATATCCTCTTTTTTCTCATTTATATTGTCTACAGTGGGTATAGTTTAATTTAGGATTTATGATGTCACTGTGTGTATTGATATATATTTTTTCTTAATTTTTCATCATTCTGTACGTTTAATTATTATGATGGAGGAATGTTAATGTCACATTGCCGGAAAGCTTGTGGGATAAGCGATATGTAGCTGTCTTTGCAGCCACCACTATCTGTTCTCTGACCATAAATATTCAAATCCTGCCCATATGAAAAATTCTCTCTTCTCTCCCAAAAGTCTTATTCCATTTATAGCATTAGCTTGAAGTCTATCATCTCATCATCTAAATCTTATCAATTTGTGATGGTGCTTCTCAGGGCTGCTACCTAAGTGGTAGCTTCTTGATTGTAGCTTCACCTAATGTAAGACTTAGAAACTAGAAAGAGAATTTGTCCTGTCTTGATCCAACATACAGTGGGAGAGAACGAGATGGGGTGACCTCAGCAAACACACATAAGGTGAGACAGAAGGCCAGAAGACACATAGGAATCATTGGTCCATAGCAATTCTGGAATCCAGCCAGGCCTACACTTGGGGCTCAGCTAAGATGAGGTTATTAACCTCAAATTAACCAGAAATTAGAATTAATTAACAATGATAGTAACTTCAACCATCAAAAAAAAAAAAAAACTAAAACATTTTCAGTTAGTGAAACAGAAAGAGAATCAAAAACATATTTGCCAAGCCAGTTGAGGTTATACTAACTAAATTCTCGACTCTGTAAATGGTTACATACTTACTTGACTTTTAGTGCATTTGTTTGTGTGCTTTTTGCCAATGATTAGTGTTCAGGAAATGGAAGAATTGATATCAGAAAAAAGAAAACTGAGAGATCATAAATCTGAACTCCTGACAGAAGCTCCCATATGATTACTATGGCCAAATAACTGAATTTTAGTCATTGGAATGTGTGTGGTTATGATATCTGCCTCTTCCAGGCCTGGCTCTTAATTATTGTTTGTCTTCTATGCTATTTTTGTCCTCTGTGCTATTTTTCTTTCTGTTCAATGGGGATTGCCAGAGTCCTCTAGGAAGCCAGTTTTTGAAGATGGTGGGTTTGCTCTAAGTCTGGGCTCCTGAGAGACTAAATACTTTATCCACTGCCCTCACACCATCCACCTTGCTGACCTGAAGCATTTGTTCTCAATCTTATCTGAATAAGACATAATATTTATTGTGTCTGTCTCTTTGTTATAGCAATTTAGGTCAATACTGTATTTACACATATTAGGGTGGTAAGTGCTCAGATTCAGGGAACAGACAAACTAAGAGTAAGTTAATTATTAGCTGTTTGATCTTCAGCAAAATACTTAATCCATCTATGCCTCACTTTCTTCATATGTAAACTGGGATGATGATAATGTGAGAGTTTTTCTCAGGATTAAATGAATTTATATGTATATTTTTAATATATGTAAAAAGTTTAGAACAATGCCTAGCATGTAGAAAACAGCCTAGGGTATTTTGGTATTGATATTCTCATACATTCTTTATTTGATTTTTTTCCCTAATTTAAGTTCTCAAGATTGATCTCTATTAATACATGTCAACTTAGTTAATTTATTTTGACTGTTAGAGAGTATTGTATTGTGTTAAGGCCCATGACTAGGTTATTTCTTGGTATGAATACAAAGTGTAAGAATATAAGTATAAAGAACATGTAACATATTCGAGAATGTAGTTATTTCTGTGAAAAGAGAAAAGGGAGAGGGGAAGAATTGTATGCTTTTTTTGTAAATAGCAATTTTAACAAATTATGGATGGTAAATACATAGGTTTCTATCATACTCTATATTTTCTCTAATTTTGAAAAATATAATTAGAAACCAAATTGCTTGTGATATATCTGTGTGTGTATGTGTATGTGTGTTTTCCTGAAACACATATAGTATAAATGGCAGAATTAGTTTAATTCAACCTTTTAGTATTACCATATTTCATTGAATCTAATATGCCATCAAGTGTTAGAAGCCTTATTATTTTATATAATACTAAGAAAGAAAAAAATATTTCCCATTCTGACTTTAAGAAACCATACATTGGGGACACCTGCGTGGCTTAGTCAATTAGGCGTCCAGTTCTTGATTTTGGCTCAGTACATGATCTTTTGGTCATGAGATCCAATCCTGCTTGATCCATGCACAGCATTGATCCAGCTTAAGATTCTATCTCCCCCTCCTCCTTTGCCCTTCTCCCCCATTCTCTTCCTTTCCAAAAAAAAAAAAAAAAGAGAGAGAGGAAAGAAAAGAAACCATGCATTATAAGATGCATTGTAGTTTTAAAGATATTAAAAAATTGGTGGCTTGGAATCAATAAAATGTTTTTTTTTCCTAGTAGCAGTGTTTATTCCTTCAATTGACTTAAGCATCAAGAAAGAATGAATTTATTTCTTAATTATATTTATTGATATTTTATTCACATAACATTATAAAACTAAATTTAAAGGTTTGATTCAAAGAGCTTTAATAGTTCTATAGCCACCACCAAAATTATATAATAGAACATTTCCATCACTTTTTTTTTTTTTACTGAGGTATAATTGACATACATTATATCAGTTTCAGATGCACAAAATAATTGATATTTATATATATTGTGAAATGATCACCACAACAATTAGCATTTGTCACCATACATTGTTACAGAATTTTTTGCGATGAGAGTTTTTAAATCTTTTTTAACGTTTTTTATTTTAATTTTTGAGAGACATAGTGTGAGCAGGGGAAGGGTAGAGAGAGAGAGAAATACAGAATCCAAAGCAGGCTCCAGGCTCTGAGCTGTCAGCACAGAGGACAGAGACACAGGGCATGACCCTATAAACTGTGAGAGCATGATCTGAGCCAAAGTTGGATGCTCAACTGACTAAGCCACCCAGGCACCCAGATGAGAGGCTTTAAGATATACTCTCTTATCAACTTTCAAATATACAGCACAATATTACCTATAGTTGCCATGTTGTATATTATAACACCATGACTTTTTTATTTCATAACTTGAAGTTTTATTTTGTAACTTGAAGTTTGACTCCCTTTTATACCCATTTGGCCCACTTCCCATACCAACTTCCAACACTTCTTTACAGTGAGTTTTCTTTCAAAGACCCATTGACTTTAGCAGCCACTATTCTATTTCCTGTGATTATTATTATTTTTTAGAAATTCATGTAGATTGAATCATAGCATATGTGGTCTTTTGTCTCCTTTTTTCACCTAGTGTAATAGTTTTTGGCTTTCTCTATGTTGTTCAATGAGTCAGTAGCTTGTTCTTTTTTTTATTGTTGAATTGTATTTCAGTAATAACTATACAATATGTTGTTTATACATTGAAACGTTGATGAGGTATTAGAGTTGCTTTGAGTTTTAAGCTATTGTGACTGAAACAGTTATGAACATTTGAGTTCAAGTTATTATGTGAACATATGTTTTCATTTCTCTTGGGTAAATACTTAAAGTGAGATCAGTGAGTGTATATTTAACTTTACAAAAGACTGCCAAAGAAGTTTCCACAGTGGCTGAAAACGTACGCATTCCCACTAGAGATGTATGAGAGTGCCAGCTGCTCCTTGTCATGATGAACATTGATACTGTCTTTTTAATTTTAGCTATTACAGTAGATGTGTAGCTTGAATTTGCATTTTCCTTATGATTAACAATATTGGGCAACTTTCCATATGCTTATTTGTTGTTTATAATCTTCTTCTGTGAAATGCCTATTCAAATATTTTGCCTAATGTCAAAGACAAACAAAGGCAGATACCAAAGTGGTAAGGACAGATTTTAATCAGTAATATGCTATTAAAATAGGGAAAAGAGTCCAGTGTGAAGTGAACTCAACTTTGATTGTACAGAAGTAACTGGGTGTTTTAAAGGGAGAATGAGGGAATATGGAAGGAGATGAATAGGGGCTGAGTAGAGTCAGGGAAATGAAAACATGCCAAAAAATGGAAAGAGAGATTGGTCCTATGAAACCCATACTAGTTTATTAACTGGCACACATTTTTTTCCCAAGAATTCCGTAGCTCTAGTACTTATATTTATATCTAAAAGCCATTTCAAATTTAATTTTTGTATATGGCATGACCTAAAGAAAGGAAACCTTTTGTTGGCATTGGATATAAAAAAATTGTTCCAGAAATGTTTGTTTAAACTATTTTTCTTTCTACATTGAACAACTTTGGCACCTACATAAAATATGAACACATCATATATGTTGGTCAATTTGTGACTCTCTGTTCTGCTCTGCTTATCTATGTCTGTCCTTATACAAACTCCAAACTATTTTGGTTACTGTAGTTGTAGAAGAAACTGAAATCAGGTAGTGTAAACTTCCCTTATTCACAACTGTTTTAGTTATTTTAGATAATTTAAATTTCTATATAAATTTTAGAAACAGCTCATCACAGCTAAAAAGAAGCCTGCTGATATTTGTATTGTGTTTCATCTATATACCATTTTGGAAAAAAATTGATATAGCATCTTCTATTTTATGAACAACATATAAATCTCTGCTTATTAGAACTATTTAGAGTTTTTCTCATCAGTGTTTTATTATTTCGGTGTACAAGTCTAATACATATTTTGTTAAATACTTTAGCAATGTTTTGTTAAATACTTTATATAAAGTATTTTCTTAAGTACTATATTCTGACTTTAAGTCCAGTATTATCTGGTTAATATTTAAACACTGTTGATTTGACCTTCTATTTTGTGATATTGTTAAACTCATTTATTAATTCTAGTGTCTGTTGTTTAAATTTCCTTGATTTTCTACATGGAATTTCAGTTTTGCCTATGAATTAAAGAGTTTTACTTCTTTTCCAATTAATATGCCTATTTAGTATTATTATTATTATTATTATTATTATTTTGCCTTATTACACTGCCCAGGAACTCTAGTGTTATGGTGAATAGGAGACGTAAATACAGACATCTTTCTCTTCTTTCTCATTTTAAGGGAAAATCATTCAGTCTTTTATAAATAAATATATTAGTTTTAAGTTTTTCATAGATGTTGTTTATCAGGTTGAAAGCAATTTCTTATGTTTCTAGTTGGCTGAGAATTTTTACCATGAATATTTATTGAAATTTGTCAAATGCTTTTTTGATACCTTGTAAGAAGAGCATGAATATTTTTCTTTCTTCTTTGATCTATGACTATGGTGTAGGACACTGATTAAACCATCCTTGTATTCCCAGACAAATTCCATTTAGTCAATATGCATTGTTCATTTTGAATATTGTTGGATTCAATTAATCAGTTTGTGAATGTGGTTTTACGTCTATGTTAATAAAAAGTATTGGCCTATAGTTTTCTTTTATTCTAATGTTTTCATCTGATTTTGGTATTGCGGTAGAAATGACTTCATAAAATGAGTTGAAAAGAACTCCATGTCTTTAGTTTTTCTGGAAGAATATGAGTGGAATTTGCATTATTTTTTCTCTTTACATATTCAAATTCACTGCTGAAGCCATCTATGCCTGCAGGATTTTTTTTTTAAGGGAAAGACTTCGATAGATACATAGTTTCTTTAATAGATAAAGGGCTATTCACAATATTATCATATCACCATGGGTAAACCTTGGTAGTTTGTGTCTTCCGTGGAATTCTATATTATATAAATTGTCAAATGCATAGCTGTTTATAACATTCTTTTATTATTCATTTAATATCTATAGGATCTGTATTGTTCTTATATTTTTTGCATTAGTATTTCTTTTTCTTTATTCTGTTTTTGGTCAGTTTGGACTTAAGCTTATCAATTGTGTTGATCTTTTGAAAGAACTAGTTTATCTAATTGGTTAAATATGTTTTATTACAGATGTGCCAAGTATCTTTTTAGCTGTATGTTTATTTGGGCAGCATTATGGATTTATAGATTTATAATTTTAATCAAATATGGAAAAAGATGGCCATTACTGCTTCTAGGGAAAAAAATGGTCCAGTAATAGGAATCACTTTGTTTGTTTCTTTTCTCTTGAAGATCACAATCTTGTAGTTCCTGTTGTCCAATATCTGAAGACTTGTTTATTATATTTTGCCTAGTTTTCCAGTAGTTGAGACAGGAGAGTAAATCTTGTATATTCTGTCTTACTCTGTACTGGACATCGTAATCCATTTACATTAACCATTTACATTAACTAAAATCTTCCTAAAGACCTTAAACTCAGATCATCTAAAGTATATGGTATACCTTTAGGACTTCAATTGAGAAATATTGATACTGCACAGTTCCATAGCTATTTCTTTCTTTTTTTGTAGATTCAAGTTTTTATTTAAATTCCAGTTAGTTTACATATAGTATAATATTAGTTTCAGAAGTAGAATGTAGTGATTCATCTCTTACCTATAAAACCCAGTGCTACTCACAATAAGTGCCTTCCTTAATATCCATCACCCATTTAACCCATCCCCCTGCCCACCTACTTTCTAGGAACAATTTATTCTCTGTAGTTACAAGTCTGTTTTATGGTTTGCCTCTCTCCTTTTTCCCCTGCGTTCATCCATTTCATCTTAAATTCCACAAATGAGTGAAATCATATGGTATTTGTCTTTCTCTGACTGCCTCATTTTGCCTAGCATAATACACTCTCGCCCTATCCACATAGTGGCAAATGGCAAGATTTCATTCTTTTTATGGCTGAGTAATATTCCGTTATACATATGCCACCTCTTATTTTTCTATTCATCAGTTGATGGACATTTGAGCTCTTTCTATAATTTGGCTATTGTTGATAATGCTGCTATAAATATCAGGTGCATGTATCCCTTAAAATCTGTATTTTTGTATTCTTGGGTAAATACCTAGTAGTGCAATTGTTGGATCGTAGGGTAGTTCTATTTTCAACTTGTTGAGGAACCTCTGTACTGTTTTCTAGAATGGCTGGATCAGTTTGCATTCCTGCCAACAGTGTTAAGAGTGTTCCCCTTTCTCCACATCCTTACCAACACCTCTTATTTCTTGTGCTGTTGATTTTAGCCATTCTGACAGGTAGGGGGTGATATCTTATTATAGTTTTAATTTGTATTTCCCTGATGATGGGTGATGTTGAGCATCTTTTCATGTATCTGTTAGCCATCTGTATGTCTTCTTTGGAAAAATGTTTATTCATGTCTTCTACCCATTTATTAACTGGGTTATTTGTTTTTTGGGTATTGAGTTTGATACATTCTTTATAGATTTTGGATACTAACCCTTTATCAAATATGTCATTTGCAAAATTTATGGCATGCCTTTAGGACTTCAATTTTTGAAATATTGATGCTGCTCAATTCTGTTTCAGTTATGCAACTACTATAGTAAATTTAGCACTTAATATCAGAGTTCCAGAGTCTAAAGAGCATTCATAGTCTACCAAGTTATTTGTCTTGGTGTAGTGCACTGTAGAGTTCATTTTTAATCAAGGGTTTTGAGTAGACTTTGAGAATTTCTTCTGCTATTTCTATCATACAGAAGATTTTGTACTTTATACATTTACGGTCTACTGCATTTTGATGAGGATAAAGTGGTCACACTAAGGTGCTCTGAAGTCTATTGGGAATAACAGCTTTCTCCCTTAACTTTATAGCTGATAAAAATCTTTAGACTTACATGCCATCAGCACTTCAACAAATTGGCAACAAATTCATTTTACTTTTTGCTTGTTGTTTAAGTAATCATTTTCTATCCCTACATGTCTTATATATGTATTCCTTATACATATATACATATACATATTTACATATATATACATATACATATACATATTTACATATATATATGTATACATATATATCTTGGGTAAGCCTTTATATCCTTCTAATAGTTTCAAAATATTTGTCTTTACATTTAGATATGTGACAAATTTTATATCTGTGGGAGTGTATTTGTTGGTATGCTGTGTTGTAGGGATCCAATTACTTTTAAAATGGATAAACCATTCTCTTAGCATTCATTCTCTATGTATCATGCCTTGTTTTTCATATACCAACCTTCCACATATAGATGGCTTGCTTCAGGGCTCCGTTTTATGTGTACCTTTGGAATAGTTGTCAGTCAATGTAATAAATTAGTGATTTTATTTAGTCTAGAGATCTAGCATGGCAAGCTTTTCCTTAATCATTTTGTGACAGTTATCTCAGTGGTTATCAACTCTTTGAATTATTATGTAATAATAATAACAGTATGATTAAATTGAATACTTAGTAGACAAAACCTAATAAATTTATCACAATATTATTTAACTTTACTAAAATTAATCTATACCAAAAATAGTGCAAAAGTAATGGAAAGTGACATTTAACAAACTAATAATCTGTATACTTTGGACTTAGTAGGACTCAAGACAAAATGGTATCCAAGATAAAAATAAATTCTACCTTGCTAATTGAAAGTCACTAAAATTATCATGGGAAAATTATAGCAATCCTCTGCTATTAATTTTTCCAATTCATATCTCAAATATATGCCATTCTAATCTATATGAAGCAAAAAATGTGACCAGATCACTGTAAAAAATAAACTCGTCACTTATTCTAGAGCTTTCCATTTCCTGATCTTAATGAAGTTTTCAAACATTACTTCTATTAGCTTAATTCATATTCATAAATTTTAGCTTAAGAAAAGTACTTGCTATTTTTCATATCACTTGACCCAATATTCCCACTTTGTTTTCTTGTTCTGTTCACTCTCCTTTGAGTATCACTTAATCCTCTTTACATTTACAAAATCAATTTATGTTTCAAAACCCAGTTTAAATGCTGACTTGTTAGCCACTTGAAGCAGAAATATTGACCACTTCCTCTGAATTTTGTTTATCTTTACCCTTTATATCAGAAACATATTAGTTCCTACCTTGTGTTAATATTGGTTATGTAAAGCTCCATCTCTTATTAGACTGTATATTCTTTTTTAAAAATCTTTTTTTAATGTTTTTAATGTTCTTTTATATTTGAGAGAGAGACAGAGACAGAGCATGAACAGGGGAGGGGCAAGGATAGAGGGAGACACAGAATCTGAAGCAGGCTCCAGGCCCTGAGTTGTGAGATCATGACTTGAGCCAAAGTCCTATAGCTAAATGACTGAGCCATACAGATGCCCATATACTGTATACTCTTTATAGTCATATCTTGTCTGATTACCTTTATTTACTCAAAGTATCTGTTCTTACAGTATAGTAAGTGATTTAAAAATATCTATTGGATTAGTGTAAACTAGGGATAAGATTTTTCAAAAGGATGCAGAGAAGCAATAGTAAATAATGCCAATAATAAAGGAGTTTATGAACATTAAAAAAGAGAAGACAGAATCATAAAAAACACTTGATGATTGGGGGTAGATTAAAATGATAGAAAAACTTTTGTTATAGGTATTTCTAGGAAGATTATGATAGGTTAGTTCCTAGAACTGATGACATCCATCTAGGCAATTAGGAGTTCAGAGCTGAAAATGTTATCCAAAATAAGTTGTCATTGTAAATGAACCATATGTCAGAGAACAAATGTGACTTGTATAAGTAAATTGAAATAATAGCAATTTAAGTTAAAATAAAATAATAATAATGACAAAACAATGATAGTTAATATATATTGTGGGCATTAGACTATGTCTAAAAGAATCAGAAGGGTGAAATATCTGCTTAGAGAATCGTATGAACCAAAAGGTTAACTGACATTGGTTGTGCTTTTAAGAGAGAATTGGAAACCTTATAAACTTTCTTGAGGCTAGTCCTTTTTTATGAATGTATATTTCTATTTGACAAAAGTAGATTTAACAAAGAAAAATGTAGTTCATTAATTGCCACCCCTAACAAGCACACACGCAAACTCTGTTGATAATAAAGAGTGAACTAGAGAAAGTCTTGTCTAAAACTGAGACAAGATAGACTATTGAGATAGGTTGCTAGACTAGTTACCCACACAAGCATTTCTTTTTAATTGAGGTCTAATTGGCTTGTAAGATTATATTAGTTTCGTTTCTTAACTAAAGGTAGAACATGGGAAAGTGGTGGTGGTGGTTGGAATGGGTAGTGGATAACTGGTAGGGAGGGGCCTTTGACCACTGACATGTTCAGCACTGCTAACTCACAGTGATAAAAAAATTCAACTGAATTTTAATGGGTTAGATTATTTCTTTTAAAGGAATCACTCTGGTGACATGTATCATCTTGAAGAATATTGAGAAACATTGAGATAATAGGAATAGCATATTATTTTAATATTATGCATGTTATTATTTCCTCTTATTATTCTAACTAGATACTGTGGTTGGAGACATTTACTTAGATGAAGGGACTAAAGTTTAAACTATGGATAATCAACATATCTTATATGATATAATAGTGTATAATGATTTTATATATATTTTATATATTTTATATATATATAAAATAAGATCCACTATTAGGGTATTTTTTACTCATGTTAATTTCTATTTCTTTATATATACCCATAGCTCTTAGAAATGAGGCATACTCAAAGTAGAATCTCCTTAATTTGTCTGTCCTTTCAATTACTGGTCATGTAAATTCCATCAGATCATTCCCTCACAGTGCCCTGACTAGCACATACAAGTAGGCAAGGAATAACAAAACCTTTTCTAGATATTTGCACTCCCTCTTGTCCTCCTGACTTCTTGACCTATAGATTACTGCTTCACTGTTTTAGTTTTTGTATTTTCTGTATCTGTGTCTTTATGTGATATTTTTTCAGACTCCTTTGCTGATTCTTTAAGCTTGTTGTTTCTTTTTGGCTTTGTTTCTATCTCTTTTTATTTGTTTGTTTGTGTTTGTTGTTTGCATTTTGTTGTTTTTTGGGGGGAAGCTATTTGTCTTCTTTGTAATCATGGGTCAGAAACAACTAATTTTACCTTTCCTATCCTGTGAATTTAGACTCGAATACACAACTGCCTACTGTCTTCATTGTCTTACCTGTCCCTCAGACATCTCAGACTCAAAATGTCCACAACTAAACCTAGTATCTTCCTCTGATTCAATTCTCCCACCGTACTCCCTCTGTTGGTGAATTGTAGCAACATCCTACAAGTTATATTTGACTTCTTCCTGTACATCACTGCCACATCTAATTGGACAACCCAATGTTTCCAGTGAATCCTCCACATTTTCTTCCAGATATAGCAGGCTATCCTGATTCAGTATTACATCATTTCAGGCTTTGGTTCATTTTTATTCCAAAAGAAGATAAAGTGACCACAGTGATTCCAAATCCAAATTATTCAGTGTGAACTCAGTTCCTTACTATATTAATGTGCATTTAAAAATTGTTTTTAAATGTTATTGGGTTGTTATTATAGAAAATGCAGCACTCTATTAAGCCAATAAGGAGGTGGATGTTTAATAATACTGCCTGAATATTTTAATCATATGCGTTTGCCTGATAAATAATTAAAAAAAAAATCCTTCTAGCTGTTTGGGAGTATTTCCCACCTTTGTTTTTCTGACCCACATTTCCTAAACAAGTGGCAGCTAGGTTAATTGCCTGGTCAGAATACTACAATGTCTTGAAGGTATTAAACTTTGGTTGTATGTGGTTTTGTTTTGGTACTGTTGTAGTTTTTGTCTCAGGGTGGAAAGAGAAGCCAGATGGAAGAGAAAAGGGAGTTCATGGTGTTTAGCTATCTTACGAGAAATCTGAAAGCACCTTGACTAAATAAAATCCTTTTCTCAAATATCTTTTTCTTCATTTGCCAATTCCACTGATTAGGCAGAATTACCACAAGGCTATTTGACACATGGAAGAGCTCTCTCTGCTTAAGGAGGGGGAAATGGGATTTGGTTGGACCAAAAAGGAATTGATTTGCTGCCCTATAGTCTTCATAGGGCAGAGGAAAAAAATTAGTGTAGGGATGAAGTTTATAATGACCACCTCCGGAGAAACTGTTTGAAATATACATTACCACATTTAAGTATCTTTTCTTCCAAATAGCTTGAAGTCTCTAGATATTGAAACTGATATAGTAGCACATGTTATGTATTTAGGAACTTGAGGAAAAAAACAAACACATAAGGAGAGAAGGCTGATTTTTTTAGGAGCTCCCATCCTAGATGACATCAACTTCAGCAATTTATCCAATGACTTTCTCATTTCCAGGCAGCACAGTGCTCACTGGAGTTTTTCATTTTTTCGCGATCGTCAATCAGAAAATAGAGTGTTTACCCTTGATTAATTTTTTAAATATTTTTATTTATTTCTAGGAGAGAGAGAGAGAGAGAGAGACAGCATGACCAGGGGAGGGTGAGAGAGAGAGGGAGATACAGACTCTGAAATAGGCTCCAGGCTCGGAGCTGGCAGTCAGCACAGATCCCGACGCGGGGCTCGAACCCACGAACCGCGAGATCATGACCTAAGCGAAAGTCGGACGCTCAACCGACTAAGCCACCCAGGCGCCCCTACCCTTGATTAATTTTTTTAAAAAACACATTTGATTGTACGTAAAAATGAAAGTTTACATCCAAAGAAATTACTTTTCAGGGGTGCCTAGGGGGCTTAGTCGGTTGGGCATCGGACTTTGGCTCGGGTCATGATCTCAGGGTTGGTGGGTTCGAGCCCCGAGTCGGGCTTTGTGCTGACAGCTCAGAGCCTGGAGCCTGTCTTCAGATTCTGGATCTCCCTCTCTCTCTGACCCTCCTCTGCTCATGATGTCTCGATCTCTCTCTCTCTCAAAAATAAATAAAACATTAAAAATAAGTTACTTTTCATTATTGTTTTCAAATATTAATAAAGCTAAATACACAAGTGTGTTACTGTCGAATATATTTTTCAAGTAAACTCCATGCCCAATGAGGGGCTCAAACTCACTACCCTGAGATCAAGAGTCACATATTCTACCTACCGAGCCAGGCAGGTATCCCTTACTGTCACATATTTTTAAAGTAATCATTAATTGCTAAAAAAAAAAAAAAAAAAAAAAAAAAGCCCACAAAAACTAAAAAACAAAACCCAAAATGTTTTGCAAAAATATTTTATACATTACTTTCTTAGAGTCTTATCAACATTTAGCTAGATATAGTGGCTTTACTTTTAGTTTACATGTTTATATAAGACATTAAGGACAAGCTGTTAAAGTAGAATTTAATCATGAGATTAATGTTTAAGAGAATTTATAGAATAATCATTTACAGATGCGATGCCTCTTTTTCCTATCACCTTACTTTCTTCTTTTAGAGAGAACATAATGCCTATTATCTGTCATCCACAGTCTTCCAAATGCCTTACCATGCAGAGAATCTATTTGTACTAGAGTACACAAAGTTCTAGCTTTAAAAAAATTGCAACACAGTTTCAATAACAGCATCAGCCATATTCTTCTTTGACCCATGGGATGTCTTTTATTTAGTATAGAGTTCTTGGCAGTGTTCCTTGATCACAATCTGATTATTTTGTGTCTATTCTGAGTTTACATTTATCTCCTGACCTAGACACCAAAACAGCCTAGATTTTTTAACCTATTTATCAGTTTTTTTTCATTTTTTTCCTCCAATTAAATTGTTTTAAATGTTTATTTGTTTTGAGAGAGAGAGAGAGAGACAGAGTGAGTGCGAGTAGGGGAGGGGCAGCGAGAGAGGGAGAGCGATAGTCCCAAGCAGGCTCCATGCTGTCAGTGCTGAGCCCGACTTGGAGCTTCGTCTCATGAACCCATGACATCATGACCGGAGCCGAAATCAAGAGTTGGAAGCCTAACCAACTGAGCCACCCAGGCAGCCCCTTCTAATTCCATTTTTAATATAATCAATTAACAGACTGGTTTCCTTTCAATAGATTTTAAATATCACTTTATTAATAACATGTGAGATTTATATGAGTACTATATGTATGTAAAATGAATTCTTACTGCCATTATACATGTGATTTATTTTAAAGTCGAAAACGTCTGTTAGTGAATCACCTATCTAGTGAATCTGTTCTATTTTCATCATTAGTAAACTAATGATGATACTTTTGGAATTTTTTTCTATATGAAAAAGAAGAATATTTGGTTATAGTAATATGTAACTATGTGTATGCTTTTATACAACTTAAAGTATTTTATATTCTTTTAACATATACTTTTTATCATATAATTTTAAAATGAAAAATTTCTTTTATAGTTGCCGTTAAAACTAAAAATGATTATATGCGAAGAGTTTGAATATTTTCAGTGATTCTCACTTATAATTTCCATCTGTAATAATGTCAAAGCACTGTCTGGTTAAGGCTTTCCCATAAGATGGGGTTAAATTCAGTGGCTATGCAATTCTTATGACCTTTTTCAGTTACTGGAGATAACTTAGTCATTTTCCATTTCTCAGCTATAATATTTCTTTTGAATGTTGTGAACTTTTAAAAAATGTCACTAAAATGTTAACTATTTTTTTTCTTCACACATTTGTGGGTTTTGACTATACCAGCATGGGTGCTAAAAAGTCTATTGCAAATATCTTTAACAAACTCTATAACTACTTCTCAACTTATAAGGTAATCCTATTTCACACTTGAATGCATGATTTATGGCATTCAATAATCTATGATCTAGTCTTCTGAAAGGACATGAGAAAAGATCACCGGTTTCCTTTTTTATTCATTATTATTTATTTTAAGCAGCTCACTTTCATTCTAACATTTTTACTATGGTGTTTATATACTTTTTGGATGATTTTTTAAACTCTAGGAGGGTGTGAAAAATATAGCCATAAAAGCAGTGGAAGAACCCTACAAAAGACAAATGTGATAGACTTATCCATCTCAAAGGTAAAAACTTTTGTATGAAAAGTAAACAAACAGACTTAGGATCTTCAAAAAGAAGTAGAAAAATATTATCATCAAATACCACAGATACTAGCAGATATGGAAACTTTTACTCTGTGCCCAGCTGTCTTCCAAGAACTGGCTCCTTCCCATCAGTGGAAAAGGAAATCAGGGCTTTATTTCCATTCATAAAAGTATTAAGAAGCAGTGCTTAGTTCTAAATCTAGAAAGTATGGTTTCAGAGAACATGCTTTTAACCTTTCCACTAAGAGTTAAAAGAAATATAAAAGTATTTCCATTACGTGTGAAGGAGCACTAAAACACAACCCAAAATCATACCGCTCTCGCATCTTGACTATTTTTAATTAATTGCTCTTAAAAAAATGGCAAATACAAGAAAACCACTCTTTCCTTTCTTATAAAAGCAGGAGATGAAATTCTTATGTGAAAGATGTTCCTCCTATACCAAAAGGAAAGTAACATTCTTATCATCAAGGACAAGAAGTTGAGACTAAAAGAATACTATAGAAACAGACCTTGTTAAAATAATTCTTACCCTCCTTTAGCCTCTCCATATATTTTAGTTACTTTTTTGCAATTGTCTCTCTGTTCCACCTAATGTAAAAGCCTGTAGGTTTCTCCAGTTCGGGGAGGGGGCCTCTTCACTTCTTATGATAGCCCCCATGTCATGCAAAACTTGTATTAAATAAATGTATATGGCTTTCCTCTATTAATCTGTCTTAGGTAAACTTAATTCTAAGGCCCAGCC
This sequence comes from Hyaena hyaena, assembly GCF_003009895.1. Classification (NCBI taxonomy): domain Eukaryota; kingdom Metazoa; phylum Chordata; class Mammalia; order Carnivora; family Hyaenidae; genus Hyaena; species Hyaena hyaena. The sequence goes on along the minus strand of NW_024081857.1, from coordinate 445,814 downwards.
AAAAGAAACTACAATTAGGTAAAGGTAAACTTTAGGCTTCCCTATACTAGTAATCAAAGCAAAATCACTAAAAGAACTAGATGATGCTACAATTAGCAAAAATTTTTGTTCAGAAAAATACGCAATAATAGAAGTATCTGATGAGGAAGATAGCAGTATGAATCAGGCCTCAAAAAGCTCAAAATATGGTTCCCTCCGGCTCAGTAAGTTTATGTCTAATCATCTATTTTAAAAGTGAAAAACTGAAAGTACTATCAACATATTGACCTAGCCACAGTGGCATATTATGCAGCCCCTAAAATATGTTTTTGAAAGGTTTCAATAGCCTTGGGGAAATCCTTGCATTGTATATAATCAGTGTAACCATTGCTATGTAACACAAAAACAAGCAAGCAGCAGTAGCACAATAAATCCAAAAGGAATGCATAGCATGATGATTAGGAAACAAAGCAGATATTTCAAACTAAACTAATGGTGGTGAGTCCCAGCTTCTATCAATTATTTACTCAGAATGGCTGTATAAGCTCATGAAAGTTTCAAGCCCAGAGATAGGCTCTCCAACTTTGGGGCTGGAGGTGGGGATGGCTGAGTATTTAATAGGAGAAATATAAATCATAGGCCTCCCATAAACTATAGGTGTGGGCTCACTTTTCATTAACTTTTGGTATAATAATAAATAGATATAAATAATTATTTTTAAACTTTGCATCTTGTAAACCCTAAAATCCTGTAAAAGCAACCACAAGACTTTTCTGTAGGATTATTTTCAGTTTTGAACAGATTTTTCTTCCTTAACTTCTGAAAAATTAGTTAACAGTAAAACATCACAAACCTCTATAAGGGAGAATAAACATATCTAAACAGCAGGAGAATTACCAAACTCAAGAATATATGATAAAGCAATCTGATAGAGACTATCAAATACACATGAATAATATGATTTAATAAAATTAAATATGAAAAATCTGGGAAGCACACAGACACAAAGATTTTAAAAATACCCATGGATTTCTGGTTTCGGCTCTAATACATGTAGCGCATGTTTACCATCGCTCCTGTCTTCAAGAAGAGGCTGAACAAAGTGAAAACCAGGCTTTACTTAGATCCATCTGAAAACTGGAGTTGCCTCGACAACGTCCACTCTGATATCTAAAGGGATGGGCACATCCAGAGAGATACAGGAACTAAGATTTACTAACCTGGAACAGAAGCCACTGTAGCCATAAACTGGTGGGAATGCTTAAATGATAGGTGCAACAAATTGCTGGAGGCGGAGAGTGCACTAGCCTGAAAGTGAAAGTTCTGTGGGATGCAAGCTTAATGGGGTGCCACACTTCCATGGGCTTTCTCTCCAATTACTTCACCACCTTATTCTTCTTGTGAGGATCTTAGAAAGATTCCTTTAGAAATCTAGTAAGGAGGGGCACCTGGGTGGCTTAGTTGGTCCTATTGAGCTCAGGTCATGATTTCCTGGTTCATGGGTTTGAGCCCACATCAGCCTCTGTGCTGACAGCTTAGAGCCTGGAGCGTGCGTGCGTGCGTGCGTGCGTGTGTGTGTCCCTCCCCTGCTCGTACTCTGCTTCTGTCTCTCTCAAAAATAAATAAAATATTTAAAAAAAAAGAAATCTAGTAAGGAGAGTAACCATTGAGAAACAAGCCCAGAGCTTTTTCCACAGTAAAAGTTCTACTCACCAGGGAAAGGTCCTTGCCTGATGCAATTATAAAACATTATCACAGCTGAAGATAAATGAGGCACAGAAAAATATAGTTGACTTTTTTAAATAAAGGGTGCATGTGTTAAGAAGGCTATAGTTATTATAGAGTTATAGAATGGACATAAACATGACCTTTTATGACTATTAATATATGCCTATGTTATAATGCATTTATTCCTTGCAATTATTCTCTGAAATAATTCTATTCATCCACTATTTATTACCACTATTATGTAGTAATGCATACCAGGCACAGTGGGCAGGGCAAATAAACATGTAAAAATATGCCCAATATTATTTGTTATTAGGGAAATGCAAATTAAGACAGCAGTAAGATACCACTCTACACCTATTAAAATGACTGAAATTTAAACACTGGCAATGCATATTCCTGGGGAGGATCTAGAGCAACATGGACACAAACAGAATTTACTCCTGGTGGGAATACAGAATGGTACAAAGTAGCACTTTGGAAGATTATTTGACAGTTCCTTATAAAGCTAAACCTTGTCTTACCATACAGTCCAGAAATCATGCTCCTAGGTATTTACTCAGCTGATCTGAAACCAATGTCTACACAAAAACCTGCACACAAATGTTTAAAGCAGTTTTATGTACGAATGCCAAATTGTTAAAGAAACCAAGATGTCATTCAATAGGTGAATGAAAAAACAAATTGATACATCTACATAATTGAAAAATATTTATCAGAGAAAGGAGTGAGCTGTGAAGTCACACAGTCATGGCTATTAAATATAATATGATATTCTAAATAAGATTCTAGTATAGAAAAAGTATATTTAGGTGAAAATTAAGGAAAACTGAATAAACATGGTCTTAGTAGATAATAATGCATCAATATTGGTTCATTAATGATAACAAATATATTAATGTAAGATAATAGCAATAAGGAGAAGTAGATGTGGTGTATGTGGGAACTGTTTGTGTTATCTTAGGCAACTTTTCTGTAAACCTAAAATTTCCTTTAAATAAAGTGTTTATGAAACATCAATAAAGTTTCTGGAATGTATATGTACACATATACATAAATTCATTTAAATCAAAAATTGTAATGGCTAGACACAATTGAGGAATGAAGGGAGTAATGAATAGATATGAGGAATCAGAATACAATTCAGAGAGATGATGGAAAATATTTTTTAAAACTTCTTGAAAACATGGAGAATATTCCAGAAAAACAACAGTAACAAGAATAAAATATGAGAATTGTAATTTACCACATTTAAAAACAGAAAAAGGTGAAAAAATATGTGAACATGTTAATAGACTGAGAAAAAGCTGGATACCATTTGTGTGCATTTATCATAAACACTCTCAATAAATTGAGATAAAAGTAAACTTCCATAACCCAATAAAGAATTTTTTTTTAAAGCCATACTTACTGCTGAGCTATTGAAAGCTCTTCATCCATGATAGGGAATGACTCAAGTGGACTAGTAAAGGAGACTTTCCCTCTATCCTCTGATATTCTTGCTGGAGCCTGTGAATTAAACTGACAAAAGTCAGATTGATAGGAGAAAAAGCATATACATTTTATTTGTTGTTAATATTTCTATGTGACATGGGGGGGGGTATTCATGGAAGGAAATGAATACTCCAAAGAAAGGATTCTTATATATCATTTTAACAAAGAGGGATAAATCATGAAGATATGACAAGACGAAAGAAAAAGGGGTTTGGGCTAGGGGCAGTAAATTGTGGGAAAGTGACTGGAAAATATATTGAGAAAACTAATGGAGGATAAGGTTATTTTAGTAAGGTTTGTTTGTACAGATTCATTTCTGTCACTGATAATAAGGATATTCCTCTCTTCCTGGTACAGGGAGGACACCTTTCTCATGGGAAATTTATAACCTGATTTTAGGTAAAAAGGAGAAATGCAGTGAGCCCTTCCCGCATCTGCTATTCCTAACCAATATGCCAAAGTGACATATTTTAGGGTGGTATGTTCTTTTTTTTTTTTTTTTTTTTATTTTTATTTATTTCTAGGAGAGAGAGAGAGAGACAGCGTGAGCAGGGGAGGGTCAGAGAGAGAGGGAGTCACAGACTGAAACAGGCTCCAGGCTCTGAGCTGGCTGTCAGCACAGAGCCCGACGCGGGGCTCGAACCCACGAACCGCGAGATCATGACCTAAGCGAAAGTCGGACGCTTAACCGACTAAGCCACCCAGGCGCCCCTAGGGTGGTATGTTCTGATTCCCTATTTATAGCCAGTGTTATAACCAATGCTATTTGGCCTACTACTGGAATTCTTAGTCTATACAATAAGGGGCAGAATAAAAAAGAAATTAAGAGTACAAATATTAGAAAGAAGAAATAAAATTGCAACCATTTGCAGATAACATGCATTTGAAAAGTCCAAAATGTCTACAGATAAGCCACATTAATAAATAAATAATTTAGCAAAGTTAATGAACCAAAATAAATTATATTATAGATATCAGCAACAGATGGTCACAATTTCAGTGACATCAGAAATTATAGGGTACATGAAATAAAGACTTGAAACATATATAAAAATATAAAAAATCTAATGAAAGATAAGCAAGATCTCTAAACAGATAACTATAAAAATTATTGAGAAAAATTAGGAATGAATCAAATAAATTGAAACATATGTTTGCAAAGTGGAAGTCTAAGTATTTTGAGTCAGTTTTCTCCCAATTGATCTTTAAAGTTAATGTAATCCCAATAAAAAATCTCAGCAGTTTGTGTGTGGAAACTGACATGCTGATTTGAAAATTCACATGGAAATTGATAGCCAAAGCAATGAGGAATAAGAATGTAGCTAGAAGATATACACACCAAATATCAGGTTTGGTACAAAAATTTTACCTACAAAAGCTACTGTAGGTAAAGTAGTGTAGGAAATAAAGAGACAAATGTAAGAAAAGACACATCTTACACATAGACTCCTCTTTATGATAATGTAGTACAGTGGGAAAAGTCAGTCTTATCAGTAAACAATGCTCATTCAACTGGCTTCTCATGCAGGGAATCTTGACTGCTGTCTTCCATCACATATCAGATCTATTTCAGAGGTATTATAAATCTAAGAAAAGATTCTAGAAAAGAAGAAATAGGACTATCTTCATGAGCTTGAGCTAGTCAAATACTTCTTTGCCAAGACTTATAAATGGTAACTAATAACAGAAAGTGATAAACTGGATAAAATTAACATTTAGAAATTATGTCGATTGAAAGATAACACTAAAAGAATGAAAACACATGTCACAGAAAAGAGTGAAGACACTTGTAACACATACATCTGGAAACAAACTTCTACACATCCACACATGAAAAAGAGGTGGATACCTTGATTTAAAATGGACAGAAGACTTGAAACAGAGACATTAAAAATTTTAAACCTTTTTATTTATTTTGAGAGACAAAGCAGGAAGGGGAGAGAACAGAGAGAGAGAGACACAGAATCTGAAACAGGCTCCAGGCTCTGAGCTGTCAGCACAGAGCCCCATGAGGGGCTTGAACCCATGAACTGTGAGATTATGACCTGAGCCAAAGTCCAACACTTAACCAACTGAGCTTCCCAGGCGCCCTGATTAACCACATTTTTAAAAAGAGAGGACGGGGCGCCTGAGTGGCTCAGTTGGTTAAGCGGCTGACTTTGGCTCAGGACATGATCTCACAGTTCGTGAGTTCAAGCCGCGCGTCAGGCTCTGTGCTGACAGCTCAGAGCCTGGAACCTGCTTCTAATTCTGTGTCTCCCCCTCTCTCTGACCCTCCCCTGCTCACACTCTGTGTTTCTCAAAAAATAAATAAATAAATAAATAAACATAAAATAAAATAAAATGATTTAAAAAAGAGAGGATATCCAAATGGTCATAAATATATGAACAAGTATTCCATTTCATCATAAGTGATAACCAAATTAATTACAACACTATACTTCTTCATTCCCATTAGCATGGATAAGGTTGGGGAAACAAGGTAATCAGATCTTGGAAAAGATGTGGTAAATGGAAAATGAAACTCATATACTTTGGAAACTCTTTGGTAGATTCTGTAAAACTTAAAGTACAGATAGTTTATGATCCAGCAGTTATTCTTCTAGGTATATAACTAACAGAAATATATACATATGTGTACCAAGTGACATGTATGATGATGGGTCGCAGCACTATATATAATTGCTAAAATCTGGAAACAACTTATAAATGGCCATCAGAAATAGAAATGGATTAAATACATTGTGGTATACTGACAAAATAGAATGCAAAGGAGAATCAGAATGAATGTCATACACAACCACCTTAATCCATATCATAAGCATAATGTTGAAGGAATGAAGCCAGACACAGAAGGGGATCCTCTATGTGATTCCGTTTATGTAAAGTTTCGAATCAGGCAAAGATGATCTTATAACGGTCTTAGAAGTCAGGATACTTGTGACCAGCAGATTCCATGGTGGATATGGGGATCTGTGACAGGGCAGGGGCGTATATGAGCCTTCTGAAAGACTGGGAATGTTTTATTTCTTGATCTGGGTGCTGTTTAAACACCCAGAAGAATTGAATATTCATTATATTATACTTATTGTGCATTTTTCTCCAGGCTTTAATAAACATTTACTTAAACGTGTAGAGAATATTTAAGGTTAAACACATGTCTAATATGAATTTCAGGAAAAAAGGAAATAAAGAAAATGGAGAAGAGATACCCAAATAATCTTACCTGAGAATTTTCCAGAAGTGGATGAGGACCTGAAGTCCTCAGAATTTTAAAACAAACAGAAAGTAAACCTCTCAGGTTTTCGTGTCAGGCATAGTTGTAAGTAGTACGGAACAAGACAGACAAAAACTACTTCTACTAAGTCAGATAAGAAATAAAGCAAGGTACAAAATAAAATATATAATATTAAGTTTAATAAGTAGAAAAGGCAGAGAGAGAGAGGCTATGAAGTATTGGGTTTGGGAGCAACATTGAAATCCTAAATGGGGTTCCTTACTTACTCAAGGTAGAGACATCAGAGGTATAGATGCAGGGAGGTGGGTAGATGTGGTTGTGCGGTTGACAAAAGAGGAAAAAATAAGACTTCCTTCTACAAATACTGTAGCTAATTTTCTGGGGTAAGTGTGTAATCCAGTTACCTGTTACCCAACCGTAAAGTGCTTTGGCACGGTGTTAAGTACTGACGAGGTAGAATGACTATGTATGTCAGCTGCTAACATATATCATCCGTACTCTCCCTCTCTCTTTTTCTGACTCATTGTCGTTCTCCCTCTTCTCCTCTCTTCCATCCCTTTATTCCTTCCTATATACTTAGTAAATGAAACTTGCTTTATTCTTTAAATAGTGTTGCTTTAATCTTCATTCTCTAATTATTTGAAAGAAAAAATATCAAAGGACCGTGCTATTTAACAAGACCAACAGGCAATAGAAATCACAAACTTCTCTCCAGTACTTACGAGGGGTGGATGGAGTCAATTCAAATAGACTTGAGTGAACTCTGGTTAGGAGGACCCAATGAGCCCAATAATATAGATTTTTACAAATCTCTAGGAGAAAGATAAATCTGAGCCTGTCTAACATGAAAGCTGATACTGTGAAAAAGAGGTATCCTTTGAAGCACATGGTGTAAGATTGAATAGCGGACAGAGGACTCCTGATTGCAGGGGAGGAGGAATTATAACCTGGATATTAGCAAAAGGACAGTTGAACACTGGGAGTCATAGAAAAGAGTATGTTTTGAGTTTGAATTTTGTTTTCAACATTTATTTTGAAAAAAATCCAACTCCAAATATCAATTGTTGGCATATTGTATCATTTGTGTTCTCTCTCTCTTTTTATCTATCTCTCTGTCTCTGTCTCTCTCTTACACACTCACTCTCACACATGTATATCCACACTTATTTCTACAGTATTATTATTGTTTTGAAGTTACATATTATGTAACCTTTTGAACTTACCAGTTATCACAATATTTTACCTTTAAATACTTCAGCACATATCTTCTGACAACAAAGATATTCTCCTATGTAACAATAAAACAATGATCAAATCCTGCAAATTTTACATCTATAATGGCAATACCATTATCTATAATACAGTCCTTATTCTAATTTTGCTACATCCAGGATCATCTGTTGTTTTTAATAACAGATTAAATAAACAGTGCTTGTTTAGTCTCCTTTAATCTAAACTAGTTCCTCAGTCTTTCAGGACATTGACCTTTTCGAAGCTATGATTCAGTAGACTTAATTTCAACACTTGCTTCTTTATTCTAAATGGATACCTCTAATCACTATTATAGAAGTTATCAGGTCGTTGTCATCTCATCCCCCTCTGACAGGAAACAATGTAACACACTTTGTGTTTTTAATATCCCACTGTGGCTTGACATTAGGCACCCCAGAAAAAATACAACAGTTGCTATCCTACCAAATGTAAGAATAAAAACACTCCTTGTGACTAAAATGTCCTAAACAATGTGTTTTACTTCACATAATGAATAGATACCATATTATTTATAATTTCATGAAAACTATGACAAATTAGAATGGATCCATTTTAACTTTTATTTCATTATGAGTTTGAGAAAGAAAACACAGCTTTTATCATTGTATTGACTTTACCTCAATTGTAATTCAAATTTCAAATGTATTCATCATAATTCCCATGAAATGACATATATAAGTTGTTCTTTAGTTCAGATTAATTTTAAATCAGCTTTGCAAACCATAGAACACAGAATATAAAAGTCTAAGTGGACATTACATGACTCTTTGCTGTGGAGGAGTAGTTTCAGATACTTTTGTATTCTGAAAGCCACAGTCTGAACATGGTTTCAATGCAGATCAAATACACTTAAGAGCCATCTCATATTCATGCTATCTTCAGGTGGAAAATGCTTGGAATACTAAATAACTGTTTTCATTTCTATAAAGCAAGGATGGCAGTCTTTGTATTTCTCTCGCTTGCCTAGGATTCAAGAGAAAGCAAGCTGTTAATTAGAAGATGTTATGCACAGTTAAGAACATATGATTATGTGCTTCATTCTTTCACCCAACAGTGTAATGATTGTGAAAGTTTAGCTCTTTGATCATTGTCACCTCTTCAGCCTGGTTATTTGAGCCATTAAATTTTGTTTCTCTCTAGCTTCCTGTTAACATCACCCCATTTCTCAAATGTCATAGTTTAAGATTTAATGTTTAATTTAGAGTCTAGCTTTTTAGTCTTTTCAAGACCTAATTTGTCTCTCTTCATGAACTTCTTTATCATTTTCTTCTGCAACTTATTTGCAGTATTAGTGATTTTTAACCATTTATTTTACGTTTCATACCATCCTCAGTGGTAATAACATATAGATGTATTATTGAACAATTTACCATAAATGTCTTATTTTTTTTTAACCTATATTAAAGAGATGAGATGAGATTACATTTACAAATGTTTGGCAACTTAGAGTTTAGAATGGAAATATATAGGACATGGCAACATTTGAATTTAATAAAAAGTTTCCATCCAAACATTTGTCAAATAGCATGCCAGTATACCTTTATTTTAATCATTATGGCTATTTGAATTGTTTAATTTATAACAGGGCAAGCTTATTATTGTTATTATTAAAACTTTACCAATCTATTCTTTCTTGTCTACTCTTCCAGATGAATTTCAGAATCACTCCACATACTTTAATAGACTTTTTTTTAGAGCAGTGTTCTGTTCATAGCAAAATCAAGTGGAAAATGCAGAGAGGTCCCATATACTCCCTGCCTCACCCCAGCCTCCCTCACTATCAACATCTTGCAGCACAGGATAACATTTATTACAATTAGCTAACCTACGCTGACACATCATTATCACCCAAAGTTCATAGTTCACATTATGGTTCACTTTTGTTGCTGTAAACTGTATCGGTTTGGACAATTGTTAATAACATGTATTTACCATCATGGTATCACACAGAATGGTTTCGCTGCTCTAAAAATTCCTTTATATTCTGCTTATTCATCCCTACTTCCCACTGATCCCTGGTAACCAGTTATCTTTTTACTGTCTCCATAGTCTTGTGATTCCAGAATGTCATATAGTTGGAGTTACACATTATGTAGTTTTTTAAGCTCAGCTTCTGTCAGCTAGAATGCATTTAAGGTTCCTTCATTGCTTTTCATGGCTTGATAATTCATTCTTCTTAACACCAAATAATATCCCATTGTCTCGATGTACCACAGTTTATTCATTTACCTACTGGAGGATATTTTTGTTGTTTCCAAGTTTTGACAATTATATACAAAGCTGCTATAAAATCTGTGTGCAAGTCTTTTGTAGACAGAACTTTTCAACTCATTTGGGTAAATACCAAGGAATGTAGACTGTATGGCAAGAGTATGTTTAGTTTTGTGTGAACCACCAACTCTCTCCCAAGGTGGCAATACAGTTTTACATTCTGATCAGTAATGAGTGAGTTCCAGTGGCACCGCATGCTTACCAACATTTGGTGACGTCACTGTTTTGAATTTTGGCCATCTGCATAGGTATGTAACGGCATCTTGTTTTAATTTACATTTCCCTAGTGACAAATGGTGTTGAACGTCTTTCACATGCTTATATACCATCTGTCCATTTTCTTTGCTGAGATGTCTGTTCAGATCTTTTGCCCATTTTTAAATCAGATTGTTCAGTATCAAGAGCTCATCATATGTTTTGGATGATAGTTCTTTATCACATATGTCTTTTGCAAATCCTCCCAATCTGTGGTTTGTCTTCTCATTTTCTGCACAGTATCTTTGACAGAGTAGAATTTTTTTTTTTAATTTTTAATTCAAGCTTGTTTATCAATTATTTCTTTCATGGGTCATGCTTTTGGTGTTGTATCTGAACAGTTACTGCCAAACTCAAGGTCAACTAGATATTTTCCCCTATATTATCCTCTAGGAATTTTATATTTTTGCATTTTACATTTAGGTCTATGATCCATTTTTAGTTCATTTTTTGTGAAGGGTATAAAGTCTGTGTTTAGATTTATTTTTGAGCACTTGAATATCCACTTGGTCCAGCACTATTTATTGAAAAGGTAGTCTTGGCTCAATTGTATTGTCTTGGCTCCTTTGTTAAAGATCAGTTGACTATATTTGTGTGGATTTTTTTCTGAGCTCTTTATTTTGTTTCATTTATCTCTTTATCTCCTCTTTCATCAATATCACATTATCTTGATTATTGTAGCTTTATAGGAACTCTTGATGTTGGATAGTGCACATATTTTTTGATAGTGAATGGCAGCCATATTTTTTTTTTTACAAATAGTTTATTGTCAAATTAGTTTCCAGGTAACACTCAGTGCTCATCCCCACAAGTGTCCTCCTCCATGCCCATCCCTCCTCCCCCCCACATCCATCAGTCCTCAGTTTTTGTCAGCATTCAAGAGTCTCTCATGGTTTGCCTCTCTCCCTTTCCCCCACCATTTCCGCCCTTCTTCTCCCCCTTGTTCCTCCGTCAAGTTCCTCCTAATCCTCCTATACGTGCAAACATATGATATTTGTCCTTCTCTGCCTGACTTATTTCGCTCAGCATAACACCCTCAAGGTCCATCCATGTTGCTACACATGGCCAGATTTCATTGTTTCTCATTGCCATGTAGTATTCCATGGTATAGATAAACCACATCTTCTTGATCCATTCATCTGTTGATGGACACTTAGGCTCTTTCATGTTTTAGCTATTGTGGAGAGTGAATGGCAGCCATATTTTAGAAGCATATATTTAACTTCATAAAATGACCATGGCAGCATTCTTTTTCCTATATTGAGAGTAATTTACAAAACATTATCAGAAGTTCTTTCTAGAAATTTAAAGACTTTATTGGCATTCTCATATAAAACAATACAATAAAAATCATCTCAGATACTAATTTGTAAAGAGTCAGAATACTTTCCTAAAAATAAAATCCTAGGCCTGATATAACTTATCTTTTCTTCTATTTATTCTAATTCTCCACTTTAAAAACAACATTTAAACATTTAAATTTGCATGAGCCCATAATGTGAAGATATGATATTTCATATCTTTATATTTATGATAGTCATTTACTTTTTAAAAGTCTGATTATTCCAATTTATTCCAGTACCAATAACATTTGAGTACATCCTTTTCCTGTTGACTTGAAATGCTAATTTTACCATATGCTAAATGCCTATGTTTATTTTAAGCCTAGCAAGCTACTTTCCCACTGAATTTACACCTGTTTTTGGGCTTGAGCCACATTGTTTCAAATATATAGATTTATGTTATTTTATAATATCTGCTACCATACCACCTCTCTAAATCTTTTTTAGGTGGAGTTTCAATTTTGGGGTCCAGAAACCTTTGGGGAAAGGTATAGAAAGTATAGTTAGAATTTCATTTATTCCATCTGCTATAAAGCCTCCACTCTACTTCTACCCCAAATTCAGGCATAGTAATATCTTTTCTTCTGTCTGACTTCTAAAGCCAGAAATAAAATTGGCCATGCTCATTTCTAAGTTTGTTCTATGTACTGTGCTAGGAGGGAAACTTGGGGCCTCTCAAAACTGTATGGATTCCAGTATTTCATTCCCAACAATATCATACAACTTCTTCATTTCTAGATCAAAAATGACAAAATGCTGAATGTCAGCATTTTTTCTTGGAATTTTGCTGAAGATGGGAGATAGGAGGCTTAAATCAGCAGCCCTTTAAATCCCCCTTCAGTCTATTCCCATCACTATTATATCTATCAGTAATTCTTTCATCGGATATATGTCCCATCTCTGTTTTTCAATATTCACACATGGTTTTCTGTAATCATATATTTCCTTAGTCATTTCCATGAGAATATGAGTAAGAAGAACATTTGAAGCCACTTATAGAGAAAAGCAAACAAAAAGATATCAGATGGGAGTTTCCCTCAATTACATTTTAGATAATTTATAAATTTATATATGTTTGTATTTATCTTTTAATCCTTTTCAACTATTACAATAGAAGATTATTCCTTTTTTTCCATCTAGTACCATACCTCCATGCATCTTAGGCTATGGATTTTATTGCTGCTATATTTTCTGAAACATGTCACCATCCATCTCACTCTCTGCTATGGTATGATTTCCATTGTCTTTAAAATACGTTCAAATCTCTTCTGTTAAATATATACAAATCAATATTTCCAGAACCTTTATTTTCCCTTAGCTATTTCTTTCTCTTTCCTATTTCTGAAGTTATTTCTTTTTTTTAATTTTTAAAAAATTTTTTTTCTGAAGTTATTTCTTGAATAAACTGTTCCTTAATGCTGTACTTCCTTACATCTCTTCTCAATTTCCTCCAATCTAGCTTATAACCACTTTAGTTTACCTCAACTAAGTTAATCACTATGCTTCTTTTCTCTCAATATGAAGAACATTTGTCAGTCTACTTATTATTAGACTTCTTAGCAGGATTGAAATCTCAGTACATTCTCTTGTGTGCCCTTCCCTTCACTTCCCTGACACACTACTGTCTGATGTTACTCCAATTGCCCCACTTGCTCCATTTCCCTATCTTTAATAGACTCCTTCCTCATGCATGCAATGAATTTGGGAGTTCTTAATGGCTTGACCCTGGATCCTTCTCTTGTGCCATATTCTCTCAATAGTCAATTTGTACATCACCTGGACATTTTCATCTTTAACCCATTCTTCTCTGAGCATCAGACTTGTACACTCTTCCCTGCTTCTGGAAGGTAATTTAATTGGAAAGCCTTTTGCTGAGTAATTCTTATTTTAAAAGATAAATAAAAATAAATAACTCCCATTGGAATTAGTGAAACAATATTATTTCAATAATTAGATAAATATACACATGATGCTCAATATCTGTATAATAAGAACATTAATGCAAAATGTAGTAATGAATAACTTTTCCAAAAAGCAAATCAGAAAATCATCTCTCATCCTCTTTTTAGTAAACTTCAATGGTCTCTCATTACTTGTAGTGCAAAGACTAAAATTCTTAATGTGGCCTACTTACCTCTACCTCATCACCTTACACAATGCCTCTCTTCCTCTATGCCTTTCCAAGCCCATTAGTCTTCTTCCAGTGATTAGAACATGCTATAGGTCTTTGCTTATGTTGGTCTCTGAGCCTGGACTACCTCCCTCCATCTTCCTCTTCATCATAGCCTAACTAGTGTCTGTCCTTCCTTCAGATTTCTGTTCAATCATCACTTCCTTAATGAAGCTCTGATTGCCTTTTCTTTACTTCCTATTTGTCTCTGTGTAGCTTTTCTTGAGCGTTCTTATCACTATTTTTTACATTTATATTATTGACCATTCGATCATTAGTAGTAGATTTCTCAAGGCCTGGACTTTTGTCTTGTTTGTCTTCTTAGTTGTTATCATTAGGCCCTAGTACAGTGCCTGGCATGTTGTAGCCACTTGATATTTACTTGTGGAATGAATGAAAGAAAGGAGGGATAAGTGGAATTTCCCATTTTCCTTTTTTAAATCATGAAACATTCGGATTATGACTGTAATTCTATGAATGTTGATTCATCATTCTTTTGTATTATTTTCTAAAATATTTATATTTTCTTTAATAATAGTTATTTAAAATGCTGTTTAAAAATTTTTGAATGATTGGCATTTATACCTCCGCTTTATTTAGTTCTAATTTTATTATATTTTTTCCTGAAATTTATTTATTGTTTTACATTGTAAATAAATACTAGTGCTTTTCCCTTATGGTTATATTCATATTAATGTTATTTTCCTTATGCTGCATTGTATTTATTGGAAATGTATAAATATATTTCTGTTTGCTAATTCTTTTATATGAGGACATCTATGAAAAATTTATATTTTCTGACAGCAAGGTGTGGGGATTTCCAGACTCTGTTCTCTGTTTTTTGATCATGAAAATAATCTTCCTTTTAATTTTGTACTGCTGGAGTAATATATCCCAGTGAATATTCAGTGTTTTGCAGACCACTAGACTGAGGGCTATTTTTACCTGCTCTGTTTCACAATTCTTTAGCTATAAGAATAAAAAATTATTTTTATGTAACTTGATGTAAATATTCACTTTTGGGGAGACACTATACAAGATAATGATAATAATAATACTTGAAACGTATATAATGTTTTGGTATGGCAGGACTGATAGGTTTTAACCCTATTAACTCTTTTAATTCTCAAAACAATACTCCAAAATAGTTACTATTTTATCATCCTTATTGTTTAAGTGTGCAAAAGAAAGCACAGGGAGAGAGGTTAAGTTACTTAAAGACACACAGAAAGCAGATAGCAAAGATGGGGTTCCAACCAAAAGCTCATGCTTTTAACCACTAAGTGTATTTCTTCTCTAGAATAAAGATTACTTTACATACTTTAATTCAATTAATTTACCCAGAAAGTAGGTATCAGGTGGATGACATTAACTCCTTTTGAAAATGAGGAAACTGAAGTTCAGAGAGGGGAACTAGCCTTCCAAAGGTCACAGACATTTGAAGTGTCCATGTTCAAAAATGCACTGAGTTCTAGTAATCATCTTTCTACATGAAGCTGACTCTAAACCTGTAACTCTCATCCTGTCACATGCAGACAAGGAAGACTGTAAATCTGAGAATGCAGTATTCTCAACAATTTGTACAGAACTACTCATCTCAATTCCAACTTCTTTATGTAACCTACTGTACTGTGTTCTTGGAGAGAAGGGCATGAGAACAAACAAAAGTTAAATGTCAATAGCACTATGTTAGAACTGGTACCTACTTTATAGGAGTCACTTCAATAAATATGGGATGAATGAGTATTCTATAACTTTGTTTTTCAGTGATCTTTTTGCAAAAGACTTAGTAGACATTCCTCACAGGAAATGAAAATCAGACACTATTTCCTGATTTATTTTGGTTATTAGATTTTTGCTTTGTTTAGATTTTTGCTCAATGTTTCACTGGTAAGTAATTGGTGAATGTAAAATGGACTTTATCTTGTTACTGCATGTTCAGAGTACAAAAGATAGTTTGGGGCAGATGATATGCATTTAATCAATATTTGTTGAAATGATAACTGTTAAGAGAAGGCACATATTACCTTCAGGGGTAGCAAAATTTATTTTGAGAATAAAGATTATTTGATATTAATATATAGAAAAACCTATATATTTCCTTTAAAAACATGGTTCAAGTTTTCACAAAAGATTTTGGTCTCACTCAAATATGTGTACCCTTTGGCAAAACTATTAATCATGCTTTAGTTAAACTGATGGCTAGTAATTATTTTTTACTTTAAAGCATGTTTGTAGATTTTAATCTTAGGAATCTAAATGTGTATGGTATTAATAAATAGTATTGATAAACTGTAAGTTATTTATAATAATGAGTTCCATATAGGGTTATAAAAATAATATTTCAAAGTTTATGAATAATATAATTAAAATATACTATTCTTTTCTTTGAATATGTGTAGCTCAGTCCATTTTTAAAACATTCTGTTCTGAAGAAGACATTCAATGTCACCCTACCAAAACCCTCACTGATCAAGAGAGAAAACACTTTGACTACAGGACAAAAAGACAAACAAAAATGCCCAGGAAGCAAAGTAAAATCTTCTAAATGGTAAGTGTGCTTATCTCAGTGAATCATGGTGTTGCTACATTTTTACAATCCATAAGTTATCTTTCATAGGAATCTCTGAGACAAATATTTTTTTTTCTGTCTTTGAAACAATGCATTTGTATCCCTATTCTAAAGATTGGTTATGTTTATAACCCCAGGGAGTAATTAACATATTTTAGTAGAGGCCACTCTGTATGCTGCAGAAATTAGTGTTATTCTGATCAGGAATAGCCATCATATATTCATCAAGAAAGTCTACTCTTGATTTGTCTTTAATGCTAAGATAAAAGAGATAACTTTAAAAGGTGAAGTTGACAGCCTTTGTTAAATTAACCTATCTTTTATTTATTTTTTTCTTTCATAGTTCATTGTCAATTTGGTTTCCATATAACACCCAGTGCTCATCCCAACAAATGCCCTCCTCAATGCCCACCACCCCCCTTCCCTTCTCCCTCACCCCCATCAGCCCTCAGTTTGCTCTCAGTATTCAAGATTCTCTCATGGTTTGCCTCCCTCCCTCTCCCCAGCTATTTTTCCCCTTCTCCTCCCCCATGGTCCTCAGTTAAGTTTCTCCTAATCCTCCTATAAGTGGAAGCATATGGTATCTGTCTTTCACTGTCTGACTTATTTCACTCAGCATAACACCCTCAAATTCCATCCACGTTGCTACACATGGCCAGATTCATTCTTTCTCATTGCCATGTAGTATTCCGTTGTATAGATAAACCACATCTTCTTGATCCATTCATCAGTTGATGGACACTTAGGCTCTTTCCATGTTTTGGCTATTGTTGAGAGCGCTGCTATGAACATTGGGGTATATATGCTCCTATGCATCAGCACTCCTGTGTCCGTTGGATAAATTCCTAGCAGTGCTATTGCTGGGTCATAGGGGAGTTCTATTGTTAGTTTCCTGAGGAACCTCCACACTGTTTTCCAGAGGGGCTGCACCAGTTTGCATTCCCACCAACAGTGTAGGAGGGTGCCCGTTTCTCCACATCCTCTCCAGCATCTAGAGTCTCCTGATTTGTTCATTTTAGCCACTCTGAGCAGCGTGAGGTGGTATCTCAGTGTGGTTTTGATTTGTATTTCCCTGATGATAAGGGACACTGAGCATCGTTTCATATGTCTGTTGGCTATCTGGATGTTCTCTTTGGAGAAGTGTCTGTTCATGCCTTCTTCCCATTTCTTCACTGGATTATTTTTCACGTGTGGAGTTTGGTGAGTTCCTTATAGATTTTGGATAGCCCTTTATCTGATATATCATTTGCAACTATCTTTTCCCATTCCGTCTGTTGCCTATTAGTTTTAATTATTTTTTCCCTTGCTGTGCAAAAGCATTTTATCTTGATGAGGTCCCAGTAGTTCATTTTTTCTCTTGATTCCCTTGCCTTTGAGGTGTGTCAAGTAAGAAATTGCTGCGGTTCAGGTCAAGGAGGTGGTTCCTGCTTTCTCCTCTAGGGTTTTGATAGTTTCCCAGCTCACATTCAGGTCCTTTATCCATTTTGAGTTTATTTTTGTGAATGGTGTAAGACAGTGATCCAGTTTTATTCTTTGGCATGTTGCTACTCAGTTCTCCAAGCACCATCTGTTAAAGAGACTGTCTCTTTTCCATCGGATACTCTTTCCCGCTTTGTCAAAGATGAATTGGCCATACATTTGTGGGTCCAGTTCTGAGTTCTCTATTCCATTGGCGTATGTGTCTGTTTTTGTGCCAATACCATACTGTCTTGATGATGACAGCTTTGTAGTAGAGGCTAAAGTCTGGGATGGTGATGCCTCCCGTTTTGGGTGTTTTCTTCCATATTACTTTGGCTATTCGGGGTCTTTTTGGTCCCATATAAGTTTTAGGATAGTTTGCTCTGGCTTTGAGAAGAATGCTGGTGCAATTTTGATTGGGATTGCATTGAATGTGTAGATCGCTTTGGGTAGTAATGACATTTTAACAGTATTTATTCTTCCGACCCACGAGCATGGAATGTTTTTCCATTTCTTTGTGTCTTCTTCAATTTCCTTCGTAAGTTTTCTATAGTTTTCATCATACAGATCTCTTATATCTTTGGTTAGGTTTAGTCTTAGGAATTTTACGGTTTTTTGTCAAATTCTGAATGGGATCAGTTTCTTGATTTCTCTTTTTGTTGCTTCATTATTGGTGTATAAGAATGCAACCAATTTCTGTACATTGATTTTGTACCCTGCAACTTGGCTGAATTCATGAATCAGTTCTAGTAGGCTTCTGGTGGAGTCTGTTGGATTTTCTATGTAGAGTATCATATTGTCTGTGAAAAGTGAAAGTTTGACTTCTTCTTTGCCAATTCTGATGTCTTTTATTTCCTTTTGTTGTCTGATGGCTGATGCTAGGACTTCCAGCACTATGTTAAACAACAGTGGTGAGAGTGGACATCCCTGTCGTGTTCCTGATCTCAGGGGGAAAGCTCTCAGTTTTTCGCCATTGAAGATGATCTTAGCTGAGGGCTTCTCATAAATGGCTTTTGTGATGTTTAAGTAAGTTCCTTCTATCCTGATTTTCTTCAGGGTCTTTATTAAGAAGGGATGCTGTAGGGGCGCCTGGGTGGCTTATTTGGTTAAGCGTCTGACTTTCGCTTAGGTCATGATCTCACGGTTCGTGGGTTCGAGCCCCACATCGGGTTCTGTGCTGACTGCCAGCTCAGAGCCTGGAGCCTGTTTCGGAGTCTGTGACTCCCTCTCTCTCTGACCCTCCCCTGATCACAATGTCTTTCTCTCTCTCTCTCTCTCTCTCTCTCTCCTAGAAATAATAAAAAAAAAAAGGATGCTGTAATTTGTCAAATGCTTTTTCTGCATCCATCGACAGGATCAAATGGTTTTTACCTTTTCTTTTGTTAATGTGATATCACATTGATTGATTTGCGAATATTGAACCAGCCCCATAACCCCGGAATGAATCCTACTTGATCATGGTGGATAATTCTTTTTATGTGGTGTTGAATTCGATTTGCAAGTATCTTGTTGAGGATTTTTGCATCTGTATTCATCAAAGATATTGGCCTGTAGTTCTCTTTTTTGCTGGGTCTCTGGCTTGGGAATCAAAGTGATGCTGACTTTGTAGAATGAGTGAAAGTTTTCCTTCGATTTCTATTTTCTTGGAATAGCTTGAGAAGATGTCTGGTAGAATACCCCTGGGAAGCCATCTGGCCCAGGGCTCTTTTTTGTTGGGAGATTTTTGATAACTGATTCAATTTCTTCACTAGTTATGGTCTGTTCAGATTTTCTATCTCTTCCTGTGTGAATTTTGGTAGTGTGTGTATGTTTTGGAATTTGCTCATTTCTTCTAAGTTGTCCAGTTTGTTGGCATATAATTTTTCATAGTATTCCCTGATGATTGTTTGTATTTCTGAGGGATTTGTTATAATAAATCCATTTTCATTCATGATTTTGTCTGTTTGGGTGCTGTCTCTTTTTTTTTTTTCTTTTTGTGAAGCCTGGCTAGAGGTTTGTCAGTTTTGTTTATTTATTTATTTTTTTTTAAAAACCAACTCTTGGTTTAATTGATCTGTTCAATTGTTTTTTTTTTTTTTTTTTGTTTTTTTTTTTTTTTTTTGTTTATATATTGTTTATTTCTGCCCTAATTTTTATTATTTCTCTTCTTCTGCTAGGTTTAGAGTGCTCTTGTTGCTCTCCTTCTAGTTCCTATAGGTATGCTATTAAATTTTGTATTTGTGCTTTTTCTAGTTTCTTGAAATGTTCCTGGAGTGCAATGTACTTTCCTCTTAGGACTGCCTTTGCTGCATCCCAAAGAGTTTGGATAGTTGTATTTTCATTTGTTTTCATATAGTTTTTTAATTTATTCTCTAATCTCCTAATTGGCCATTCGTTCTTTAGTAGGGGTGTTCTTTAACCTCCATGTTTTTTGGAGGTTTTCCAGATTTTTTCCTGTGATTAGTTTCAAGTCTCATAGCATTGTATGAAGAGGTGCATGGTATGATCTTGATTCTTTTATATTTTTTGAGCACTGCTTTATGACCCAGTATGTGATCTATCTTGGAGAATGTGCCATGCGCACTTGAGAAGAAAGTGAATTCTTTTTCTTCTGGTTGTTGATTTCTATATATATCTGTCAAATCCATCTTGTCCAATGTGTCATTCAAGTCCATTGCTTCTTTAGTGATTTTCTGTCTAGTTGATCTATCCATTGCTGTAAATGAAGTATTAAAGTCCCCTGCTATTAGCACATTCTTATCCATAAGATTGTTTCTGTTTGTGACTAACTGTTTTATGTATTTGGGTGCCCCCATATTCGGTGCATAGACATTTATAATTGTTACCTCTTCCTGATGGATGGACCCTGTACTTAATATATAGTGCCTCTCTTCATCTCTTGTTACTGCCTTTACTTTGAAGTCCGGTTTGTCTGATATGAGTATGGCTACTTCAGCTTTCTTTAGACTTCCAGTAGCATGATAGATATTTCTCCATCCCCTTACTTTCATCTGAAGTTTTCCTCAGGTCTAAAATGAGTCTCATGTAGACAGCAAATAGATGGTTTTTGTTTTTTTATCCATTCTGCTACCCTGTAGCTTTTGATTGGAGCATTTAGCCCAATCATTTACATTGAGTGTTATTATTGAACAATATGGGTTTAGACTCATTGTGTTCTTTATAGGATTCATGCTTGTGGTGGTGTCTCTGGTACCTTGTGTTTCTTGCAACATTTCCCTCATAGAGGCCCCCTTAGGATTTCTTGCAGGGCTGGTTTAGTGTTGATGAATTCTTTTTTTTTTTTTTTTAACGTTTTATTTTATTTTTGAGACAGAGAGAGACAGAGCACGAACGGGGGAGGGGCAGAGGGAGAGGGAGACACAGAATCAGAAACTGGATCCAGGCTCTGAGCTGTTAGCACAGAGCCCAATGCGGGGCTCGAACCCATGGACCATGAGATCATGTCCTGAGCCGAAGTTGGATGCTTAACTGACTGAGCCACTCAGGCACCCCTAGGGTTGAATTCTTTCAATTTTTATTTATTTGTGAAGACTTTTATCTCTCCTTCTATTCTGAGTGACAGGCTTGCTGGATAGAGGATTCTTGGCTGCATATTTTTTTTGTTCATCACATTGAAAATTTTCTGCCATTCCTTCCTGGCCTGCCAAGTTACAGTAGATAGGTCTGTAACTAATAGGTCTAATAGGTCTCCCTTGTGTATGTTAGGGCCCTTTTATCCCTAGATGCTTTCAGAATTCTCTCTTTGTCCTTACATTTTGCCAGTTTCACCATGATACGTAGTGCAGAAGATCGATTCAAGTTACATCTAAGGGGAGTTCTCTGTACCTCTTGGATTTCAATGTCTGTTTCCTTCCCCAGATTGTGGAGGTTCTCTGCTATAATTTGTTCAAGAACTCCTTCAGCGCCTTTCCCTCTCTCTTCCTCTTCTGAAATTCCTATGATTCGGATATTGTTCCATTTGATTGTATCACTCAGCTCTCGAACTCTCCTTTCGTGTTCCTGGATCAGTTTATCTCTCTTTCTAGGCTTCCTCTTTTTCTATAATTGTGTCTTCTAATTCACCTATTCCCCTCTCTGCCTCTTCAATCCGTGCATTGGACGCCTCCATTTTATTATGCATCTCATTTATCACAGTTTTTAATTCATCACAACTGTTTTTAAGCTCCAGTCTTTGTAGCAATAGCTTCTCTGATGTCTTCCGTGCCTTTTTCAAGCCCAGCAATTAATTTTATGACTATTGTTCTAAATTCTTGTTCAGTTATGTTACTTATATCTGTTTTGAGCAGTTCCTTAGATGTCATTTCTTCCTGGAATTTTTTAGAGGAGATTTCTTGCATCTCGTCATTTTGGCTAGCTTTCTGTCTCTTGTTAGTTTTAAAAGCTTGTTATGCACTCTGCACCTGAGAGTACTGCTGTATTAAAGAAGGCTCATTGACTGTGTAGGGCCTGTCCGTTCAGGAAGTGAAGTGTTCTTTTAATTTTGTCTCTTGTTGTCTCTTGTTGTTTGATTATTTTATTTCCCTACTTCTAATGGTATTTGGGACTCTCCACCATGTGTACTTTGGCTTGTTTCTTGAGGTAGCCCTGGAAGAGAAAACAGACAGACAAACACACAGGGAACAAAGACACACAAATGCACAGACAAATCTAACAAACGAGCAAATAGAAAGGGAAAAAGTAAAAGAAAATAAGAGAAAGAAGAAAAAAAAAACCCCAAAAGACAAGGGACAGTCTAAAAGTATAAAACCAGAATTCCCAGCTACAAATAGAGAGCAGGGTGTATGCAGTGCTGATGGAAAGAGCATATACACAGAGAGAAATGTCAGGGCCAGGAGAAGGCAAAATTGGGCAGTGACTAGGCAGAGAGACTAAGAGGCTTAATTCAGAGAGAGAAAGAGGAGAATATGGTAGGAGGCGAGGAGAAAGAAACAAGGATAGTGTTACTCAGAGAAACTGTACAGTCTGATTACTCCAGAGAGAGAGAGATAGAAAGGTAGCGGTGGAGGTGTAGAATATACATCTAGAGAATGGATTAAATGTGACTGTTTAAGCAAACTAATGACCAGAGTGCCCAGTCCAGCAGAGGGGAGAGATACAAGTGAGACAAGGGGAAAATATATCTGAATAGAAAGAATTGATCCTGAATTAATCGTGACAGTGCATCCATGTTGGTCTTGCCTCTGGCTTCGGTAAATAAAAAAAAACAAAAAACCAAAAAAACCCAACTCTCTAGCGGGGATGGGTGTGGTTTGGTGTAGGCAAGTCTTAGCCTCCACTGCATTCCCACCGGTCGCTCCCTGAGGTCCTACCTTGGTAGTTGTGAGGAGCAAAATGGCAGCATCCCAGTCCCCTCTGGAACCAAGCACCACAAATCGCTTCCTTGGGTCTGACCTCCCTGTGCCATGGGTGCAGCCAAGTTGGGCCGTGTTCTATGTCCCAAACCCTCTCTCCTTTCCAGGTCCCAGTCCAAGTGCTTTATTGATACCACCAGAAACACAGTACCATAGGTCGGCTGCTTCCCCACCACCGGTGGTTGAGCCGGAAGGGCAGGGGAGCAGTTTCTCCTGGTGCCGCCTGGGACAGAGGACACTCAATTCAAAGTCAGTACCCTAGCTAGAAGTGAAAACAGTCTCCGTCCAAGCTGAAGTTTTTCTCTTCTCCAGGGACAATTCTGTGAGCAATTTCAGCCACTCTTTCTTTTCCCCTCAACTTACCGCGGCTCCCCGTGAGGGGGTCTTCCTCAGCTCCCTCCATGTCTCCAGTCCTGGCCTGTTTTTATGTTCCCCAGTTCGCACTCATGCACTTATGAGGTTGCCTTCCCAGTGTACTCTGTCTCTTTCTCTTCCCAGACTCTTCCAGCTCAGTGTTCTATGGCTTCAGGCCTTCTCTGTTTGAGAGATGGGGGCGAGTGAAATGCACAGCGCTCCCTACTTCTCCGCCATCTTGCTGAGTGAAATGTCTAACCTATCTTTTCAAACAAAGAAATCTAAAAAATAATGTCATGCCCTACTCACTTATTGTGAGGTCACATCTCAGTGAAACATTTAGGCTTTTTCAAACAAATTGTAGAACAAGCAAGCTTGGACTAAGAATATTCCTATGTAAACAGTCAATAGATATGAATTGGTATGATAATGACCAATAGTGGTTTAGACTTTGTACTGTTTGCATGTGCATGTGTGTGTTGTGTGTGTGTGTGTGTGTGTGTGTGTTATAAAGTAGGCCTGTGCTTGAATAATTTGATGTTACTATATTCCAGACAAAGATTGCTTTTTATTTCAGTACCCAAACCACAAAATGGTATTGTATCTCAGGAACCTATGGAGATTATATTAATTTCTAGGGAATTCTAAACAAAAAATGTACTTATTAAAATAATAAAATATAGAGTTTAATATCTGATATATTGTTGGACTACTTATTGGAGCAGTAGACTAAATTAACTAGATGCCATCAGAGTCTATTCTTGCAGCCTAGATGTCTGCCATGCATTATGGAAGCCACTAGTCAAATGTGACTATTGAGCATTTACAGTGTGACTGTTTCAAATTGATATATGCTGTAAGTCTAAAATGCACACTGGATTTTGAAGACTTAGTTTGACAAAAAAAAAAGGAGGTATAATATATCTGATTAATAATATTTTTTAAATGTAATACATTTGAAGTGATAATATTTCAGATATACTGGGCTAAATAAAATACATTATTATGATTATTTTCATATTTTTATTTTTACATTTTAATGTGGTCATAGGCTCATATTATATTTCTATTGGACAAGTCTAGTCTAGGATATCCATATTTTGAAGTAGTGATTTCATCAGTAAATTATATTGGAAAACAATGTCTACAATGTTTTATTTTCAATTCATTGCACATGTTATACCGTCAATTCTATTATACATTTTGTTATGATGGAGCAATAGCCATTAACTACTCATGGTCACCATCAGTTATTAATATGTAGTAATTCTTTAAAATGCAAAGCTATGAAAGCTGTTTCATGTCATTTGAAACTATTGCCTTGACTTTTGTGCCATAATTTTCAATTTTATATCCAGTTTTTTGAGCCCATAAGAGGTTGTTGTTGTCATTTTTCAGATCATATTTAGTTAGATTTACCCATACATTTATCTGTTCCATTGTTTTTTCTTCTTTCTGGCATTTCTGTGCTCCTCTTTGGGGTTCTTATTCTTCTTTCTAATGAATTTCCTTTCATATGTATATTCATGCAAGTTTACTGTTGATGAGTTATCTCCTTTTTTGTTTGTTTGGAAACATTTTTTTTCATCCTTATTTTTGAAGAATATTTTTACTGAATAAAGAATTAGAGGTTCACACATATATTCTTTTAGCACTTTAAAAATGTCATTGCATTGTAAAATGCCTTCCATGGTTTCTGATGAAATGTTTTTCCTTTGAAAATAATGTGCCTTTTATTTATCCGGATGCTTTTTCAAATTTTCTTTATGCATTTTAAAAGATTATTTCTAATGTCCTTAGGTTTTTGTTCCCCCACCTCAAGTTTCTATAGAATCTGAGAAAGACAAAATCTGTTTAGATTTCTACTTTAGTTTGTGGTTGCCTTCTGTGCTGCCTAAAAACTAAAGGAGGCTTCCAAGGGGATGCAAGTCTCACGTCAGTGCTCTTCTTTCCTCACCCATCTCACCAGGTTCCTGGGCCTTACAAGACCTGAGGTTGTCTGTGTAGCTCTCCATTCTCTTATATAAATAGAAACTCTAATTTTTCTCAGAGACTTGGTCTGTAATGAGTTATTCTGTTGTATCTGAAAATTCTCCCTTTACTATAGTTTTCCCTCTTTCCCTTTTACCTCTAGAACAATTCCAAAAATCCTATATCTTTTATGAACATTTATAACTAAAAAAGTATCTTAGGCATGATATATCTTGACGTATTTATTCAACATCCTCTTAAAAAGCACATATTCTTTTTTAAGGAAATATATTTCCTTACTAAGCTTACTTGCAAATCTATTTCTTTGAAAATTATTATTGTCACATTATAAACTACCTATGCCCACCCACATCCTAAACCCGTTGTGAGATAAACTTTCAGAAGATAAAACCAGACTAGCTCCTTGTTCAACATTACCATCACAGAGAAACAAAAAGACTGAGTCTATCTTTTCTGTTTATATACACCTATCATTCCCACCAGAGAACCTCAAAACATGACATTATATTTCCATTCAGAATTATTCTGCATTTCAATCAGTATAGTGTCATTTGGAGACTCCCTCCTTTAATTGACTTTCAGGAAAAACAATTTTTTTTTCACAATTATAGAGAAACTTAATGCTTGGCTGAACTACTACACTAACACTAAAGAGAAATGAAGGAGCCACCATATTCCAAGAGCTGCTATCAGCTGCAGTCATGTTTAGGTGAAGGGGAACAACCTAGATAACAGAAGGGTGTTGGATGATTGAAAATGGGGAAAAATTGCCATCTGAATGTTAAATAACAAGAGTGATGTTACCAGAACTAAGTTCTGAACTTCACGGGTTTATCCTAGGTCAACTAAGCCACATTCTCTTCACTGTTCCTGGTCATCATGGAGATGAACATGAAATACTTTTGTTATGTGTAGGCTTATGTACATAAGACTTTGTGAAAGAGTTGATATTTCTTCTGAGATGAAACCTGGTATAGTCTCTTATGTGTTACAAGTACATTTTGTAATCATTTAATTGTAAAAAAAATCATAATACCAAGAATATTAATCACTGAAAAAATTAGTATATTAAATTATATTTTGAAAGTTTGAACAGCTTATTTGGTTGCCATTTCTTGCCTGTTCTCTTGGGTTAAATTCACTATTATTATAACATAATCTTGAAACAACTACAGGTATAATATATATTTAATATATACTCTAACTACTTTAGGTCTCCTGCAGAATCATTAGGACAATATAAAAGCTAGGATTATCATGTAATATGAACTACTGGATAGCAATGATACTTAGGCAATCTGGTTAGGAAAAAAAAAGTATTTTGTGGAATTTTTTATCATTTTTATTTGAGGTAATGAACTAGAGGAGCAATCTGAAAGAATATTTTGGCTTAGGTCAAGAAGTACAATAGAGACACCACTTACTGAAACAGCTTTTCTTTCCCCACAGATATATTCTAAAGGTATTATCCATTAATATAAAGGTAAGCTGACAGTTGTCTCACAAAGAAGTAATTCCATTTTGATGATGCCCTCCATCAGCTACTCAAAGGAATATAATTGCTCTTCTAACCTCAAGAGATAGAAAAATCTGTTCTTGCAAGACATTTAATTCTCTATTTTTTTCTCAAAATTTTCCTATTACAACTGCATTTCCATTCACTATATTCTTTCTAAATATATATTACTAGTGCTTCCATATAAAATACAATGCTGAATAAAAACATCTGGAAACCCTTTCTTTTTAACTTTAGAATCTCATTCTCTAACCAGAGAATGTAATTATTTTCCAGATACTAGGTGTGCTGAAAATAAGTACATGTTGTTATTATGTGTGTGTTATCCACCTGTCTTCCTTTCTTACTCATCATTTCTCTGAAATTATAAAAGTGGATAATAAAAGTCACAAAAAATATACTTACTTTGTGTATGTTTTACTTTGTGTGAATTTTGTGTATGGATAGGAGAGCAAGGAAATTTGACTAAATTGTGGCAATTCATTTAATTCTCTTCAATAGCATACATATTTGGGGAAAATGGGTAAGTTTAAATATCAAGTCCCAAGATTTTGGGGTTAATGGTCTGCTTCTAATATGGTCTTGAAAAACAAATCAGAGATAAGAATTTGCATCAATGATCTTTATTTTGGGAGGGAAGGTAGCATAAGCTCCTTTGGAACTTTGATAAAAGCTATGGAAACATCTTTGATAAAAATAACATAAAATTTAGCATAATTTCAAAGGATTCAAGTACCCTTGAAACCTTTCAGTGCATTCTGGTTTAAGAAAACTTTATCTAAACTGTCTCCATTAGTGTACTTAAGATCAATCTTTTAAGATTACAACAATAAAACAGAAAAACAAAGGTCAATGAATACTTGCTCTTCCATTGGACTGGATGAATTGAATAGAGAAAATAGCACAGAACTGATGGTAGATGGAAACTCTGAGCTCATGTCTAGCTATGTAACGCTAACTAAAGTACTTAATCTTTGTTCTATAGCTGTAAAAATAGTTGGTGTGTTAGGTCAGTAGTTTTCAAACATAGCTACTGCTTCACAATTGCCAAATGAGTTGATAGAACACCACAACGTCCCAGTATCTAACAACTCCCCAGCAACTATAGTCTGGATGTACTCTGGGGTAAAGCCCTGGAACCTGCATTTCCCTCTACGTGTGTAGTGGTGAAATTAAACTCTAACTACATAATTCCCAAAGTCTTGTCATCCCTATAGTATTTTTTTTCAGTAGTTACCTTTTCATATGTCATGTGAACCATGTAAAATATAGTTCTGGTCAAAGCAGATCTTATTGATTCAGAAAACCCAGAGTGTTTGTGGAGTATACTATTACATCTTTTGTAACAACCTCACCTGTATTATTTTCAGATATACTTTATGGAATGATTTTATTATCTTCCTCTTAATTATTTCTTCCCTGTAATATATTACATACTATGAAAATCTGTCCTTAAAAGAAAAATACAAAGATGAGTATTCAGAAACCGGCAGCGTTCACCAATCACAACTCTTAAGTAATGTATTAATTATTCAATAGAACAATTCTTATGTCTGTAATCCTAAAGTTGTTTAAAAACTTTCTAAACCAGAACTATTTGGAAGAATGGAACTAGTTTGAAAAAATTTCCTCCACCAACTGATTCCTTCCAATAATTTTAATCTAATAACCCTCTTATTTGTCTTCGTTAGTTAGTTTTCACCTCTTTCACTTGAACCATCACTATCACTTAATATTAGTTTTCTTCGAGTTTTCTTATTTGATAATTATAGAGGTCATTTTAAGGTAGCAGCTTTTTGTTTAGAAATATTTTTAAATTGTCTCTTGTTCTTTAGTGTTAGTATCCAATTTAACCTTTGCTTAATATGTTAATGTTCAGGATATTGAGTGTTACTACAAAAGAAATTTCATGAGGGGCGCCTGGGTGGCTTAGTTGGTTAAGCGTCTGACTTTTGCTTAGGTCATGATCTCGCGGTTCGTGAGTTCAAGCCCCGCGACGGGCTCTGTGCTGACTGCCAGCTCAGAGCCTGGAGCCTATTTCAGAGTCTGTGACTCCCTCTCTCTCTGACCCTCCCCTGCTCACGCTGTCTCTCTCTCTCTCGCTCTCTCTCTCTCTCCTAGAAATAAATAAAACATTAAAAAAATTTAAAAAAAAAAAGAAATTTCATGAGCAGACAACCCATCATGTGCATACTCTTAAGATGGCTGCTGTTACTGTTACACTGTTATCATTAACCATGGTAACATAGATAAATCCCTGCTCTAACTCACACTAGACTGTGCTGCCTACAGTTCTCCATGTGACAAGCAGCTACACTGCAAACAGGATCTATGATATGAATGACCTTCCCTTGTGACTTCTAACTGTGTATCTGATTTTAAAGATACTATTTGTTCTCTTGCTTTCTGGTATATCAATTAATACTAAATAGTATATTTCTTCCAATCAGCAGCTATTTAAAAACTAGCACTTTGTCTCATTTTTAGCAGCTCTGCAAAATTATTATCTACCTCTTTATTTCCATGGTTGCTGAAAGTGTATTTTATGTGCCTTATTTTTCATTATTTTAAATCAGACCTTACCATGGTTATCCCTAAATTTGGAGGAAATGCATGAAACAGTTTTCATGGGATTAATACTAAACCCTTATAAATCAAATTTTATCTATATAAAGAATTATACATCATATTTAATAGAGACTACTTGGAAATTATATATATACTATTTAAACTATATAGACTCTAAACTATAAACTTTAAAACTATAATTTACTTTTATAGTAAATAGATATGTTAAAAGCTGGGTCTTACCTATAAAACTCAAGATAGCAAAAGCTTCTATTTGCAATCTCGCACTCATAACTACTGAACATAAATTTGTTTATGTAGGATTCCTATTACTTATACCTAGAATTCTAAGAAATGTCAAGCACTAAGAAAATCTTGGAGGCTTATCTGCAGAATTATCTCATGTGTGTGTGTGTGTGTGTGTGTGTAAAACTTATAATAAGATACTTCTCCAAATTTTTTAAACTAATTCTTGAAAAAATGAGGAGTGTTTCCTCCATGCTTTTTTGAAAGTAAGAGACTTAGCATAGAAGAAAGGATATAAAATTTGGAATGTAGTTTGAGGCCAGTGAAGTCCAGTCAAAGACAAAAATTTGAGTGATGTTAACTAACACAATAAGGATTTCAATTTTCTGAACAATAAGAAAGCCACATAGAACAAGATAATATCAATCCATGAGATACCTCTTAATATTTCACAAGGCAGCTTCTATATGAGGCAACAGATAATTAAAAAACAAACTGACAGAAAAAATTCAGGACCCCTGTCTTAGTCAGAATTATAGAGTCTTCTCATTATACATCCATGTCTTAAAGTCATATTTTGCTACATTAGGTAAGAAATATTATATAATAATGAATAAGGTGTCAAGAAAGTTTCATTAAACATCTACTTAACATGACAGTGAAGTGCAGAGCAGATTTAAGAAATGTGTCTATTAAAAATAATTAAAATTTGGGGACACATGGGTGGTTCAGTCAGTTGAGCATCTGACTCCTGATTTCTGTTTAGGTCATAATCTCACGGTTTGTCAGATTGAGCCCTGCATTGGGCTCTGCACTGACAGTGTGGAGCCTGCTTGGGATTCTCTCTCCCTCTCTCCCTGCCCCTCCCACACTTGCTCGCTCGCTCTCTCTCTCTCTCTCTCACTCAAAATAAATAAATAAATAAATATTTAAAAACATAACTAATAATTTTCAGACAGTATTTAAAAGGTTATAGCTCAGCTGTATAGATAACTCATATATCCAGAATGATATATACTCTGAGGATTATGATTTTATCTTCACATGATGTAGATCTTATCAATGAACTGCCTTCTGTTTGCCTTAGTGCCTATACGTATAATTTTCTCTAAGTCAAATAATAAAGGATCTCAAGTGGGATTTAACATCATTCTTGGTAGATAGCATCATAGGGGAGGCATAAATTCATTACTGAAGCTTATCTTCTCTTCCCATGGCTAAATATGTCTTAAATCTTGTTGCAAAATGATTTATAAAAAGAAAGACACTGTTCTAAAAATACAAATTGCCTCACGTTGAATTTCATCTTGTAAATTGCTCCAAAAGTGAATAGGGATCTATGTAATCTATAGGATTACATGGAACATTACACTTAAACCCACCTTGTTAGAGAGTGTTTCTCACTTATGTGAATTCTTATTCTTTTCTTAAACAATAGTGAAACAAGCAGGGCACCTGGCTGGCTCAGTCTGTGGAGTGTGCAACTCTTGATCTCATGGTTGTGAGTTTGGGCCCCACTTGGGTATAGAAATTAATTTTAAAAATCTTTTTAAATAAAAGGTGAGACAAGCAATTTGAATATAGCATTAGTCATTCTGGTTTTTATATAAAAATGATAATGTATTGCAGGCTGTTTGATAAGGGGCCATAAAGTAAACTTTTAGGAAAGTAAACACTACTTTTCCCAGATTCCATGTGTAAAGCTCTTCATCCCCAATTAAAGTTATGAAATTAATACCTAAGGATAATTTTTCATGTCTGTCAAATAAATGTAAACTGCTGATCCCAGAAAGGAAGTGAACTACCATTTGAAAATTGTATGCAATACATCACTGTTTTATTCAGCAATAAAAATGCTTTATATTTTCTTTAACAATTGATAAGGCATATCCTATTACATTCTCAATGCAGTTAGTGGTATAAATTCATATAATTACAAGATTCAAGGACTTTTCATAACCTCTAGCTCACAGAGGACAAACCTAATTCTGCAATGAAGAAATGTGTATAAAATGGAAGAACTCTAGTATAACATTTTCCTTAAATTGAGGAAAGTAGACTTACATGTCTTTGGATTCTTAATGTTTTGATGCTTTTATAAATACCATATAAACCCCTCAGAAACAAAGTATTCAACTTATATATCTTAGTATTGTCAAAAATGCATAGCAAAAAAAAGTTTTTTAGAGAAAAAGAGAGAAGATGGGAAAGATCAGAGTGAGAGGAAGAGAGAGACTCTTAAGCAGGCTTCACATACAGTGTGGAGCAGGAACTCAGAGCTCAATCTCAGGACTGTGAGATCACGACCTGAGCTGAAATCAAGAGTTAGACGCCGACCTGCTGAGCCTCCTAGGAGCTCTCATAGCAAAATATTTTGCATGTAATAGTCAAATAGTCAATATATGTTGATTTACTAAGGTAAATTCTATCCATGCCAGATTGGCAATAAAATAAGAGATGCAGCAAAAAAAGGTACAATGTTTTTCTTCTCCTTTTGTTCAGGCTACATATTACTGCAATGTCGTCAAAAATATTAGGCCACCTTCATTGTACATATTTTACTAGAATTTGTTATAACTTGTACAGATGAAAAGAATTGTCCAAGTGTGTATGGTTGAATTATGTTCTTTAAAAAGATGTTGAAGTCCTAATTCCCAGTACCTGTGAAGGTGACTTTATTTGGAAATAGAAAAACTGCAGATGATCAAGTTAAAATAGATTACTTAGGTGTGTTCTAATCCAATACGATTCCATCCCTGTAAAAGGGAGAAAATTTCTCTCAGTATGGATGCACACAGAGAGAACCCTATGTGTAGATAAACTCTTCAATCTATCTCCAACCTCAAGTCTCCAGGGTTGAGTCAATATTCTATTGTTTAAACCAGTAAATTTGTGGTACTTTGTTCCTGCAACCCTAACAAAGTAACACAATCTGGATGAGACACAAACAATGTAAAATTGAGGTGTATCTATTGAGGCAATATATGAATGGACTTAATGTTTAACCTTTTTATTATTAATTAAAACGTGCTTTGGGGGACAATAACAAATGTTTGTAATGCAAAGTCAACAAAAATCTGTATGCAATATCAAATTTTAATTTGGTGAATAAAAAAAAGTCTGTATAGATCAGTATTAGAAGTGAAAATGGAATGAAAAACTAGATGAAAGAATACTGTAAAATGATCATTGACTTTTTTTTCTTGTCCCAATTTCCATTCTTTTTGCCTTTTTTCAATGTTATTAATATTCTTCATTTTGCCCATCAACAGAAAGTATAGGTAAATTCTACTTTATTATGGATGAGAAGAGGGAAGAAGAACACTTTTTTTAACCTCCAGTAAGAGTCATTTAAAAAAAAAAATTGGAGGGGCATCTGGGTGGCTCAGATGCTCAAATGCTCTTGATTTTGGCTCAGGTCATGACCCCATGGTTCTGAGACTGAGCTCCACGAAGGCCTCTGTACTTAGAGCACGGAGCTTGCTGGGGCTGCTCGCTCTCTCTCTCTCTCTCTCTCTCTCTCTCTCTCTTCCCCTACCCCACCTTGCTTTCTCATTCTCTCAAAATAAATAAGTAAATGTTTTTTAATGGGAAGTCATTTCATTCAGAATTTATGGCCACACCCTCCTATTAACCACTATTTTAAAACTGTATTTATGTTTGCTTCAACCTTGATTCTCCACTTCGTATCATCAAAGCTGTTCCATTTTTTATCATTTCCCCTCAATTATTTATAATCTCTGAAAATATGTGTATAATTCAACTATCTGGATACATTTTATTTGCATATTTTGGAAATCTGTACATTTACACAATCCGGATGCATTTTTCTTTACATATATGTTTGATATGTTTCGTATCATCTTAGAAACTGGACTCCTTTGGAAGCATTCTCTAGTATGGAGGCAATTTAACATGCAGAATGTTCTTTAAGGGTCCCAAGATCAACAGTTACAGAAGAGGGGGTGGGTAACAGGAATGCAGAGGGAGAAGTTGAGGTCCCATCCAAGCTCGGCAGCAGCCCTAGTCAACCCAGTGTGATGCTCTGCAGATAAAGGGGATCTTTCAAAGTTGGGCTAAATTGAGTTAAAATGAGTGGCCCTTATACTGCTACATATATCAGTCATTGGGTGTGGGCCACCTCAGGAATGACTGTGACTTTGTGTAAGGTAGCTCTCTGTAGCCAAATGAACTCATAGAAGGGGCTGACAGTTCAAAGCTGTCTGATAACAGTCGTCCCCAGCTGCTGAGGCAGTAAGTCATTCACCAAAAGGAACCTTCATGCTGCATTCAGGGTCCACTACATGGAAGAGTGAATATTCTCCATGAGTCTATCTTACCTTAATATAAAAGATACTCTCCTAGTACTCTAGGGATTGATTTGTCTTTTTAAATTGGAGACATTTTGATTGTGAGATCAGAGATGTCATATTTAAAACTTTTTGTAAATGAAGAATAATTTATTTCATAAAGGAAATAATCATCCACTCATTTAGATGTTTAGCTTTACAATAACCAGTATATTCACATGTTGACCTTGCTGGAAGCAGGGCTTATCTCTATGTAAGAATACTCTCTAAAACTGTGAATGCTAAATGATTTCCAACACTGATGAATGCTGACCTGAGCTTTCAAACACTATTAGATCAGCATGATAAACCTGAGTTAGAGCAAACATTAAAGAGCCACTCCTGTTATTTTGTCACTGGTCACCTCTTACTGCCATCACTCCAGGGAATTTAACCTAGGGCTTTAAAACAAAATTATTCTAAATGCCAAGACCTCGATGCTGTAAACTGTATCCTATTTACTTGCCCTAAAGTATCTTTAGTCAGAGACCTCAGGTTCTACCAGTACTACAGATGCTATTGCGTAGCTTCACAATTCTGTAGTGTAAACTCCACACACACTGCCTACTTTGTTCATTAAGCTCTTAGTTTGAAATTTGATTCTTCCCCAGGTTGGCCTTCCCCTGATTCTTCCCCTGTATTTGGCCATAAACCATCCAGCTCCTTCAAGTTTTCTTTATGATCACTCTCATCCCTGAGACAACC
Organism: Hyaena hyaena; assembly: GCF_003009895.1. NCBI lineage: Eukaryota > Metazoa > Chordata > Mammalia > Carnivora > Hyaenidae > Hyaena > Hyaena hyaena. Next base: position 410,953 of record NW_024081857.1, on the reverse strand, counting down.
TATTTCTGCTTCAGCTCTTTTCCTTTATTGCTAGAAAATTAAGTTTTCATTCCCACCTTTTTTAATCATATAATTCTCTCAGAGCTAGATTGTTTCTGCTGGTCCTTGGTCACTCTCCTTTATTATCACTAAGCTTTTTAATTTTGTGTAAGTACTTTCTGCTTACTGATAAAATTTGCTCAACCCTTTATGGCATAAATTTTGTGTATTTATTTTCTTTATAGTGACAGACTTTCTGGTGCTCTGGTTTAAACTTGCCTGTAAATATTATGAAGTTCTTACCAATAGAGACACAAAAAGGACCAATGACCTCACCAGAACCAAAGTGCTCTTTAAGATACAATTTTTCACAAAAAATATATGCAACTCTTATTTTTTTTAACGTTTATTTATTTTTGAGAGAGAGAGCACATGCGAGTTGGGGAGGGGCAGAGAGAGACAGACAGACAGACAGAATCTAAAGCAGGCTCCACGCTCTGAGCTGTCAGCACAGCTCAGTTCAGGGCTGGAACTCATAAGCTATGAGATCATGATCTGAACTGAAGTTGGACTCGTAACCGACCTAGCCACCCAGGCACTTCTATCTGCAAATTTTAAATGTTAAATAGGTCTTTATATCTTTTTGCCATTTCTTCGTGCTAAAAAATCCATTTTGCTTACCTACTAGTTTCCTTTTTGCTTTTCCTAATGATTCATAGGTCTTGGGCAGGCAGCTTTATTATTTACCCATGAAACAAACAACATTTTGTAAATATAAATAGTCATTCTGAAAGCCAGTGTACATTATGATTATTTCAGTCACATCCAGAAGAGTATATCTTAAATGCATTATTAATTTATGAAATAGGGTATATGATAATAACCATAATATCAACTAAAATAGAAATATGATAAAAAATCATCCTATTGATTTCCTGAAGTGTAATGGTTTCTCTATAGTAACCCATTGTACCCATCATCCACACATTCTCTAGTCTGTTTCTGACTAGTTACTATAATATAAAACAGTTTATGAAATGAATTAAGCAAAGTTGGAGGATACAGGAGCAATATGCAAAAATAAGTTATATTTCTATACACCAACAATGAACAATTCAAAAGGGAAATCGAGAGAACAATTTCATTATAACAGCATAAAAAGAATGGAATACTTAGGGATAAATTTAACCAAGCAGGTACAAGACTGGTATGCTGAAAATTATGAAACATTGCTAAAAATATTAAGGAAGGAAGACCTAACTAAATGGAAAGACATCTCATGTTCATGGATCAGAAGACACAATATTGTTAAAATGGAATTATTCTCTAAAGCAAAGTACAGACTAATTAAATCCCTATCAAAATCTTTATGGCTTGTTTTTTTCTTAAAGAAATGGAAGAGCTGATTCTAAAATTCATATGGAATTTCAAGGGACCGCAAAAGACCAAAACAATCTTGGCAAAGAACAAGGTTGGAGTACTCATACTTCTTAATGCCAAAATTTACTACAAAGCTATAGTGATCAAAAGAGTGTAGTACTAACATAAGGATAGACACATAGATTAATGGAATGGAATTGAGAATCTAGAAATAAACCAATACATTTGTGGTCAATTTCTTTCGACAAGGTTGACCAAACCATTCAATGGGAAAGAATACTCTCTTTAACAAATGATGCTAGAAAAATTGGGTATCCACATGCAAAAGAATGAAATTATACCCTTTCCTTATACTATATACAAAAAGTAAATAAATGGAATAAATAACTAAATATCAGAGCTAAAACTACAAAATTCTTAGAAAACAGAGGAGGGTGCCTGGGTGGCTCAGTTGATTAAGTATCTGACTCTTGATTTCAGTTCAGGATGCGGTGTCATGTTCATGAGTTCAAGCCCTCCATCAGGCTCTGTGCTGGCACTGGGAAGCCTGCTTGGAATTATCTGTCTCCCTCTCTCTCTGCCTTACCCCCTCACTTACTCTCTCTCTCTCGAAAATAAATAAACATTTAACAAAAGAAAACAGAAGTAAATCCTAATGACCTTGGATTTAGCAATGATTTCTTAAATGTAACACCAAAAACACAAGCAATAAAGGGAAAAAAATAGATGAACGGGACCTCATCAAAATTAAAAACATTTGTGAATCAAAGGACACTATCAAGAAAGTGAAAATGAAACCCACATAATGGGACAAAATATTTGCAAATCATATGAAAAGAATCTAGTATCCAGAATATATAAAGAATCTGTTTTACCAAGAACAAAAAGACAAATAGCCCAATTAAAAATTGGGTAAAGTCCTTGAATAAAAATTTCTCCAAAGGAAAAAAAAAAAATTTTTAAAAAGGAAATCTCTCCAAAGAATATATACTAATGATCAATAAGCACATGAAAAGATGTTCATCATTTATCATTTGGGACATGTAAATCAAAACACAATGAGATATTGATTAACACCCAGTAAGATGAAAATAATAATAGTAATAAGTGACAAATATTGCAAGCATATGGACAAATTGGAACACCCTTATGTTGCTGCCATGTAAAATAGTACAGCCGCTATGAAAAACAACTTGTCAGTGTTTCAGTCAATTAAACATAGAATCACCATGTGATCCAGTTATTCTATTCCTAGGTATACTCCAAAGAATTTAAAATTGATATTCAAGCAAAACCTTATACCTGAATATTCATAACAGCACTATTCAGAGTAGTCAGAAAGATGGAAACAACTCAGATGTTGATAAACTGTTGAGCAGATAAACAAAATGTGGTGTGTCTGTATAATAGAATATTATCCAGCCATGAAGAGTAATGAAGCACTGATACATGCTATAGCGTGGGTAACTTTGAAACGTTATGCTTCATAAAAGTTTAAGTCAGACACAAAGGGTATATATTCTATGATTCTGTTTATATGAAATACGCAGGAATAAGCAAGTTTGTAGAGAGAGAAAGATAGAAAGCTGATGAGTGGCTGCCAGAGTTTGTGTGTCAGGAGAAATGGGAAGTGACTTTTTAATGGGTAACAAGGTTCCTTTTGGGCTGATGAAAATATTCTAAGATTAGATAGAGGCGATGGCTGCACAACATTGTGAATATACTAAGTTCCACTGAATTGTACACTTTAAAAAATAGTTAAAATGGTGAATTTTATGTTATGTGAGTTTTACCACCACAACAACAAAGAAAATGATTTGTGGAAAAAAAAAAAAAAAGATGCCCCACTAAATTCTTTTGATGTTTAAGTTCTCATTAGAGTAGAAACTTCTTTCCAAATATTTGTAATGGGCAGAATTTTTCTTAAAGTCCAAGTGAAGAATATCTGAGGACACTTCCCATTATTACATGTGATAGCATATAATAGCAGTCAATTTGCTTGGTCTGTTAAGAAAGGTATTTAGCTTGGTAGACACTATAATCTTGCCACCAAACAAGAAATTCTACAATTATATTAAAGAGAGTGATTTGTATCATACAATTAAGTCTAATTCTGTGTTCATTTTGCTAAATTGTGAAATCACTAGAAAAATCTGGGTATGCTCTGTCATAGCATCATGGTGGCTGTTTTCCCACTTATCACCCCCACATTGTAATTCCCGTCTGTAAGTCTTTGTGCCAGAAGAGCCCTGGACCTGAGTGACATCAATATAAACAGGTCATCACACTGATTCTTAACGAATCAGCCATCCTGACCTTGTAGTCCAATACCCAAGATTCCAGTTGAGATTTCAATGTTGACTTAAGGGCTCTTTGAGAGATTTCCTTTTGAAACTTTTATCAGTTTTCAAGAACCAGGATCCTAGGTCATGGGCTTGGCTATAAATATGCATCCCCGGAACACTCACAACAAAAAGCCCAGCATTGCTTTACAGGCGATATCAGGACAAAAGTTGAGTTTACATGCTGCAAGTGTAGGTAAGCACAGGCTCGTTGAAATAAATGCCACATCATGCTTTGATCTCATAATGAAGCGAGAAAGTAGAAATAGGAATTCTTTTTTCAAATTAATATGGAGTTTCAGGTGAAAAAATATGCTAAGTAATTGAATTCTTTGTATTTTTTCCTAAATTTTGTCTCTTCTGGTCCCCTGCATGTACCTCCACTAATGCTTTTAACTGGATTATCTGTCAAAATAGTGTCATATAGTGAGGACTGTTTGTCCTCAGTCCTCCTGATACTCTTTTAGGAAGTTGATTTTTTTAATGTTTTTTACTTATTTTAGAGAGAGAGAGAGAGTGAAAGAGAGCATGAGCAGGGTAGGGTCAACAAGAGAGAGAGATACAAAATCTGAAGATAGGCTCCAGGCTCTGAGCTGGCTGTCAGCACAGAGCCCAACATGGGGCTTGAACCCACAAACCCTGAGATCATGACCTGAGCCCAAGTCAGACGCTTAACCGACTGAGCCACCCAGGTGCCCCTAGGAAGTTGATTCTAAGTTACAGTGTTTCAGTTTGATTCTGCAGACATCTCTAATCCTGAAATTCTAACACACTGTACACAATTTGTACTTCACTTGCTTCGTACCTTTTGTTCCTTTGACAGATGGTCCCTGCCAAAAATCAGCTTGGGCGGGGAACTGAAGTTTTAAGAAATGTAAGAATTACATGCATAGCTAATATCCCTTAGGTTTATTCTTGCACTCCGCATGATAAACAGAGACCCAACCCAGGGTGCCCGCCTTCTGGGATGGCCCTTACCAATGATGGCTTTGTCTCTTGCTTGAGTCCCAGCTCCCTAGTCTGTAAATCAGACATAATTGTGTTTGTCATCCCCTTTACTTCACCAGGGGATTTTAAGGATTGCAAAACCACATAGCACATGACAATATAAAATGCTATGGTAATGGTTAAAATGAAGAATGACCTTGTCCCGCCGATGAGTAATTTGCTCGCAGGGAGTAAGTTAGGCATCTGGGATATGAATTAACTCTACCTGGCCATTTTCAGCTGAATGCTTGAGTACATGAAAGAATATACTGTTTCCAGGGGAGACCAGAGTACCTCTGTCCTTCCCACTATGCCTACGTTTTTAAGGTAACTAAAATGTTACAAGGAGATATTAGGCACTGTTAGGAAATTCTAAAAATTAAATCTGGAAAATCATCCCAGTCTGATTGAAGTAACCATAATTATTGAAGTAACCTCAAATGTCTATCCCTTTTATCTCATAAGTGAAAATCTTTTCACACCATCAGGTTCTCCCCAGTAAGTCAGCCTCAAAGACTGGAAGCATGAACATGTCATAATTGTTCTTCACAGCTCATTATTGCTTTATGAACTATGAATTTATACCAGCTTCTTTTTATCCTATTGATAAATTGATGATTATCACATTGTAATGAACTATGTTCTTTAAGTTTACAACTTATTTTCTAAGTTAGTAATCCTTTTGCATTAGTTTACTAAGGCTGCTAAGGTAATGAAGTACCACAAGCTGGGTTGCTTAAACAACAGAAAGTCATTGTCTCTTATTTCCTGGAGACTGGAAAACCCATGGCCAGATTGGCTCCTTCTGAGGGCTGCAAGGGAGAAATCTGTTCTATTCCTTTCCTAGCTTCTTCTAGTGGTTGGGCAGCAATCTTCAGGCATCATTCGCTTCTTCATCACCTTGATCTGTGCCTTTATCTTCACTTGGCATTTTCTTATGTGCATGTCTGTGTCCAAATTTCCCCTTTTTATAAACATGCCTGTCATATTGGATTTAGAGGACCATCTTACTCCAATATGACCTCATCTTAATTTAACTAATTACATCTGCAACAACTCTATTTCAAAATAAGGTCATACTCTGATGTAGTAGGGGTTAGGACTTCAATAGATTAATGGGGGAGGGGCATAGAATTCAACTCATAATGCAATTTTATTAAATCTAAATTAAGTGTATTCAAGAAAAATAAGAAATAATAACTCATTATAGTTTGAAATTTATATCTGAAGTCATATCTATTTGTTCACACTTTTCATGGCTTTTTAGATTTCATTTGCATCTTGAAACTTTTATTTTCAGTGTCTATAGAGTGTCAGTTGCTTTTATTCAGATGTTTTACAGGTGCTCTTTCTCACCCTTTCTAGAATAATTTCTACATTTTGGGATTTTTCAATTCCATTACCATTGTTTGGATTACCACTTAGATATCACCTGTTAACTCCTAAATGAATAAATGCTTGAAAGCGAGGCACTTGAAGCCTGGTTTTAATGAGTGTGGATGGTAGTAGATCTATGACCTTGGGCAAGTGAGCTTCCTTACCAGTAAAGGGATTCATTTGCAATAGGGTTTTAGTGAGGACTAAATAGGATACTGAAAATAAAGTTGTTAAAGCTGGGGCCATAATGTTTGAGACATAGCAAATGCTCAGGTAATTTATCTGTTTTCACTTAATTATTCAAAATGACTCCTTGTCCAAAAAAATGATTCTATATCATTTCCTTCTGCAATTTGAGGGGAAAACAAAGCAGGCTTTTCTCCAAGTCACTCATCAAAATTTACATAAGATTAAACATAGATGGTTATTCAACTCTTTACATAAGATTTCATCAATTTTTTTTTCTAGGTCATAAATGCTATAACAAATGAGCTTCCCAAAAATTTCAAGTAGTTTTTAAGAACAAAGGTGGGTTTTTGTGGTTTTGTTTTTGCTTTTTTTCCTTGTTCCTATTATGTATTAGGTACTTGTCACAGTAGTGGTGCTCCTACCCCACATTTCTGCCTTATTCCAGAATGCAGGCTAAAAATAGAGCCTAAAGGTCCTGTCTAGAACATGCTATTCTTACAAGAGAGGAAAGGAGACCAAACCAAAGTATGCAATGGCTCTCAAAGCTTCTTCTAACAATTGGCATATTCTCACTCCTAATCAAATTCCATTGCCCAAGGAAAACTATTTGGACTAGCATGGTTCTGATGAGGTTGTAAAGTATACTCCTTCCATAGAAAGGCAGATATAATATAAAGATATAATTTCTATGAAGGATAGAAATGTGTAATCTTATGACAGGGAAGAGGGAGAAAATAATTTAGAACATAATGCAATCTGTCACCAAGAGTAATCCCGGTTCTGATATCTGAAAAACACCAGGATTATTAGCATTTTTCCCTCTGTAGATGTGCCCATTTAGTTCTACTTATTGATGTCGTTCTTCTTTTTTTTTCTAATCTACTGGAAAAACACAATAACTATTATTATGTTGAAATGACTCATATTGATATCCCTCATCAAAGGCTTTTTGAAAAACATCTAATTTGGCATACTTTTACCGACATGCATGATTAATCCATTCAAAGTTCCCAAACTAATATAATGTTTCCTCCTATGCAGATTCATAGTAGCTTTCCATAATTTATACTCAAGTATTTAGTGGTTGGGTAGACATCTTTTGTTTCTGCCTAATTTAGGAATATTTCCTGGCTCTTCTGGTAATAATACTCTTTTTTTTTTCTCAAATTATCCTTTAAGTATTTTCAGTCTCCTTTCTCAATTGGGTATTCTGTGCTTTAAGTAACATGAAATTAAAAAGGAAGGATATTATGCACTACAATTTTCTCAGAAAAATAGTTTAATAAATAATAAAATTCTCCAAAATGTGGGTAGAATTTGGATAAGAGGATGGGAAGAATTCCAGATGAAGGAATTAGAGTGAAATACGATATATAGGGGCAAGGCCAGGAGTAAGTTCAGTGTGACTGGAATGTAGTGTGCTCTAGGGGAGAAAAAACAAGAGAGAAGCTTGGGGTGAGCTACAGATGGCTTTTGGTGACAAGTGAAGGTAATTAGACTTCATCTTGTCAGCAGTAAGGAATTTGCAAGAAGAGAATACTACAAGGAAAGTACACGCCCTTTCTACCATAGTGCTTCAAATCATGGTTTCAGATAGTTTTCCTGGATTTGAGTCCTAAACACTTACTTACTATCTGTATAAACTTAACAGACATTTAACTACTCTCTTTCTAATGTCCAGTGGGAATATATTTACCTATATAGTCTAGTACTCATTTGAAGTTACCAGAATCCTCTCTGACTAGTTTAAGCATGGAGAGAGTTACTACAGGATATTAAATGCCTTTTGGAAGCATAGACTGAAGAAAGCAGTATTTATGCTAAGATTTGAAAGTGATGCCCAAAGCCACACTGTGGGACTGGACCACCACAGAAGATCTTGCTCCTGTTACGATCAGGATGCCACTGCTCTACTGAGATGTGTCACCATTACATTTCTTAAGGGCATTCATGGCATCTCTGCTACAGTTGACAATAGAAAATGGACACCCCCAGTTCTGTAACTCTCTCACCTTCACTCAGTTCCAATTCACGATTTGCATGAATGCATATAAATGTTGCACTGATTTCCCTTAATCTAGAGATGAGTCTAGGGGCTGTGGCAGTATACGTTCCCACCTCTGAACCCAGGAAGGGACCCTGGGAAGAAGTTAGATTCAGTGCTGAAGGGGCCAACCCACATTTTCACCTCCTCACTCAGGGTGACTGGGAGGATTAGATGAGATTCTGTGTGTCAGATCTTCAGCATCATGTCTGACATATGGTAAGTGCTCAGTAAATAGTAGCTCACAAAAGATTTTAGAATCAGAGCTTTGAATAAAGAAAAAAACAAAAACAAAAGCAATGGAGTCATTTATGAGATAACTGCTATAGTTTAGCATCGAAGAAATAATGGCACAAAATGAAAATGAAAATTATAAATATGAACCAGAGAATAGACGTGTGAGCTATTTCAAAGGCGTCATGGACAGGATTTGATGATGGAAAGTAACTGCTAGTTTCTAAGTTTATTATTCACATTGCTAGTGGTTGTCAGCATAAGAATACTTGATTTCATCCCACATGCATATTACAAAGGGGATCACAACAGTTTCAGAAAGCAGAATTGGTTGTTCATAGTCCTCTTGTGTTCTCAGACCCAAATATTGTTAGGGCAGACACCTGAAAGAGTATATCTCAATAAATATGTTTTGATGGCTCTTATGCAATGTGGAGAATTTAAGTAGGTATTCATCTGAAACTAGAAATGAAATTAGTATGCTGTTTTTATTTTGTAAGTCAAACTATCTCCATTTATAGATAGAAGTCCTTAGTGGAGAGAAAGTTAGGCCATTTTATGCAAGACAATTATTTCCCTAAAAAATTATTTCTAGCAAGGCCAAAGAACATGTTAATTCCAAATGCTCAATAGGATGTCCAACTTAACTAGGTTGTATACTCTTCCAGGAACCCAGTAATAGGGTTCTTGCGTTTTTCTCACAGTTTACAAGGGAAGAACAATTATTCACTTAGCACTTTGTTCATGTAGTTAGTAGATGAATAATGGCCCTTGTTTTTTGATCTTCGGTCAAGGTCTTTGGCTCTCAATCTTCTGGCTTCTCTCTCTCTCTCTCTCTCTCTCTCTCTCTCGCTTATATACAAACGATACTGACTAGATAGTTTAAATAGTATCTTTTACTGGTCACTGATTTTTGTCTGCTTAAGGTGATTGTTTAGCTAACACAGAGTGACACAGTACATTTGGTTACCCAGATCAATCCCCTTAACAATGCCAATTCTGTACCCAGTATATTTAAGACTTATTTGAGATTTTCTAAGCTATAAACCTTTGAGTATGTGAGCCATATTGGAGAAGTGCTGCATCTTTTCTTTTATGAACATTCGCATTAAAAGAAATGAGAAATGAATTGTCTACTTCTGTACATGTTTTTCTCTTGTTACATAGGAAAATGCAGTCAGAATTAGTTTAATGAGGGCACACTTGTGTGGCTCAGTCGTTTAAGCATCCAACTTCAGCTCAGGTCATGATGTCATGGTCCATGAGTTCAAGCCCCACATCAGGCTCTGTGCTGATAGCTCAGAGCCTGGAGCCTACTTCGGATCTGTGTCTCCCTCTCTCTCTGCCCCTCCCCTGCTAGTAGGTGTGCTCTCTCTCTCTCTCTCTCTCTCTCTCTCACAAAAATAAATAAGTAAACTTAAAAAATGAGTTAGCTTAATTATAAAAATTTTATATATGATATGAAAGATTGGAACATATTTACATTGCATCAATAAATCAGTATACAATGTAGCTATAGAAAAACATTAAAAATATGAATAAGAAAATTATCATTTTATTGAGACTTTCTTATGTACCAGGGATTGTGGAGAGCACTTTACATATATTCTCCTAATTATTTCCTTTAACAATCAAATGTGCTAAAGACTATTATCTACTTTACAGACAAACTGAGATTCAGAGAAATCAAGAAACAAGTCCATGCATCCCAGAAGAGCAGTGCAGGTATTCAAACCAGGCAAACTGATTCCACACTCAGGGGAAATGACATACATATGTATCATGTGAACTAAGATCTTAATTTCTTAAAGCTAATATGAAATTGGTTCACTAAGCAGTTTCTCAGGAAAAGCAAATACTAAATGTCACAACAGATGGAATGCTAGTTTGTTGTCTTAATCTACCCTTTGGACGTTTCAAGCTGCTGCTTCTGGCTTTAGAATTTCAGATAGAAAAGTCAAAATTAGAAAAAGTGAATGGGAAAGAATAGAACCACAAGAGGCAAATCTTTCAGATGGCCAAATTTAGAATATATTTCAGTAAGGAAATGAAAAGGGAATATTGTTGGCCTTTAAACTACTTTTTAAAGAATAATGGTTGTATGGGAAAAATATTTGTTCATTCCATTCCTTGTGCAGAATTTTTGTTAATATATGTTGTGATAGCTATATGTAGCATATATTAGTATTGCTTTTATTTGCAGAGCCTGGGGACATGGCTCTCATTTTGTTGCTTTTCTCTCTTGATTTTCTTATTTAATCCCACATGGTAAGGAAGTCTCTGGTCAATGAAATGCCTCTTCCAAGACCTATGGCCAAGTGGTGGGGATTTCCCACTTGCTCAGCACTCCTACAAGTCATATAGATACCACAAGAAAAGAGAGAGAGAGAGAGAGAGAGAAAGAGAGATGAGCTACCAGCCTGCATCTTAGGCTGTACCCCACCAAATTATTGTCATAATTTCTAGTAGTCACTAGTAGTCACCTAGGGGAAGGTGTTTATGCAACTTTGATTCCTTGCCATGTCCAGTTTTTTCAATAGCTTATGGTTTTGTTTGGCTTCTTTTTGTCTTTCTTTGGTCTATCTTATGACAGTGAAACCAGCTTGAAGGACCCAGCCTGGCAAGGTATATTCCCAATGATTTATACAATGTCACTTTCTTGATGATTAACCTGAATAAATCATGGTGGTATTTTCAGTGGTTATACAGCTGCCCTTTATATTCTTATCAATTTTCAGGGTGAGAAGAAATTAGCCCAGTCCCCCCATTGATCTTGTGAGGAAAATTGTACCTTACAGCAGTGGTTCTACTGATAAACAATGAACACTACAAATCACTTATCAGTTTACTTTTAATCAATAAAACTTCTCACAATACATTATTCCAGCAATTGGTCTAAATCACTGTGCCTATAACTGTTGTTTTCAAAACCTTTTAAACTAATTGGAAAATCTTCCTTTGTACTAGTAATAAACACTCACTAAACTGTCTGCACCTAATTGAGCTATAGTAATTTATGGGTGCTCTCTACTGTTTTTCCCCTCTTTAATCAGACAGACCGTTTTATGTCTTTAACTAATGAAATCTAAAAATCCACCCAGTAGATCTGATCAAATGTCACTAGTGAATAAATCTTCATTAACACTGGCAGGTCCCAAACCTGCTGTCCATCTTGATTTAATTATTGTCTCACAACTGTACTATTGTCAAGTGGCAACCACCCTTTTTCCATTTCTTCAAATAGCAAACCTTCTTCACCGGATCTACTAAAGATCTACAGGGGCAAAGCACAGCCTCTGGCAGCAAGTCTTTGCCAGGGCTAGGGATGGAAGCAGAATCCTCTCTAGTACAATCCACTCCATGCCTCCTGGTCATGGGCACTGCTTCTGTTTCAGTTTCCTCTGCAAAGTCTTCTACTTCTTATCTCTGTCAGTGTAAAAACACATTTCTATCAATTCACTCAAGGTGTTCAAATCCTGATAAATTAATTTGCACTGTCCAAAGTCAGAAAAGAACAAAAGATAAACCAAAGTTCTATTAAGAGGAATAGACTATGTCTGCAATAGCTGTTTATTACAGGAGGAAAGTTTTCTTGGGAAACTAAGATCAGAGCAAATGGAATTAGGTACTAAGCTTGGAGGAGTGCCACAATGCTGGCACCTACTATCGACTGACCAGATCCACTGGGACGTCTTCATTAACTATATTCACATTAAACTGTCCAAGTACTTATCTCCCTGAACTGTTCTCAGAAATACTGGCTGATCATGTTTATTTTGAAAGTTCCCTTTTTGTCCCATCTACTTCATTTTGAAACTTGCCCTCATATCATTTGTACCATTCCAAAAAAATATGCCACCCACCAGTTACTTGGGTACTTAATAAAAGAGAAATAATGCTGACAAACAGGAGCTGGGTCAAAAGAGAAAGGAACGATATTAGCCACGAGAGCTAGTTTGATTGCTAGTTAACAAATGTTTGTGTAGTTGTTACCATATGCCAGGCACTTTCCTAAGTCCTTCACAAATTTTAATCTTAAAAACAATTCCGAGAGGTTGGTCTTACTTTTAAAAATAACATTTTCCCGCTGAGGGAAGGGAAACAAAGTTTAAGCATCTTGGTAGAGTCGCACAGCTAGTGGATGCTGGAACTGGGATGTGTCCAGATAAATAGGTTTTGGAGTTAATGCTTTTTTTTCTCTACATTGCTGTTATTTTGCACAAGCGAATATCTGACTTGATTCTGAGTTTCAGAGTGTAGGGCAAACATAGAGCATAATACCTCGGGGAAGACATTTCTTCTGGTATTTTATTATAAAAATGCATCCTAGTACACATTCCACAGAATTCTAGTCTTTCACGGTGGTCATCCAGAAAAGGACTCCATGGTTTGTTGAATTGGGAAGTGTTATCCATGTTATAATTTCCTTGGAAATTCACAAACACGTTGGCGAGCTAAAGGCTCTGAGATGTACAATGAAGACATAAGGATAACTAGATGTAATCTAGTATTTTGCCGACTTAATAGCAGAAAAAGTTTTCTGGAAGACTCACTAAGAAAATCTTTCAGAACTAATGATTCACCATGAATCACCTTTGGAAAAGTCATATTAAAGTCCTGTTTAGTATAGGTCCTTCAAAGGGCACTGAATAATATGTTAAAATTTTTCTTAATGTATATCCAAAAAACAAATACAAACTGAATTTTATGTGCTTCCATGAGCTTTTTAAAATGGAATGCTTAGCACTGAAATACAATGTGTTGAAGATGATCTTGAGGGAAGCTAACTTACATACAACCTTCCTGGAGTCACTAGATAAAATGAAAATGGAATGCAAGAGCCACCTGCCACAATACCCAGGACTAGAAGTTATATTATTTATGTTTCAGATTAGTTGCTTCCCAAACGAGATTTTGGAAAACACTTATTAACATAGCCTCAAATCGTATTTTAAAATAAGGTACAGTTACTTTATTCCACAACACAGGAGGTTTTATGTCTAAAAGCGAGGTCATTTTTTCTCAGCACTCAGTCAATTGCTGACCCCCAGAGCCTTGTGTTTTTCAAAAGTTTATGTAAACTTTTTTTATTTGGGGCCTACAATTGACTTTCCTATAGTGCCTACAGTATATCTTTGCACAAAATTGGGGAACTTCTTTTCTGTTTCTGCTTGAATAGTCTTCAGTGGTTAGGAGCATGAGCTTAGACTGGTCAGAATGTGATTAGAAAGCTAGCTCCCACTTGTTAGCTCTGGAACTTTGGTCATGCTACTTTATACTGAGAAGCCTTTGATTGTTGACCATCAGAAAGGGAGTAACGATAAAACCTACTTCACACGGTAATTGTCATGATTAACTGACATAATGCTTTTAAAGTCTATGTTATGGTATAGACCATCACTCACTTACTGGTGTCTGGCTATTCCTAAGATCATTGTTTCAAACTTTAGTTTGCCTTAGAAATACTGGGGGTGGGGGGCTTGTTAAAAGAAAGATTTCTGAGCCACTCCTCCCCCAGAGTTTCTGATTTAGTGGATCTGGGGTGAGGCCTGAAAATCTGCATTACTAACAACTTTCCAGGGGTTGCTGATGCTGTTGGTATGAAAACCACACTTTGTGACTCATTGCCGTAAAATAACTGACAAGTTTTCTATTAAAAGAGAAGCTGTCAAAGTGGTCATGTTGTATCAGGTACATTTATCAGAGGAATTTACAGATACACAGAGACATTTAAGAAAACTGCATTTGGGCAGAGTTATTATCTTAACCTAGAATCTGCCAAACATAGGATTTGTAAAGAGGCATGCAAACATCTTCACTGGTCTGCACTCAACTTGGGCTGGTCTGGGATGGTTTTCCTCTTTCAAAACAGTATTACTTTTGAGATGAATGGTAAGTAGCAACGTTTTGTTTCATTGTTGTTTTGTATCAAATTCCCTTGTTGTGACATAATGACAGTCTCACATATTAGAGCCCATTTTAGATTCTCCAGATCTGTCTCAATGATATGGTTAGGATGGCTCTCCCCTAAAAATTATCCAGTGAGAAGTAACACTCATGAGTCATTGGGGAACTCTGAGTGTGCAGCCTGGACAAGAATCATTGAGAAGTTCATCTTTTCACCTTAGAACAGATGGAAGCAGCTAGAGTAAATGATAGACAGAAGGGGAACAGACTTCATTACACCTTCAGAGTTAATATTGACCTGGGAAAAATACAATGATTTCAAAGTTTGTCCTGATAACTGAGAAAGCCTTCTTAATTAGAAGTAATGTCAAAAAGGTGGCTATTCCCCAAAATTCCTGCTCACCTACCATCTGCTACTGATAAAGGTTGGCAATTAAGAAATGTTAAGAGTAGGTTCTAATTACCTTCCTACCCTTGTATCTTGTTCCCTTGTTGCTCTTTGATAGCCTTAATTGAAGCCCACATGTGAATCACATCTTCTGCTGCATGCTGGCTCCTTCTGCCTGAATATGCAGAAATCATCATAAATCCTAAGTTGCCCTCTGGTAAGTGCCTGATGTTAGAAAGAGCATCTTACACTTCTCAACTTTTCTGTGTATATTCACCTCATTTTACAGTATTTCTCTGAGTGTGGCAGTGATAGCAGTTCTAAATTTAATTCCCCAAGCATGGCATTTATCAATTGGCCCAATCCTCCTCATTGGTAAATTTGATGATGCAGAAGAGTGGCAGCCCTTTCTCATCAGGCCCTCACCAAGTGTCCTGAGATCCATGTGGTCATGGCCTATTGGTGTCACCTCTTCTTTTACAAATCATAGAAATAAATTTTAGAATCTCTATTTTCAGTAGAGAAATTGTATTTTCTGTGCTTTGGATACTGCCAGTAGATAACAGAAAAAGAAGAGCAGTATGATTTTGGAAGTAATTTATGACTGCTGTGTCTCTGGTTATACAGGAATATGAGCTTGTTTGCCCTTCTACTGCCAGATAAAAACTATGACATTCTGACACCGTGTTGGCTCTGGTGGTTTTTGGAGGAGAGCTTCACCTCAATGCACTGACCCAGAAAAGTACACAATAATTGTTTCACTGAAGCCATCATAAATATAGTTCTACATGTAGTGCCGAAAATTCACAGAAGATCTCCAAATATCTGAGTTTATGAAATTTATTTATAGCTAGCATCTGTTCAATTTTTTCAGTAATTATTTTAGCAAAAAACGAAGAGCTAGATCCTGATAATTTTCTACTTTATCACACAATTCAAAATGCAGCAAAATACAGGCAGTTATTCTTTGTGGAGCACTTATAGGAGCAAAACCATATGCTGTGCTTGTTTGGAATAATTATAAATCTTTAAACATTTAAATGCACTTGTCTTTGAAACTGGCATTAACTCTAAAACAAACAATTTAATGTAAACAACTCAACACCTAGAAATGTCTATGTACCAAACAGCTAATTAAGTCTATGTACATATCCTCACAAACAATTGCAAATGGCTTTCATTTGAAATGAATAACCAAGGTTGGCTATAAATTAATACCTTTTTTATTTTAAAATAGTCCATCAGGACTTGAAGCCATTGAATTGTAAAGTTAAGAGTTCAAAATCATTGAGTTCAGTGATTTTCAAGCTTGACTCTGCATTATAATACACTTTAGGAGTTAAAACATATATACCTGAGTCTCAGGCATTTATGAATAAGAATAAGAATTTGAGATCCTTGCTCACTGTGTCTTCAATGGGAAACTGGCATGTCTATTTCTAGATGTTTCATAGCTCATTCTGTTGAGTATCTGTGTTAGTTTCCTAGAGCTTCCATAAAAAATTACCATAAGTTGAGTGGCTTAATACAACTGAAATTTATTCTCCCAGGAGAGAAGCTCAGGAAGTCAAAAGTCAATGTGTTGACAGAGCCAGACTCCCTCTGAAAGCTGTGAAAGGGAAGAATCCTTCCTTGCCTCTTCCTTGCTTCTAGTGATTGCTGGCAATCCTTGGCATTCTTTGGCTTGCGGCTGTATTGCTCTATTCTCTGCCTCTGTTGGCATCACATGGCCTTCTTCCCTGTGTGTCTGTGTCTCTATGTCTCCTTATAAGGACATCATTCATTGGATTTAGAGCCCACCTTAATGCAGAATGATCTCATCGTAACTTAATTACATCTGCAAAAACTCTATTTGGAAATAAGGTAATATTCACAGGTAAAAGGGATTAGGAATTGAACATACTTGGGGGGAGAAGGGGAGGGGATACAATTCAATCACTAAGGCATCCAGAGTGAAAACTATTGATCTAGTTTCTCTAAAATCCACTGGCACTATTGAATTTAAAATGGAGAAGTTAGGGGACGCCTGGGTGGCTCTGTCAGTTAAGTGTCCAATTCTTGACTTCATGACCTTACAGTTCTTGAGATCAAGCCTTGCATGAGACTCTACGTTAAGTATGAAGCCTGCTTGGGATTCTCTCTCTGTCCCTCTCTCAAAATAAATAAATAAATAAACATTAAAAAATAATAAAATGTAGAAGTTAAGCAACTTGTGTTAGTTATCTACTACTCCATAAGAAATTACTCCCTGAATTAAAATAACAAATCTTTATTATTTAAGAGTTTTTGAGGGTCAGGAATCCAGAAGGAGATTAGTTGGGTGCTTCGAGTTTCTTTCAAGGTGGTAGTCAAACTGGCCTCTGAGGTTATAGTCATCTGATCGCTTAAATAAGGTTGGAGGATCCACTTTGAATCTCAGTCTGTCACTGCTTTTGGACGCAATTCCTCACTAAGTCAGCCTCTCCGTAGGGGTTTTCATGATATGGCAGTTAGTGCTCACCAAAGTAAGTGATCTGAGACCCAGAGAAAAGAAATGAACCAAAGACAGAAACCACAGTGACTTTCATAACCTATTCTTGGAAGTGAAAGACCATCATTTCTGCCGTAGTTAATTGGTCAGACAGAAAAATCCTAACACACTTTAAAAGGGGCTATACAAGGGTTAGTATGAGCAGGTGTAAATCATTAAGAACCATCTTGGAATACCATTAGGGAGGAGTCAGATATTTCGATTTTAGGGATAGGTGCCTAAACCATAGGTACTCAACATTTAATCTAAGGATTGGCATCATTTGGGAGATGACTTAGAAATGCTGAATCTCAAATCTCACTTCTGATTTATTGAATCGGGACTTAAATTTTAGTAAGATCTCCAAGTGATTTGTATACACACTATATTCTGACGAACACTAGGCTATAACAAATTACCGGTTTGGTTATATACCCTGCCCTTTTCAAAATAATTAACTTGGTAGTACACCTAGTCCAAAGAGACTATCATTGTTTGAAATCTGCCATGAATTTTACATTGGGCCAGATCATAAGATACCATAAGAAATAAATATCTTCCCATTGTGGCCACAGTAGCTTACTGTAATCATAACATTTTGCTCTTTCGTCATACAAATTTAATCTAGTTGACTCAAAGATGCTTCATTTATTTTTAAACACCAAAAGTCCATTCAAAGAATAAAAATCTATCTACAGTATGGATATTAAAAATATACTGCATCCTCTAAAGATCATTCCCAAAGCATAATGTTGTTTTCAGAAAGAGCTCAATGCATCTCTAGCCTCTCAACTTTTTCTAAGGGAAGGATTATGATCTTGCCCTCTGATAATTTGAAGCCAGTGGTGAACTGAATCTAGCTATAAGTACAACAAAGCTCAGACCTAGAGAAAATATAGATTACATTAACTCAGGCCCTTATACCAATAGACTGAGAGAATAAGAGGCATAATGTCTGATAGAATAGTGTGTACTGATCCCCAGTCCCAAGGGAAGATTCCAATTACATGGAGAATAGCAAAGATCATTACTATGCCAACAAGCAGAATTAGAAGTCCAAACATTTCCACCCATTGCATCTGGATATCAGAGTCATGAAGGAAAACACTAGGCACTCAAGCACCAGATGGAATAATGCTTTACTTACACAGAGGAGTCAGAGTAAGATCAGCTTCTGTAGTGACTGTTGGTCCCTATGGCCAGCAAGTCTCTCCTGAAAGTGAACCTAGCAAGTCTCCTATATATAACCTTCTCTTGCTGTAATGGAAGGATGCTGTCCCCTCTACATGGAGGACAGACATAGCGGTGGGCTTGGCCAGGTACCCTATAACACACACACTTAAGCAGAATGAAAGTGCACTCATTGAGCCTGAAACAGGGAAAGATATTCCTATAAAAGGAGATAAACCTGGCACAGGTTGTGTGGGTTCTTTACCTCTTAGTAAGGAAGTGTTCCAGGCCTAAGGCCCGTTCCCATGAGGGCAACCAGGGGTCAGAAGACTGTGAGCATGAGACTGCCTTACCCAACATAAATTTTTCTAGGTGGTATATAACGTTTATTTAAGATCCTATTTTTTTTTCCTTTTTACATATGGTAAAGTGATAAAAACTTATAAGACACATAAAAAAGTAAACCAAAATAATGCATGTATTCAAAAGAGGAAAGACTTCATAAAATCAGACACAGAAATGGTCCAGATGTTGGAATTTTTAGACAGAATCTTTAAATAACTATAAGAAATACGTTAAATTTTCTAGAAGAAAGTTTAGCAACTTAAGGAACAATAAGAGAGAGAAACTAAAAAAGAATCAAATGGGATTCCCAAGGATAAAGAATGCATGAAATAAATCATAAAGAATTTATTTAATAAGCTAATGTGGTCTGGGCATAGATGGGGAAGGAATCAGTGGACTTGAATCAATTTTAGCAGAACTTATCAAATCTGAAACCTATGAACATAGACAAAATATTAATGAATGAAATCAAGCAATACATAAAGAGATAATACATCATAATCAAACAGAGTTTATCTCAGAAATGCTAAACTTGTTCAGCACTAACATTTTTACTAATTTAATTGCCACATTCAGAAGAAAATAGTATGAAATAAGCTCCATAGAATCAGAAGAGGCATTTGATAAATTGGATGAAATAGTCATCATTTTGCCTTTGAGATTAGGAGTCATCCAAGGATGTCAACTCTGACCACTGTGTTGTAATGTGATTTTATATATACTGGAACCATAGGTCCTTACCAAGTAAGCTGAAGCATTCTTATCTAGGAGAATGTTATCCTCTACTTGGAGGTTTTGTATTCTTTGTTTTCCTCTAGCAATTTGAATATACTGAAGTCATAGTCTCAAACTTTGATATTCTTCAAGTCTCAATGTCCACTATGTGTCAGGTACTGTGCTAGATGATGGGGTATTATTTATAGTCCTTGTCATTAAAGAACATAGGTGGAGGGGAGGTAAAATAATAAATAGGAATTTACAATCAATAGGGTTGGCACATGCTATTACAGAGATAAGCACAAGCTACCACAGTCACACAGTAGGGCATTAGCCTAGTGTGGAAAGAAGAGGCCAGGGAGAAGTAAGAAAAGTCTCCTAAGAGCAAGGGAATATTAATCCTCAAGTCTGACTGCTGGCTGGTAGTTTCATGCTACCAGATTCAAAGTCATAAGCACCAGATCCAATGTAGTCAGAATTCCTTAGTAGCCCAGATACATTTGGCCTCCTCTATCAGCAATAAGCCAGAGACAACATACATTCAGTTATTCCCGCCTGAGAGCAAGGGAGCGTGAATCCAACCTCAGCCGTGCCAAGGGTCAGTGGTCTAGTATGACATACTGCTGGACCTTCTTTTAACCTGGGTAATGCATGTGACCACACATGTTGATCAGTCCTTCCTGGTCTTGATATTATTCCTACTTTGTCTCAAACCATCTGACTTAAGCATAATTTTCTATATTCCCAATTCCTGTGTACAGAGAGGACTAGATAATGGGCAGATATTAACACTTTTATACATTCCTACAGAAGAAAGGAAAGAGGTGTTTTGACAGAAGGAATTACAAGTGCAAAGACTCAAAAGTAAGAAAAATATTGTTCTTTCAAGGAACTACAAGTGCTTCCAAATGAGTGGATTTTGAATGGGGACTGTGGGAGAAAGGGGAAAAGGATGGGGTTGAAGCAGGAAGCAGGGGCCAGGCCATAAAAAGACCTAGATGGCTCAGTGGGGAGTTTCAACTTTCCTTTTCTTTAGGCCAATGGAGAGCTATTGAAAGGTTTTAAGAAAGGAATTGTGTCACTGCATGGCTGAGTTTTGTTTCAAGAAATATTACCCTAGTGACAATGTGAAAAGTGAACTTAAGGGGGCAAGATAGGAGTCTTAGAAGCCATTTAGAAAATTGTTACCTTAGTGGACTGCAAAATGATG
This sequence comes from Hyaena hyaena, assembly GCF_003009895.1. NCBI lineage: Eukaryota > Metazoa > Chordata > Mammalia > Carnivora > Hyaenidae > Hyaena > Hyaena hyaena. The sequence goes on along the minus strand of NW_024081857.1, from coordinate 390,175 downwards.
ATGCCATAATTCAAGGTGCTGGTATGAGGGTGGAGAGAAAAGGACAGATTCAAGAGATTGAATACATAGCACTTAGTGGTTAATTAGACATAAGGAGTGACATAGGATAATTATGTTTTAGCCCTTCCTCCATCGTTCATCAAAGGACATTTTTGCAACACTATGTTCCTCTCCTATGTTTTATCCTTCTTCACCAAAGCATGCATTTCTCAATCACCTTGTTAAAAGCCTGAAAATGTTCATCCATTTATAATGCTTTTTTTACAAGTTCATAAGGTAGCAAAAAATAAAACATATCTTTGAATAAACTATCACATCACTTCTCAGCAAAAAACACTGAATATAATACTTAAGTATACATAAGGTAAATATGAGATGAAATTTTTATCTATTGTGATCTAACTTTACATGTTTATTTCAGTGGAAACTTAAACTAAAAGAAATCTAAAGAAAGAAGTATTTCAAATCATTTTCTGGTTAACTCTAAATTAACCAGAATTATCTCTTTATATCAATATTCATTATTGAAAATCTTATTAAAATACAATTGTTAAAATGTTGTTTGGGGCACATGGGTGGCTCAGTTGGTTGATTGTCCAACTTGATTTTGGCTCAGGTTATAATCTCATGGAATTGAGCCCCGCATCAGGCTCTACACTGACAGTATGGAGCATGCTTGGGTTTCTCTCTCTCTCCCTCTCTCTTGATAAATAAACAAAAAAAAAACCCCATAAAAAACCTTGTTTTACTAACTACATCTTGCCAAACACAATATTTTGATGAGTCAAGGTTATTTTTGTACTCTTAAGTCTTCATTATAAATATCAATGGTTAATCACCCTTCCACCCACTCTATATTCAGCAATAACTGGATTCATTAAGCATACCAAAGGAAGAGTAAGAATAAGTTTCTTTAAGAAATGAACAACCTAGTATAGAAAGTAGCATAGTTCCAAGGGAGGAATTTTAGATCTGACTTTCAGGAACACTACTGAATTTAGACAGTGTCAGGGGCAGGGAGAGCAGACAGGAGATAGTTTCATTTGTGGACACAGAGGGAGCACTAGTACAAAGGCTTGAAGAAGGGAGTCCACCTGGTGTGTTCAAGGAACAGCAAGGAGGTGAGTATGCCTAGAAATGAGTTAGTGAGGAGAGGTATACAAGATAAGGTCTGAGAAGTAACCAGCTATAGATGTTTTAAAACATAACTTCCAAATTCTTTGACATTCCTCCCATCAAGAGGTAGAGACTAGGTCGTTTACTTTTAAATCTAGGCCTGGTGATTAGTTGGCCAATATGATATAGGTGAAGTTATGCTGTGCGAGTCTCTAGCTCCAAAACTTAAGAAATTGACAACCTTCTGCCTTCTGTTCCCTTAGGATGCTTGCTCTTAGAGCACGGCTGTCAGGCTGCAAGAACAGGCCTCTTGGAGTGACTACATCTAGGGTCCAACTAAGATACCACTGACAGCCAGCATCAGTTGTCAGACTTATAACTGAAAAAGCCAATTAGATGATTCCAGCCCAGCCACCATTGGACTCTTAGTACATGAGAGAACCTGAGAAAGTGCCACTAGCCAACCCCAGATATAATAGTAAAATATAGTTTTATATGATTTGATAATAATGAGATACAATGTATAACATAATCAGTGTTTCTTCATCTGCTAACTTTTAGGTCAGGTGACCTGTTACAAGGAAATAGGTAAATGGTCAGAACACCAGGTTCTATATCCAGTAAGTCTTTTTAGGTCACTTGCAAGGCTTCCATCATGAATGAAAGAGACCACCAAATTTGAGCTGAATATTCATACAACCCACCTCATTTTTGTATAAAGGATCACTGTGAGTGCTGATTTGATAAAACACTGTAAAGTGTAAGGCAGGAAGTAAGAAATATTAGGTCACTGATGTAACTGAGATGTGAGCTCAGGGTGTTTGGGACCAAGGTGGTAGCAGTGAAGCGGGTAAAAACTGCTCACAATCAGGGTGCATTTAAAGGAAGACTGGGGGTGCCCGGGTGGTTCGGTCAGGTGAGCATCCAAATCTTGATTTTGGCTCAGGTGATGATCTTGCAGTTCCTGATACAGAGCCCCACGTAGAGCTCTGCACTGACAGTGTGGAACCTGCTTGGGATTCTCTTTCTCCCTCTCTCTTTCTGTCCCTCCCCCCTCAAAATAAATGAATAAACATTTTTTAAAAAATAAAAATAAAGGAAGACAGGACAATATTTCCTGAAAATATTGATGTGGGCATAATCTATTTTATATATACATTCTCCCAGGAGTCATTCTTATTTATAAACATTTACCTCATAGTACAGAGTAGACTATATACATAATTTTTGTCTTGTTTCAGTGTATTTATTAGCATATTTGACGGGACTTTTGGAGCAGCAAGCACTTGCTGTTTTTACACATTCTGTTTCTTACTATGGAACATATTTCACCTGGTCACTGGTGGCCATTTCTACAGCTCTCTTTAAACTTCCCCAAATAAATACTCCCTCTTCTCTCTTTATTTAAAGTAAGACGAATGAAAGTTAGAAAAAGAATGGACTAGACATTACCCGGAGCCCACCTAGATATTTTTATCTGATTTCTCTCACCTAGGGAACAACTTAATTAGATGGCTACTGTTCTCACTATTATGCTGTGAAAATTTTTATTTCAGTGAAGAACTTTGTCTGATAAAAAGAAATATATAATTAAGGCCTATGGGAAACCATCATACTTTGTAGCAGTTTCTGCCTTTCTACACTCTCATAAAATTACAGTATGCCAAGTCAAGTAGGCATTAAGGCAAAGTTTGCTTTCTGTGAATACTTGTTCAAAACGGATGAAAAGAATGAGTTTAGGATGATTTAAAAAATGACATAGGAAATAATGCAAACATTATAAAATAACAGAGAAATGGAGGATTCTGGGATTCTGGATCTGAATGTGTTTAGGACAGAGGAGCTGATGGAATTATGAGTTGTCATCGAAAATATAACTAACTAAGCCCTGTGAGACCAAATACTCACAAGCCACCTCTAACACTGAAGCAAATGTCACAGATCGAAGCATGGTTGTCTCATCCAGCCTGTAAGTCTGAATCAGTAATCACACAACTTTGAAGAACAATTTGCCAATGAAGAGAACCACCAGTCTGTAGATAATGCTTAATTTTGCTGGATTATGCCTCATAATTCAACTCATAAAACACCAAATATGAGCCAAATGGGAAGTGCCCTTCACAATTTGACTCTGCAAGCATTAGTCTTGGAAGGTAAAGACTAATATTTTAGACATTGCATTTAAAGATAAGAGTGACTGGGGTGCCTGGGTGGCTCAGTCAGTTGAGTGTCTAACTCTTGATTTTGGCTCAGGCCATGATCTCATGATTTGTGAATTCAAGCCATGCATTCGGGCTCTGCACTGACATCGTGGAGCCTGCTTGAGATTCACTCTCTCCCTCTCTCTTTGCTTCTCCCCCACTTGTGCTCTCTCTTTATCTCAAAATAAATAAATAAACTTAAAAAAATAAAGATAAGAGTGACCATACCAGGATTTCTACAAAATTATAAATAAAAGGAAAATTTGATGCCTGGTTATAACACCTGCTGGACCATGTGCAACACCGTTTCAGGGGCAGGTAAGAAATGAAGCATGAAAATGTAGTAATGGCACCATCAGAGAGCCACATGAAGAATCTCTGGAAATTATAACCTAATTAGGCCTCTGGGAAGAGAATGTCTTGCCAAATGTAGGTATTCTTTTATCATCTTCTGAAATATCATTTCTTCTCTTTATTTTTCAAATGTATTTATTGAGAATACGTTTTGTAATGCCTAATGTCAATCAAGGGAAAAAAAAGTAAAACACCATGTAATGGAATAATTATCAGACTTCTGCCTCTCTCAGTCATTAACATGTAAACCTGGGCAAATCATGTCCTGTTAGGTCACTGTTTCCCCATCAGTAAAATGTCAGTTTAAATATCTCTTCCCACACTCCTCCTCAAGCCCCTGCTTTGGTTGTTTTTCAGGTTGGCTCATCCTAGACTATGGTGGGGAAAAGCAGGTCTTGGTTCTTAGTAGCTTTTGATATGTACAGGTGGCATTTCTGGGACCTGTACTTATGACCCCACTGACCACCTTCCAGAACTTTTCCTTTCTGTGGGGTAAGCCTGCTGTGTACAGGAGCTAGTGGAGAGGTGGAGGCCCTCAAATAAAACCAAGACAGTAACAATGAGAGAAGAGCCAACAGGACTTTTTAGTGAAAGACTGGATCCATTAAAAGAGAAATGATGGTGGAGGAGGCAAAAATCAACATAATGCACTAAATACTAGCTTTTCCAGAGTAAGTACTGCACAAGGAGAGAGTCTGTGAGGTTCTGGAGTTCATCTCCCTTCTTAGCCCACCTTCCCAGCTCTCAGTTCCTACAGAGCAATGGAGATAGCGACTAAAGAAGTGCTTGAGCTTCAGGCCCTGAAGCAAGAGTGGAGATGAGGCTTGCAGGCCCCATTGCTTGTGGGGTAGTAGAAACTGCAATAATATTCATCCGTGGAGCTTTTACTTCTAAGTTTTTAATGGGTACATATGGTGAATTACTATATAAGCTCAATATCTCCCCAAAACATTTCACTCATTCATTCACACATTCATTTTTCAAGTACTAAATTAATGCTTACTCTCTGCCAAGTTAATAATAAAATAGTAAACAAATCAGTTTAGCAACAAAATCTTGGGCTGTGCTTACTGCTCTTAAAATATTAATCAGGGAAATGATTGAGAATTGCAATAGAATGGGTGTTACTTTAGGTAAGATGATCAGGATGGTCTCTGAGGAAGTAATATCTGAGCTGAGATTTTGTCTATAATATTAAGATATAAATGCAGTTTTTAATGTTTATTTATTAATTTTTGAGAGACAGAGAGAGACAAAGTGCAGGTTGGGGAAGAACAGAGAGAGAGAGGGAGACACAGAATCTGAAGCAGGCTCCAGGCTCTGAGCTGTCAGCACAGAGCCCGATATGGGTCTCATACCCATGGACTGTGAGATAACGACCAGAGCCAAAGTCGGCTGCTTAACTGACTGAGCCACCCAGGTGCCCGATAAGATATAATTGTGTCTACTTCAAACGTCTTTGGTGAATATTAAATGAGATAATTCGTGCAAAGTGATTACCACTGCATGGTTCAGTTAGCACTCAACGTGTTTCAGGAAATAGGCCATTATCCATGTTATTTTTATCATTAATCTTCATAATGTCGAGATGTGCAAAGAAGATATTATTGATTCTGTTTTATAAATGAGGAAACTGTAACCCAAAAAGGTTGAAAGATTTTCTGTGACCACACAGCTAGTAAATGGTAGAGCAAGGACTCAAACCCCAGTCTTTGACTCTAATTACAATGTACTTTCAGCACACACTCTCATATCACTTGGAGGCAACACCTTTATCTACCTATTTCTCCATTCATATTCATGCAGCTACCTACCTATCTATTTATTTTAGGGTTCTCCAGAGGGGGGGTGGGAAACCAATAGAAGATATATATTTGTATCTCTTTTTATCACCTGTCCTACATAGTTATCCTATATAATATATATCATAAAAGAGAAAGATATTTATGTTAAGGAATTGGCTCATATTATTGTGATCGTGGGGCTGGCAAGTCTGAAACTGGTAAGGCAGGTGAGCTGACTGGAAATTCCAGCAAGAGATGATGTTGTGTCTTGAATCTGCAGGCAGTCTGGAAGCAGAATGCCTTCCTTTCTAGGGACCTCAGCCTTTTCTCTTAGGGCCTTCAACTGACTGGATGAGGCCCACCCACAATGGGGAGAGTAATCTGCTTTACTCAAAGTCTACTGATTTAAATGTTAACCACATCTAAAAAATACTTTCATGATAGTATCTGCGCTGATACTGCCAAACAGCTGGGCACCCTAGTCTAGTAAAGTTGACATATAAAATTATCTATCTACCTGCCTACCTGCCTACATATCTGTCTAGGAGTTCATACTATATTTTTCATGGGATTTACAATAAGCTATTGAATAAAAGGAAGCTCTCTATTAGTTTGAGTGATGGGTTTAAAAAGTACAGGCAAACTCATATTTCTAACAAGCTTTCTTTCACAAATACTCCTTGTAATAATGTGCTTCTTGTTCTAAATACCATTATAAACAATATTTCATTTTGGTTATATGCATTACGACGGATGTGCACCACTGTTCCAGGTATATGATACAACTGTTTTGTTTCTCTTCCTTTGGCTTACTAAACAAACCAGGTGCTTCCACCAAATAATTTCCCACAAACTAATTCTAACATTACAATATCAAAGACCCCAAGAGGAGAAAACTACCCTTCCCTTTACATATGAGAGTAGGGGTTTCATTCTTGGTCATTCATTAAATTACATAAAGCAAATATTTTATGAGTTTGACAAAAATATCAGCTGAGGAAATAAGGTATCTCAGTTCCACCCATTGTTTTCATAATATAATATCTAATATTTATTATAAGATGATAACATACAATGCATACAATGATTTATGCACATAAATATTATTTATAATTGTGAAAATAAACAGAAACTAAATATTTAATAATAAGCAAATGGCTAAACATATTAGAACATGCTTTGTAGCTCTTCAAAATGTTTTACAAGACATTTTTCAAGACATGGAAAATTACTTACAAATGTACGTAATTAAAGTTATATTCTCTCTATTTGCAGTATTTCAATTATGTTATAAAAACATAGACCAGAAGGTATTTACCTAAAAATATATAATTATTATCTACAATGACTATCATCTCTGGATGGAAGTAGTATGAATGATTTTACTTTGATTCTTTATGTTATCTTTATTAAGATTAGCTTTTATGTCGTACTTGCACACTTTCAGAATAATAAAAATAAACAAATCTTGCCTACAAGTAAAAATAAATGAAAAGGAACAAAACCCCTAGGTATTCTAGTTCCATGTGGTGAGCTTAAGTGGTATATTTTGTGGTATATGATCTTTTTTGGTTCTCATTCTTTTATAACAAAATAAGAAAACCATGGTGATATGCCTCAGCCCATTCCACTGACTATCAAACTTTTATAGCTCAATTTAGGAAAGAAATTCTAGAAAATATAAAACTTCTCAGTTTCAATTTGTAACTCTAGATCCTCACACCATGAAGCTTCTCCTAAAATTGATGAGTGGTTTGATGAACAGTTTGTGTGACTCTGCTGACATTGTTTCTCTACCCCAAGTGCTCACATCTTCTCTCCTATTAACTAAGGTCAAACTTCAAGGTCCTCCACAAGCCCTGACAGCTCCAAGAAGTCTCCCAAATAATTCAAACCTAGAATAATCTTTCTTTCTCATATTCAGCACATATTCAGCACATATTCAGCACATCATGTGTTTGTGTTCATTTTAAGGCACAATCCTCCCCTTGAACCCAAGTCCACCTCCTTTCTCTCCCATTAATTGTCCTTTATTTCCATTAATCTGTTCTTTTGATTTACCAATGAGTCCTATTCTCTAGTGTATACACATGTGCAAGCCTCTCTCACTGTGTGCCTTTCACCAAGCTCTCCTGCTTCTCCTGGTCAAGTCAAGCTTGACCTCCCTGAATTAAAGGAGGAGGAAGTGGAGATAACCCTCAGGGTATGACTGAATCTGTAACACAGACAGTTCTTTATAACCTAATTCTCAAACCCAGTTGACTATTCTCATTATTGTTCTCATGTATTCTTCACGTGGTAACTGAAATTGTTGGCCACTGCCCCTTTGTGAAAAGCTTTTCCTTAGGCTGCCACCCCCACTCTCTTCTTTTTCTTCTACTTTCCAGATTATTCTATATTATTCTTTTTTACTGGATTCTCTGTCTTTTCTATCTCATTTGGGGTTAGTGTTCCTCAGGATTATGGTTTATAATTTCTTTTCTTGTCTTCTTTAGTTGCATCTACTTTCTCTGAGCGATTTCATTCACTCCAGGGGCTTCAACTAAAATCAATAAAATAGTAACTCTCAGTGATGTAAACTAGAATGCATTTTTTCCTCCTGAGCTCTATGCTTCTATCTCTATCTATCCTTGGCTTTTTCACAGATACCTAAAACACTACATGTTAAAACTGAACTAACTGAAGATGATTCAATAACAATGGTTGGTGGCAGTGACACCCACCTGCTCCTTGGGAATGAATCCTTGTGTATTGTCAATTTCTCTACTTTTCTTTCACTGCCCTCACTCTACCCATAATATAATATTAAGTAGTCATTACTATTTAGCAAGGTTATTGAAATACCCCCCTAGCTTTTCTCCCTTCCTCTCTTCCACTCCCATCTAATCCTCTTCACACTGAAGCCAGGGTTCCATTTTATTTTTCACAGTAATCACTATTCCTGATAACCCTTTATTTGACTTCCACTACCCAGTAAAGCATAGGCTTCTTAGGAGGACATGGGAGAACTTTCTTGATTGTACCTCTCCATTCCTCTACAAGGTTCCTTGGGGATAGCTGCTGGTTTATGGCTAGATAATGTCCTATCTTCTATATTTATTTTACTTGGTCTTTAAATCTGTCCTACTACTTTCTGTTTTTCATACAGACCATACTTTTTTCTGTCTACCCAAAATACACCTCTTGCCATGATCTGCCTATAAGATTGCTATTTATTTGTAAATTCCTTCTAAGAACTAACTTCATGTAAAAATTTTTTTCTGAAACACTCACCCATAAATAACTAGTGACTTTCGTGTGTTTCTAGACTTATTTATCTTTTTCAGAATGAATTATTTTTTACTACATTTTTGTGTATCACTGAAATGTGAGATGTTTTCCCAGAATAATGATACAATTCTTGAAGACAATCTGATTCTGACTTTTCTTTTGAATATCCCATAAAACTTACAAGGGTGAACTATAGGTACTACTCAATAAATACTTAATGCATAGATTTCACAACTCAGAAGTCTCTTTGGTGAATCACATGAGTCTACTTCACAGTTACTCAGTTCACTTTGTCTACAATTCTGCAAGTATCTACAACAAATAAAGGTCACTGGGTTTCATTGTTGGTTTATGGTCCTGCTATTTTCTTATCTGTCTTAAGAGGGATGAGCTTAGGAAGGCTTTTTTTTTTTACAAAAGGAAAACAAATATGTATTGTATCTTGGGATCTTGAGATGAGCAATTTTTATTTCAAAATGTATGCTTAGCCTCAGGCTATGTTAATGGTTTAATGAAATTAATGGTTTTCATTGGGGACATTCTCATCCTGTTCTTAAAGTATCTTGCCCCTTCTCTCTACACCCTCATTTTCCTGCTCACATCTCCGGGGCATGTGGTACTTTCTGGTAGTCCTCATGAAAACCCAGCCTTGAAAATTTTCTCGGGTTACTATCCTTTCTTGAAACTCTTATTCCTTCATACTTCACTATAGGTTGTTTTTACTACTCTAATAAATTAAAGGGCTTTAGATATGAGTGATTAAAAGCATTTTGATATGTTACCAATCACAGATACATTTGAATTAAAAAAAATTTTTTCAATGTTTTTTTTTAATTTATTTCTGAGAGAGAGACAGAGACAGCGTGAGCAGGGGAAGGTCAGAGAGAGAGGAAGACACAGAATCTGAAGACAGTCTCCAGGCTCTGAGCTGGCTGTCAGCACAGAGCCCCACACAGGGCTCGAACCCACGAACCGTGAGATCATGACCTGAGCCGAAGTTGGACGCTTAACTGACTGAGCCACCCAGGCGCCCCCAGATACATTTGAATTTTGAAAGATGTCTCTGAAGATACATGATTTTTAATTGTATCTAAGTATGAAATTTCATCTGCTTTGGGGCAACTGAGGATGGTGGCACTAAGCTATCCTAACACAAAGGAAGCTGACTATTCCCTTCACCATACAGTATTTATTCGAATAGGTAAAGAGAGGTGGCAAAATTTGAAGTATACACTCCTCCATGAGGCTATCCTCACTTCAGATACCAACTCCAAGTTTGGGGGCCGCCAGAGCCACCCTCAATTCTGACCAGCTGGCCACAAATTCAGGTCCTATGATACCTCTCAAGTTCAATAATTTGCAGGAAAGCCCAAAGAATTTACTGAAAGCACCATACATATAACTAGTTTTATTATAATAACAGGATACAAATCAGCCAAAAAGAGTGGTACTTAGAGCAAAGTTTAGGAGAGTTTCAAATGCAGAGTTTTCAGAGATTTATGACCCTTTCAGAATCAAAAGGTGAGGTAGTTCACCTAAGCCGTGGTGCCCAAAGTTTTACTGAGGCTTTATTATGTGGGCATAACTGAATAAAATATTAGCCATATGGTTGAACTCAATCTCCAGGTTCCCTACCCTCCTCAAAGGTAGGGTAAATATCAGCTGGCTCAAAAGCCAAACTCTCTATTCACATGATTGGTCTTTCTGGCACGGCCAGCCTCCATTCTGGGTCACTTCATTAGCATAAACTAGGAGCCCACCAGAGTCACCTCATTAGCATAAAATATCAAATGTGGTGCAGGGGTCCACACTGGATAACAAAGATAGCCCTATCGTTTGGAACTTCCAAGGGTTAGGAGGTTGTTTCCTAAGCACTGGATACAAAACCCAACCAAATCCTTTACTACACAATAGTAAATACACAAATTTAACAACTTTCTTACCAAGTAGAAGAAAACTTAGTTCCTTAGATTTCCATGTGTGTATTTTTAAACGATATGAAAAAAAGGTTGGTGGATATAGTTTATAAAGTATTTGCATCTTCATTCTCCATTATATTTATTAAAACAAATAAAACACAATACCAAGCAATCAGATACTGTTCATTTTAGATTTCCAGTTGAAACAGAAGGGAAAATATTTTTGCTGCAAATCCAAAAAAAAGAAAAGAAAAGAAAAAACAAAAAAAGAACAACACTTTTTGTATCTGACTTTAAATCTTGAAAATGGAAGAATAAACTATAAGTTTAAGAGTCAGTAAAAACTCAGAATGGATCAAAGACCTAAATATAAGGACTAAAACCATAAAGTTCTTAGACATAAACATCGAAGACAATCTTTAAGACCTTAAATTTAACAATGCTTTCTCATCTGTGATACCAAAAATCACAAGCAGCAGCAAAGAAATAAAAAGGTAAATTGGACTTCATCATAATTAAAAACTTTTATGCATCAAAAGACACTATCAATAGGGTGGAAAAACAACCCAAAGAATGGGAGAAAATGTTTGCAGTTTGTATGTCTAATCTGAGTTATTTTTGATATTGAGAATAAAGAATTCCTACAACTTAACAACAAAATGACAACAACAAATTATAAGATGGGCCAAGAGTTTGAGAAGTTTCTCCAAAGAAGATAGGCGAATGGTCAATAAACACATGAAATGATGCTAACATCACTGATAGTTAGGAAAATGGAAATCAAAACCACAATTAAATACCACTACACACCCAGCAGGGTAGTTGTTATCAAAAAACACACAAAACAATAACCAGAAAATAACAAGAATTGGCAAGGATTTGGAGAAATTGGAATCCTTGTACACTGTTGGTGGGGATTTAAACTGCTACGGAAAACAGTACAGCAGTTCCTCAAAAAATGAAAAATAGAATTGTCACATGATCCAGTGATTTCACCTCAGCATATATACCTGAAGTAGGGTCTCAAAGAGATACTTACATATCTATATTCATAGCAGCATTATTCATAAAAGGGAAAATGTAGAAGTAACCCAAATGTCCGTTGACATATGGTTGGATAAACAAAGTATAGTACATTATACAATGGAATGTTGTTCAACAATCAAAAGGAATAAAGCTCTGATACATGCTACAGCATGGATGGACCTTGAAAACATTATGCTAATTGAAATAAGCCAGACACAAAAGGAAAACTACAGTATATTTACACATACATAAGGTATCGAGAATAGGCAAATTTTTAGGGACAGATAGTAGAATAGAAGCTACCAGGAGCTGGGAGGAGGGGAGTGTTGGGGAGTTATTGCTCAATGGGTACAGAATTTCTACTTGAGGGGTGCCTTGGTGGCTCAGTCAGTTATGTGTCAGACTTTAGCTCAGGTCATGATCTCACAGTTTGAGGGTTCAAGCCCCGCGTCAGGCTCTGTGCTGACAGCTAGCTCAGAGCCTGAAGCCTGCTTTGGATTCTGTATCTCACTCTCTCTGACCCTCCTCTGCTCACGCTGCCTCTCTCTCTCTCTCTCAGAAATAAATAAAACATTAAAAAAATAAAAAAAAAAGAATTTCTACTTGAGATGATGAAAAAGTCTGGAAATGGTGATAGTTACATAACATTGTGGATGTACTTTAGACAGTGAATATACACTTAAAATGGTTAAATTTTTAAACTTTATGTTGTGTACATTTTATCATAAATTTAAAAAAGAGTTAGTGAAGGAAACTTTCAAAATAAAGAGTGAAAAATAGAAAACCATATCATTTTTAGACAATTAAATAGCAAAACATAAAATGACAGTTTATGACATTTGGTAACTACAGATAGGATTTGAAATGAGCTTCTGTACATGGAAGAAAAGAAAATTATATAAGAAAGTATATGCTTTTCTGCTTTGAACTTCTGTTTCTATATGTAGTCAAGATTGTGTGCCCTATTCCAGGCTGACTGGAGTAATTCTAATTTGTTGTTAAAGTTTATTTATCTTTGAGGGGGGTGGGCAAAGAGGGAGACACAGAATCCAAAGCAGGCTCCAGGCTCTGAGCTGTCAACACAGAGCCCAATGTGGAGTTTGAACCCGTGAACTGTGAGGTCATGACCTGAGCAGAAGTTGGACACCTAACCAACTGAACCACCCCGGCACCCCATGATAGGAATAATTCTAAATAAAGATCACAAAATGACACAACTAAAAACTCTGTTGAGACACTATATCTCCCAATTTAAAAATGTTTGTGGCTCTATACAGTCATCTGTTATTAAATCATAACTTAATTTATCTGAAGAATAGTGTGGTAGACAGAGTAATGCTCCTCCTCCAAGATGCCCACTCCTTGATTCCCAGGCCCTATGAATATATTATGGTTATATATTAAAAGGGACTTTACGGATATGATTAAGATTACAGTATTTCAGATCAACAGATTAGCCTGGATTATCCAATTGTGCTCAAGTCAACCATGTGAACCCTTAAAAAGGGAGAAATTTCTCTGGCTGTAGTCAGAGACATGCAGCAGAAGAGAAAGGAAGCTAATAGATGAGGCAGAAACATTTGAAATATGAGAAGGACTTGAGCCCCTCTTACTGACTTTGAAGATGGAGGCAGGTGGCCATGAGCCAAAGAACATGGTGACTTCAAGAAGCTAAGAACAACCCTCTGCCAATATCCATTAAGGAAATAGTAGCACGACCCCCTGGAATTGAAGTCTGCCGGTGGATAGATTCTTAAAGAATCTAAAAATGGATTCTCTCCTAGCTCCAGAAAATGCACAGCCCTAATGGTACCTTGTTTTGGCTTTGTGGGACCCAGAGTAAAGAAACCAGTCAAGCTTACTAGATTTTTGACCTATAAAACTGTGAGATAGTAAGTTTATGGTAATTTTCATAGTAGTGATAGAAACTATGCAAATAATAAATCAAGAAACACTTCAATGCTTACAAATACATCTAAATTTCTTCCAAACACTATTCACAATGTAACAACAATCAAATAAATATCATTTCCAAACATTTTCATCTTTCTTCAGATGGTTTCCTGACATTTAATAGTCCTTGAAATTAAGCAACATTACTCCAAGTTCCTAGAATTCAGTTATTTTTCCCTGGGTATGCCTCGACTTTTTATAAAGGGCACTCAAGAAAATCAAGGGACAAAAAGAAAAATAAGAAAACATTATTATTATTATTATTATTATTATTTTTGCCTGGTGCATTAGCAAAATCTCAATTCAAACACTGCATACTTGATGTTGAATAATAATGACTCAGGAGATGATTTCTCACTTACAGAATAAAAATACTTTGAGAAAAAGCAAAACTCCTGTCCACTTTACATGATGACACTCAAGGTCAAGACCACTGAGGTAACTCCCAAAGTCTACAATGGTATCTCAAGGACGGAGAAGGCACACAGATATCATTCAGATGCAATGGAGTTGAGTAGACATGTCCTTTTTCCTTTCTGAAGTATTCTTGTCATCCCTGCTTCTTATTCACAGCATTAGTTTCACATTGCTCCATAAAAATTTGCCATAAACTTAGTGGTTAAACAACACATTTATTACCTCACAGTCTCTGTAGGTCAGGAGTCCTGCCACAGCCTAACTGGGTTCTTTTTTCAAGGTTAAGCAAAGCTGCAATCAAGGCGTTGGCTGAACTGAACTTTTAACTGGCCCAGTGGGAATGTACCTGCTATTAAACTCATCCAGATTGTTGCAGAATTCGTTTTTGTGGATGTGACTGAAGGCCCTGACTTTTACTGGCTGTCAGCTCTCACTTGGGACTTCCCTTAGGTCCTACAGACCATCAGTGATTCCTTCCCATGTCGGCTTTCTCAATATAGTTTCTTACTTAATCAAGCCATCAAGGAGAAACTCTTAACCACGTTGATGGCAAGACTTATAAACTATGATGTTGTCATAGGAGGGCATCCCATCACTTTTTACATATTCTGTTATTTAGAAAGTACTCACAGGTTCCGTCCACACCCCATGGAAGGGGGTTATGCAAGGGTATGAATGCCAAAAGGCAGAGATCATTGTAGTTACCTTTGGGTTTTTCTGTCATACCCAGTTAAGGATTTCATGATTTTATGTTGATTTTCTATGCTTAGAAAATGAAAAGATAACCTGACTTGGGTTTATTTTTTAAAAGTATTCATTTAGAGGCAAATATGGTAAGTATTAGTTAAAAGCATCAACTTTGGAGTAGTTACATAGATCTGGTATCAAATACAGTTTTTAGTTTCAGATGTACAACATAGTGATTCAACATAGTGGTCATCATAAGTATACTCTTAATCCTCTTCACCTCTCACATTTCAGTTTTAATGTGAGATTTTAGGGATAGTTGTCTAGCTGCTCTGAACCATGACTTAACTCTTGTGGAAAATGCAGATAAAATTACCTAACAGTTTTTTGTGAGAATTAAATGATAGAATACATGTAACAGATTTGGTAAAGTGAGACAATACAGATGATTTATTGTATATACTTTTCAATTTTATAAAAGAAATCCTCTTGATCCTCAGGTAAGAGTCAAAGTTAGTATCTGGGAAAAAATAGTATCTGTTTCACATGATAACTGTAGCATAACCCAATCTGTCAAGCAATATACGCTATGAAAAGGGATCTTACTGATTACACATTTCATTTGAAGTTGTTCCTTATTGATCTATAACATCAGTTTTTGAAATTCACAGATTTCTATCTATTATAAGAAATACGAAACTTAAAACTCACATTTTAAATAATCCCCTCTCTAAAACTGAATTGGACTGGATCTACTCATTTATTTATGTATTTAGTAGACATACAAAATAATTGAACTTCCCAACAATTTTTTTACTTTTGGTAATGACTTAGTCTGCATGAAGTATGAAACCGTAGAGTACTTAAATATACAAATCAAGTGGTTGTGGAGGGGGTAATTTTTCTAACAACATTGTTTTGTAATGCCATGTGGGCCCCATTCAGTTTCACATAAATTGTTAGAGTATAAAACATGGTTCATGGCATGAGTTCATGAACCAGCTGAATTTATTTTTGTCAATTAACAGCTGCTTATGCTGCTGAGATTCTTTGACTAATATCCTGCATTTAGTTCATATTGCACCATCCAATATAGATCACACCAGGCCACGGCTGTCATGCAGAGAACAATTTCATTGTAGTCATTATTGTGGTCAGGGAATATTTCCTTTTAGATTTTTATTATTTTGCATTTAACTCAGCACCGATGTATAGATTACTAGATAGGTAAGTAGTTAGCTAGCTGGATACTTCTTATGGTGATTCATGCTACATCATTTTGAAAATTGAGCCATGCTAAAAGTGCCATACCGATGAAATGTATTGAACAGAATTTTTATAAATCAGAGAAAGTATATATTCGAATTGAAGACGAAAGTTAATTCCTGATCTGGTGGTTTAGGTCTATTCTTATTAATATTTTAACTACTTTTTTTCATAACAGTTCTTTGTACCTCACCACTATTATTAAAATGAGCATGAAATTCAGAAAGAAGATTTAGACTTACATAGGTCAGCAACTGGGGACTGGGTTTCATACTTAATAATTCATCATTTTGGCTAATCATGGAATTCTTTAGTCTCAGAGTTCTTGTCTATAAAATGGGATTGTTAAACTTCTGCCCTACCTGTCACATACAATTGTTAGAGTGATTAAAATAGTATAAATAATGTATTTGGTTTGTCTCACAGTTTCTATGTGGGTATATCTTAAGGTCCAAGGGGTATAGATATATAATCCTGGGACTATATAAAATTTCTTTATTTTACCAGGTGTTTTATAAAAATTCATATAACTGGGGCACCCAACTGGTTCAGTTGGTTGTGAGTTCAAGCCCCATGCTGGGTATAGAGTTTACTTAAAAAAAAAAAAAAAAGTAAAAAAATAATAAACATCTTTGTTCTCTTGAAATCTAAAAAAACATGCATATAAATTTTTAATTCTACTTCTTAATATATTGCATTAGCTTCAATAAAATTTTGTTTTGTATTTATTCCTGAGTAAAGCTGATGTCATGCAAAGTTGTACTTTGGCTTTAAGACTGTCATGGCATATGGCTGTTGTGTAAATACAAGTACTTTATAACTTGTAAATATTTTATACATCTGAATTAATATTGTAAATAAAGGAAATACTCTCTCTGAAATAATCTAAAAATAAATTTTACTTCTCTAATAAAAGAATAGGCCTGGATAAGATTAAAGAATGCTCAAATTATGTGACAAAAGGATAAATATGAATATTCTATAATGGTTAGTCAAAGTATTCTCAAAATAGTTATTATCAACAGACAGAAGAATGTCTAAAAAATTATATATCAGAACCTTATAAAATAAGTGTCTTTTAAATAATGTAATAAATAAATGCTTCAGACATCACATCATGAACAACGGCTTTAGCTATCACCTTACAAAATGTAGTGAGCCTCTTACTGATCATGGCAAAGTTACTGAAGGTGGAAATTTAGTGGCAATTTAAATAATCCACTCTTATCAAGAGTTATCTAGTTATTTCTAAGACAATGGTTACATTAACCACTTTAATTTGACACTCAACGTGAAGAATTGGTTTAAGGTACAACATGATTTGCCTTTGTGCTGGAACTCACCAAATTATTCATGGCTCATGCTAGCTTTCACAGGGCTGTGTGGCAGAAGCTGGGACTACATTGCTTTCCAAATGTGCACATTTATCCAGACGTCTTCTTCACCCAAGAAAACCTTAGATAAGTGAACATTTAAATGCCACCGTGTGACTGATGACCCTAGAGCTTCTTTGCATTTCAAAACGATTGAAGAAATCATACAAGGCCATCTGGAGTGTATAGGAGGTCATGTATCTTTAAGTTCTTACTCCAGATTTACCATGCTTGTATCATTGGGGCTATTCTCATAAAAATAGGTTTCATAGAAAGTAGAATCATTTGATATATGCTACAATAAATAGAGGAGAGAGAGCATAAATATGAAATGGAGAAAATTTATAAGGTGGCTATACTCTTTCAATTTTTATGCTTCTACATTATATCATTACAATTCCATTCAGCTGTTCATCCTTTTAAAGTTGGTTAAACTGCTCCATTTAAGGATTTATGTACTAGATTCCTTACAAATTTGGAACATAATTATCTGTGAGTTATATTCTGAATATGGCATATCTGAATCATTGTCACTTGGGTCTCAGCAATAGAAACAGGTCATATTTATGTTTGCCTGAGCTTACTGCATCTAATAAATTAAATTACAAAACATGGTAAACAAAATCCTACCAAGTGATTTCATTGAAATGGAAAACTAAGTGTAACTTCTTTATTTAATTTTCTAATTATTTGTTTCCATGTGTAGTCAATTACTAAAAATGTTAGATCCCTCAACACTGAATATGCTCTTTTCCAAAAGCATTTCCAGTTCATGGAAGGTAACTGCAAATACACGTGGTTCCAATGATTGTATTTACCCTGTTGAGCAATTCAACTCCTTCTTATGTAAATTGAAAGACATTCAAAAATGCACCCTGCATGTTTAGGTATTATTGAAGAACTCCCTCTCAATTTAGCTGGGAGTTTGGGCCGTAAGAGCAATTTGTTTGTGGTATAATTGCCAGAAACTGACCAGTCTAAAGCCATTCCATCTCTGAAGATATGAGCCAGCTTTTACAATGAGGTTAGTTGGTAGACAAAGTGAAACTATAAAAATTGACCAATACTGATTTACTTTAACCATCTGTTTATCTGTTTAATGAAAGAAATAATTCATCTATATTTCCCAAGTGTTCTTAAGCAAGTATGGTTCCTTTTTTAGTCCCTCTTTTTATTCTACTCATATTTCTACCCAAGTTACCCCCTCACCCCATGGATCATTCATTCATTAGTTAAACAAATATTTATTGTGCATCAACTACATGCAAAACATATCTATTAGAAACTGGAGGAAATCTAGCAATGAATGAAAGACACAAAAAATGTCTGCCTTCATGAAGCTTACATTGGGGGAGGGGTGGGTGTATATTAAAGAGATAAATAAAAGTGTTATTTAAGAAAATAAAGTGGGGGGGGTTAGGGAATCTTCCTGTGGGAGGCAGTGTTGCAATTTTGGCCAGGGTGGCCAGGGTGTTGCCAAGAAAACTGGACAGACCCCTGGGCCCTGAAGCCCCTGACCAGCCTGTCCCTGGGATGTCACCAGAGGCTCTTATTCTCTTGGCAAGGAAAGAACTCAAGGATGGACCAGACAGTGGCTGAGCAGTCCACGTGCTCTGTTAATAAGAGAACACACTCTTGAGAAGTAAGAATGAACAAGTTCAAAGGAGAGCTGGAACCAGATCTCTATCTTTTACTGACAGCTGTTAACTGAGGGGTGAAATGTTTCATGTTTGGGGAGGGGGTTTCCTTGGGAGGAGTGTTTCATGCCTCTTCTCCCTTATATTGTCAGTTTCTCCAGACTTTTTGTCTTTGACCTCTCTGGTTTAATCCATCTTTCTTGTGGCTTTGTTTTTGGAATGCTGCCAGGACAGATCTCTAACTTTCCTGATAACAAGCCATGACTCTCCTTTTGCAGTCTTCCAGGCAAACAAGGGAAGTTCTCATTGAGAAGGGGGCATTTGAGGAAAGATCAAAGGGAAGAGCAGGGGTGATTCTTGTGGCTATTGAGAAAAAAAACCCGAGCACAGATACAAATGCTCCGAAGTGAGAGCTTGTTGTTTAAGGAATGGTAATTACATTAGTGTGTTAGAGCAGAGCAAACCAATATGAGGTTACTAGGTGATGAAATCAGAGAGGCAAGTCACAGTGCTCCTTAGAAGGAAGGACTTAGTAAGATAGGAAATCAGTAGAGATGAGCAGTGGTGAGGCACTTGACTTAGATTTTGACAAGATTACTCTGGTGTCTGTTTTGAAAAGAGAATGAAAAGATACGAGGGATAGAAACAGAGATCATGATTCAGATGAGAGATGGGTGGTAGCAGTGGAGGCAGAGAGAATTGACCAGATTCTGGAAATATTTTGGTAGAGCCCGTAGTATTTGCTGATATGTCTGGAATTCAAGAGAGTAATCTAGACAAGATATATAAGACTTGGAGCCATGAACCTAAACATGGTGTGTAATGTGCTGAACTATAGGAGATCACCTAAGGAGTAAGTGTAGACAATGAAAAGAAGTCCATGGATGGTTTAAACTCCCTGGTTGGTTTTATTGTGTTGTCTTTTTTGTTTCTTAGAAATGTCTTTTGTTTTGATTCTTTTTGGGGAGTTGAGAGAGTGATATTAGCATGCTTTTTAATTACTTATTTTTAGGCTGATTTACTTCTCGAATGTCATTTGGATCTTAACTGTGACCAATATATTTTATTGATTTTTCAGAATTTTTATCTATTTTTTTAATTCCCAACATATGCAAAAAGATAACACACATTTTAATACCCTAGTAAATATTCCCATAATATATATGATTATCTTGACTTATGGCAAGCCATTTTTCATTGTTTCAAAAGTAAGAAAGCAAAAATTCCTGATTCAAAGCTTGGCACTTTGTGTCACCAGCATTTAACATACTGTCTCATGTATACAGTGTACTAAGTACATGTTGATTGAATGAGTAGATGTACATGCTAATTTTGGGGGTGGATGAGAAATCTGAAGAAGAAATTTTATTTATAGGATTGAAGATAAAAATCTTAATAATAAGATTTTTAAAGTTATTTTTTATTTTGAAAGTTATACAATTATAGAAAAGCAGTTAATACAGACTTGTAAAAGGAAATAAGAAAAATGGGTTTAAATAACACACACAAAAAAACACTATTAGCATTCTGCTGTATTACTTTTTAGTAATTTTCTATCTATATTTTAAAATTAGATAGTGTATGTGTACATTTAGTAGTTTAATCTTATCTTTTTCAGCAATATCATAACTAAAAATATTTTCTAGCTATTTTGTTTTAAGGCTATACCAATTTAACAAACCCATTATTTTCTTTTTAGGGTATCTTGGATATTTCCAATTTTTCATTATCCAAAAACAATACTCACTAACTTTGGACATAAATTTGATTTCTGAATTAAAAAAAATATTTTACTAGGTGATATTCTAGACTTAGAATATAATAGAACTTAAAAAGATATTTTAAAATGTTTTAGATCTTCAATATCAGGATTGGTATATTACACCTTTTTTCAAAGGTAGCTGCTAAATAGTTTAACTTCAGAGGTAGACAGTAGGTTTTCTCAGGCACAGAATCACCACATCCTTGTAATAATTCTAAGAATCAGGTCTAATATTCTGTTTTCATACCTTAAAATTTCTATGTTGAATATATCCATGCTTACATCTATGTCTATATCTATACACATATGGATCCATATGTTCAAGGTAACACAAACAATAATGCTTTCAGAGAAAGTGATAATTAAATAATTGTAATAAAAAATAGTATTTGGAAACACCAGTGTAGAATCCTAGAAAATGTTGAAGTAATCATGTAATTACTTGTAATTACATGTAATGACCATAAATCAATTATGGTAAAACAGAACAGCCCTTAAGAAGGTGAAAATCTGGAACAGGAGCAATAAACTGAGTATTATATTACAAACCCTGAGCCACTGGGGTTCCACATCTGCACCGCCATATTTAGGGATACAAGGGACAAAGACTGATGTTAGAGAAAGGAACTTCACTCTTTACTCATGTCTCCTGAAGATCTCAGGGCAAACATCTCAAATAACCCATTCATTCCCATAAGTGAATGGAATCTCTCACACCTCCTGCTAATCATTCTTTCCAACCCAAGTTTTCTTTTCCTCAGTTTCTCCCTCCAGTCCCAGGTCTTTATTGCAGTAATTGATTTAGCCACTGGAATCAAGTCTCACACTCTTACCTCCACCCTCTTCCAGTATCCTGTTTCTTCATTTACAAAATATCTAGGAAGAAGTCATATCTTACCCTTGGAAAAAGAGAGGGGAGTAAAGGTAGCCAAGGGGGCAGAAACATTCATATAATAATGACTCTAGTCCCTATCACTGGTTTCTCTCATCATTATTTGAATACGTATGCAAAGAGTGCCCAATATTTAATTGTGCCACTAAAAAGCAGCTTTCTCCAGGAGTAAGTGTAATTTCATGGGGTCATTTCAGGAGGTGCTGCCAAGCTTGGCCTATTTGTGGCACTCAAGATCCCTTTTCTAGGATTTTGGCAGGTCATGTGGGGTGGGAGGTTAGAAGGTATTTGAGTATTAGGGTTTGAGTATTGGAGTTCTTACAGAGGGCACCCAGTCACTGTAGGCCCCTCTTAATCAAAAGACAAACATGTAGCTTTCCTTGGTGTGGATTTGGGATTTGCCAGATGCCCTGCCCTGACAGCCGACCAGTTTTCTAAGCCACTCTGCTTCAGAGAAGCAACTAAACAGGCAAAGCTGTCAATGGGTGTCAAAAGTAATTAATATTACTTTTCTTTCTTTTCACTACTCATGGGTACCTCACTTAATGGAAGTCCAGTTTCATGTTCCAGATCTGAACTATCCAAGCATCCTATGTTAGTAGCTTCTTCACTAATGATTAGGATTCCGAATCACATAAACCATTGGTGTGACAAAACTAGGTCTAAAAAAAGATCATGGATTCCTGTCTTTCTTGCTTCTTCTACTGTAAGACTTTATCTAGTAAGACTGTATATACATTGCTTAAGTTCTAGATGCTTAGACTTTGTTCATAATAAAAAAACTGTGGAAGAATTTTAAGAGTAGACTTAAGAGGCTACTGAACAGAGGCACAGGGTTGTGAAATATATCACAGTAATCTGTGAGAAGTATAAAGAACATTCAGTAATAAAAAAAAAATAGAAATTGGCAGCTAAATGGTAGGCTTAATGGGGTTTGGCCATATGAAGAGATATTAAGTGGCTTGTTACAGAATTCAATAAATACCACTTTACTAAATAAATTAATCTCCTCTCACAGCTTAAAACACACACACACACACACACACACATACACACACACACACTCACACCGTCTCACTCTGGAGTTTTGCATGAATGGAACATCTAAATCTGCAAAGGATTTGATAACAGTTTCTCTCAGAGGACAAAAAATTAAAGACACTCATCCTGAAGTGTCATTTAGCCTCATGGTTCTATGTATAACTTTGTATATTTTTTTATTTATTAGCATGTCTGAGAAACCTTCTAGGAGCAGATCTTGATTTGTCAGGATTTTTGTAAAATCTCAAAATAATTTGCAAACTTCATTTTCATGTACATTTGTTATCAAGAATGAATGTTCCATCTTTGTTTTTAAAGCACAATCTTCTAATGAATGAAAAATTCGTTACAAAAGAAACTGTTACAAAATTTGTTACAAAAGAAATGAGAATTAGGAGTACAGGAAAAATGTTTGTTTATCTTTCTGTATAATTCCTTTAGAGATTCACAGGAATTTAATGTTAATTATTTTAGAATCCCACCCAATCACATATATAGTAATGAAAGCATTGCAAATGTTGTTAATTAATAAGCACCCAAACCATTACGAATCAATTACTGCAGCACCAAGTTTGATACACAGTGGGTGTTCAATAAACATTTGTTGAATTTAAATGAATTGACTCAACAAACTTGAATTGAGCCTCCTGTGATTGTTCATTTCTCTTCACAATCTGCATTTTAGAAAGAAGGCAACAAATTCACTAAGGAAAGTCAATTTAATTCTCAGAGTCTAGCCTAGCCAGTCGTGATAAAATAACATGGTACTTTCTTGTATTATTGAAATTACACATAAACCCCTTAGAAAGGGATTCTGATGTATGTAAAGTATTTCACCTAAGATTCACCAAGTATTATGATAGTTCAATCCTTACTTTTGCTATTTCTTTCTCTCTACTCTGTATATGAGTAATGGAAATGCTATCATCGTAACCTTTTTAATAATATTCAAATCAAATATAGTGGTCAAAGGTTTACCAGTTGGAAATAAAGGCCAACATAGAAAAAGAAAAATAAATCACTAAATGAGTTTAGAGATATATCAATCACAGCTTAAAATTACATCAATATAGGGGCACTTGGGTGATGCAGTCAGTTAAGTGTACAACTCTTGATCTGGCTCAGGGCATGATCTCATGGTGCATGAGGTAAAGACCACATTGGACTCTGCATTGATGGTATGGAGTCTGCTTGGGATTCTGGCTCTCCTTCTCTCTGCCCCTCCCCTGCTTGTGCTCAAGCTCTCTCTCCAAAATAAATAAATAAGAAATAAAAAAATTTTAAAACAGTATCAATATAGCTTAAAGCTATATCAATCCTTGGATAAAATTATTTTTTTCTTTGAGTTTCTTCTGGTAGATTATCCTTTATTACTGATTGGGGAGAAAAGAAATGCAACTAGTCTTTCTTTCAATACTAGTTTCCTTTAAGTCTTTTAGTAATGCTTTTGTTTTAGATATCAACAGACACATCTAGCCATCTTTTACACATAGGCTTCCACACTAGGTCTTTACCTGATACATAGTAGGTAGTCTATAAATATTTTTTGGATCAATAAATGGAAGAATAGGGGTTCCTGGGTTGAACAATGAACTCTTGATTTTGGCTCAGATCATGTTCTTGGGTTGTGAAATTGAGCCCTGGGTTGGCTCCTTGCTGGGCACGAAGACTGCTTGGGATTCTATCTCCCTCTCCATCTGCCCCTCTCCTGGTCACACACAAATAATCTTTCTATAAATAAGTAAACAAACAAATAAACAAACAGATAATATATGGAAGAGTAACTTAGCATTGATATGCTTTCTGAGTAAAAAGTGAGTTAGAAAATCTTAGCAAAAATACTCTTTTCAACTTGAACTATGTGTTATTTAATACATCAAAATATGAGAAATACCCAGATTTGTTCACAAAGGGAAAGAAGAACTAAAGAGAGAAGCTCAGATTAAAAGAAAAACTTTTTTTCTCCACCTTTGCAATAGCTCACTCTACAAGGGTTGGGAGAATAGAAATTAAGAACGTATTAAGAAATAACAGTCCACTTAATTTTTTCATTTATCTGCTGTTGCCAGGGAATTGTGTGATTCATGAAAATAGGCATTAATATGTGCTACTTTACATGGCTAAATGTGTTATTACTATAGTCAAAAACTACATTATATGCCTCTTCCATCTATGCTTATTATATACTATCCAAAAAGCATATAAATAAAATGCGTTGATTATTGCACAATTAGAAAATGTAATAATACATCAACTTAAATTTCACCATCTAGAAATAGCTGACAAAATATTTCATAACATTTTTCTATACTTAAAAATGTATATATTTTAAAACTTCTTAGAAAAGGAGACTATTTTATGGGGATTATTAATCTTTTTGTTTTATTGATAATGTAACCATCTTTTCATGTAATTATATCAATCTACATTATTTTTAATCCACTGTATTATTTTTAATGACTGTGTTATAGTCCATTATATACATGTAAGAGATATAGCCCTGAATTTTATATTCTTGGAATTATTTTTTGCTACAATTAGCAAATTTTTAGCAAATAATCCTGCACATATGTTTTTAAAATTTGTTTATTATGTATTGTACATATAGAATTACCTCTCTTCTTGATACTATTGCCAAGTTTCCTTCCAGTGTGGCAAGATGAGTCAGTGTGGACTTCTACATATAATGTATGTTTATTTCTCAAAATCATGCAAACATCAAATGGCACCACTTAATATTTTCACTAAGTAATAAATGAAGAAAGCAATCACATTATTTACACCAATATATTCTTTTTTTTTTTTTTAACATTTTAAAAGTTTATTATTGAGAGACAGAGAGAGACAGAGCATGAGCAGGGCAGGGGCAGAGAGAAGGGGGAGACACAGAATCTGAAGGAGGCTCCAGGCTCTGAGCTGTCAGCACAGAGCCCGATGCGGAGCTCAAACTCACAAACCGGTGAGATCATGACCTGAGCTGAAGTTGGATGCTTAACCGACTGAGCCACCCAGGTGCCCCTGTATCCTCTTTTTTAATTCTCACAGAACATTATGAGGTAAGAACTAATACTAAGGTCCTTTTATAAATGAAGACACTGAGATTCAGAACACCTTGAGGATCTTACTATGGATCACAAAACTAGAATTGAAGTCCTTTTTACTCATGAGCTGGTGCTCCCAACCTTTTACCATTCAAAATTTCCTAGTGAAGAAAAGGAACATTTAAAAGTTTCATGTCCTGACTACTGTCATTTTATAAAGTCTATTCCCTACTTGTATTTTTTGCTCACTATTCTTTTCTTGGACCACAATTTTCCTCATTTTGCTCATTATTCTTTTATTGGACCATGATTTTCCTGATTTGCAAGAAGTCTTTAAACGTAAGGCAACAACTCTGTTATAATAATACATTTTGCTTTGCACTTGCATCTTATTCAACTCTCTGCAATAACTCAATATGTCCATAGGATTCTGCAGTTTCCACAGGTTGGAAATCAGTAGTTTAGACTGTTCAAAATTTGTGGCTTCCAAATAAGTAAAATACTACTTAAGTTGACATGGTTTAACACATGAATTCCTTCTGAAGGATCTCTTCCAACTAGGTCCTGTTTTTCAGGATATTCCGAATGATAACCCACACATTAAACAACTTGCTTAATTGCTCTTCCACAATTCTCCTTTCATGAATAATAAAGTTCCCTACTGGCCTCCCCAAACTCTCCCAGATAAAATGTATGTTATCCTTTATAGTGCTTTAACACACACACACATGCACGCACACACGCACGCACATGCACACATACACATGGTAAGAGTAACATTTTAGTCTGAAAAAGTAATTTCAAGGCATTCATTTTTAGATCCAGGAATAATGAACTTTAAACACTTCTGCATGAAGCTGAAAAATAGATAATTGTTATATATTTTGAACAAGCAAAGAGATCTGCATCATTACCTGGCTAGAAGCTGCTTTAATGAAATGGTCCAAATGAAGGGAAAATGAAGAATATTAAAGGTCATAAAAACAGCTTACCCTTTTCATGAGCTCTTGAAAGTGATTTCTAAGTAGAATTAAGGTTTTCCTTTATTGACTACCACCTTAAATTTATTGAAAAGCTTCCTGAAGTTGTTCAGCAGGAGTTCTATAAAATGTATCTTTAACCCCATTTTTCCTTCTTTTTTTCTCATCTAGAAAACTGCTTGAGGATACTTGCCCAGTTGGTTGTCATCTCAAGAGGGTCTTTTAGTAAACACGTTCTGAGCAGGAACTCGCTGGCTCTGTAAGAGACAGCTGGCTCTTATTAACAAACTTTACATTACAAATAGAGGCAAGCACACTGCACATGGAGACTTTTGCATCTATTTTCCTTGCAATTCCGGGCAGGTGTTCTTCCCACAGAGGCCAATGCTCAGGCACTTTTATTTTAACTATAGTTGAGTTATAGGGAACATGTGCTTGCCTTTTGAGAGCACGAAGTAGCCTAGAAGTGTAGTTATCCAGCTTCAACCACAAATGTGGAACAACAGTCTCCCAGAGCAGAAGTAAACTCAGGATCAAACATTCTTGGGAAATAACAAACAAAAAACAAGCCGAATAACTAATAAATATCATGCATAATATCACTTATAATAAAAGAAATATAATTTGTTTTCCAAAGATTATTGATAAGGGCATGCACAAAGAAATATACATTTTGATATAAAGTTTCATGTGTATATATGTCATAGATATGTATATGTGAGACATGCACATGATACATAAATACAATACTTACATTATATATATGATATTGTGTAAAATTTATTTGTAAATATATATAGATATATATAACCTATCTATATATATGAAACTATTATTGAAATATATATTTCTCCATACATACTGTTACTGATAATCTTTCAAAAAACAAAAATTATTTTTTCTATTTATTATGTATATACATACATATATATACATATCTCTGTACCTCTTTCTCTCTCTCTAATCTAGAGCCCAGTTAGTCTATTTACTCTAGGAAACTATCCTATGGAAATGACTGGATAACAATACAATATATACATATATAAGAATTAGAACTATAATAGAAGTACCTGAAATGTTAATCTGTATGGAATTAATTAAATGAACCAATATGCATCTATATATTGGTCTACTAGGCAACTGTTAAAGGGAATAAATCCTCTGTTATTCACGTCTTAGTGATGTGACCCTGGACAGTTTCTTAACTTCTTTGCATTTAATTTTTCTGAATTGTAAATGAGGATAATTATTGTGTCTAACATAGTGATTTTTATAAAGTAAAAATGACTTAATTTATGTCAAGTACTAAGGAAGACGTCTAGCATAAAGTTATTTTAAATGTTGGATTTTGTTATCCATAGTACATACTGAAGTATAGCTGCATTGCATAGTTAGTTATATGAATAAGTCAGATTACAGGGCAATTTGTATGTCTATATATGTTTATAATTATATGCACATTTAATAAATATTTTACACACACATGTATATACATATATCTTTCTCCAATTTTTATATACATAAGCAAGTCTGAATGAATATTTGCTGAGTGCTAAACAGTGGTGATCTCTACAGTGATTTAAGGAGCAACTTCATTTTTTCCTTCATGTATTTCTCCAGTTTAGACATTTCTATATATTATATATTTAATAATATCCATGCATTACTTTTATAAAATAGAACAGCAAGGTAACATTGATTATAGAAACAATCTGAAGAGCAAATCATCTTCCAAATAAGGGTCAAAAATACAATTACATATGCAAAATAGGCCCAATATTTACTAATAATTTAACAGAAAATATTTGTGAGGTAAAATTTTTTTAAGTTTATTTATTTTGAGAGAGAGAGAGCATGCACAGGGGAGGGGCAGAGAGAGAGGGGAACAAAGGATCTGAGGCAGGCTCTGTGCTGACAGCAGAGAGCCTGATGCAGTGCTTAAACTCACGACGCATGAGAGCATGACCTGAGCCAGAGTGGGATATTCAAGTGACTGAACCACACAGATGCCCTATGAAGTAAAATATTTTTATGCACACTCGTTTCATGCAGCTGCATTTACTTAATGAACAATGATTACAGCTTTTATGTTGTATTTTTGCATAATAATCCATTCTTTACATTTGTTGTTCTTGTTTGGTTATAAGATATTTAGTTAACATTAGAGAATTTATTTTTTAATTATTCCAACATTTCATTATTTAAATTACAACTGTGATTATGAGTTGACTACACTAATAACATACATTCTTGGATCCCAATCTTCTCTTATATTTTTGTTGGAGAAACTTTAGCATTGTGGACTTCTGGGGCAAATAAAGGTATTTGCCACCTCTGACTCCTGCACTATTCTAGGAATGCTATAGACTCTGTTTTACTGAAGATGAAGAATAAAATGGGGACTTGGGGAGAAATTGTAAAAGAATATTTCATATATTTCAGACAAAAATGAATGAATGACAGAGCTGATCAAGGCTTCAAGGAGTAGGAATTAGCTATCAGTGATTATGAAACCCAAAAGAACATTTCTCTATCACATTAGAAGGAATAATCATTTAATTATGCTCTTCTAGCAAAGTCCATTCACCATATAGTTATAGACTCACAATCTTGTTTCCTGATAGCATCTGAAAGTTTTCCAGGCTGACCCTATTTTACATCTTTACAACAGACCATTTAAAATGTGCTTTAATGTCCAAATAATTTCTGGTGTTCTTGATATCTTGTTAATTTCTAATTAACGTTGTGGTCAGAAACACTATTCTATATTATTCTGATCTTTTGAAATTTACTGAGACTAATTTTACACCTCCACCACATTGACCTTCTTATTGAACACTATACACTCCCACAGACACACAAAAAAGTGTGTATCTATAGTTGTTGGGTCTAGGGTTTACAGATATCAATCAAGCCAACTTTTATAATGACACTGATATTTTTTGTTCCTTTCTACTACTGAGGAAAGCTTCTTGAAATGTTTAACTATATGTCAATTTTCTCTATTTGTTCTTTTAGTATTTAGGTTGTCCTTCAGATACTTGAAAGCTTTGTTTTTGTGTACTTAAAAATTTAAATTGTTAGATCTTCTAAACGAATTCACTCTTTTATCATTATGAGATGTTTTATTTCTAATAAAGACCATTGTCTTGAAATTTACAGCCTTGTGCTTAGTGTTTGCATGATGTATCTTTACCTGCTTTTATTTTTAACATATTTGTTAATATTTAAACTGCATTTCTTGGAAACAGCATATAATCAAATCCTTTTTTGAAAAAATCTAGTTTAACATTTCTGCCTTTTATGTGGAATGATAGTACATTTTATTTATTTATTTTTAAAGTTTATTTATTTTGAGAGAGAGAGAGAGAGAAAGAGAGAGAGAGAGAGAGAGAGAGAGAGAATCCCAAGCAGGCTCCACACTGACAGTGTGGAGTCTGGTGTAGGGTTCTATGTCACCAACCATGAGATCATGGCCTGAGCTGAAATCAAAAGTCGGACTTTTGACCTACTGAGCCACCCAGGCACCCCATGATTAGTCCATTTTAATGTGATATATTATGATTGAGTTTGTCTATCATCTCCACATTTGTTCCTATTCATACTATGTCATTAACAATGGTAAAAAATAATACAACAGTATAATTGCATTACATCGTAATATATTTTACTTCTATATGTGGTAAAAGCATATTACTTTAGTTAGTTATTTTTAAAAATAAACATTTACAGATAAATTTGTACATGTATATGTAAATAAAGTAAAAATGTATTGTATGAATACTCATAATTTTACTGTAAATGGCCCCCTTATTGGTTTCTGCATATCTGACTTTCATATAGTATCAATTCATAGAGAACATCTATTAGCATTCCATCCAATACAGATGTACTAGTGATGAATTTGCCTAGTTTTGTCTTTCTTTTGTCTTTATTTTGGAAGAATCATTTCCCTCAATATGAAATCTCACTTTGGCAGTTCTTTTTTGTGTTTTCTCTCAGCACTTGAAAGATATCATTCAATTGTATTTGATTCTCATTGTTTTTTTTTTTTAAATTTTTTTTTTAATGTTTTATTTATTTCTAGGAGAGAGAGAGAGAGAGAGACAGCGTGAGCGGGGGAGGGTCAGAGTGAGAGGGAGTCACAGACTGAAACAGGCTCCAGGCTCTGAGCTGGCAGTCAGCACAGAGCCCGACGCGGGGCTCGAACCCACGAACCGCGAGATCATGACCCAAGCGAAAGTCGGACGCTTAACCGACTAAGCCACCCAGGCGCCCCGATTCTCATTGTTTTTGATAAATCAGCTACAGTATATTTCTATGTATAGTTGTTTTTTTCTTTATATAATAGTTGCTTTTTCTTTAGCTGTTTCTTCATATTTGGTTTTCATCAGTTTAACTAGGATAAAACTAGTTATAGTTTTCTTTGCATTTATACAGTTTGGGTTTTATTGAAATTTTTCAGTCTATAGGTTGACCTGGTTTATCAATCAGGAAAAAATCACAGCCATCATGTCTTCAGATAGTTCTTCTAACCCATTTTATCTTTTCTTTTATTTGAGAACTCCATTACACAGAAATTACACCATGTGATAGTGGGCCACAGATCTCAGGTGTTTAATCCCATAGGGAAAAAAATCTGATATTGTATTTTTCATTTTCTTTGTTTTTATAGCGTCTACCTCTCTGACACAATTCCTTGTCTATACATACATGTTGTCTACCTTTTTGACTAGGCATATGTCTCCAAGTTACTTTAAAGTCTCTGATAATTCCAGCATCGAGGCCAATTCTAATTCTGTTTCCCTTGATTCTTTTCTCTCTACACCAAAGGTCATACTGCTTCTTTCGTTGTGTCTTTTATTATTATCATTGTTGTTGTTGTTATTGTTTCTGACAGGCATTATACATACGAGAACAAAGTATATAATATTTATCTCCATAAAAAGGCTGCCCTTCTTATGCCAAGCATTAGTGCTGTGGGCTAAATCAGCCTAATCTATATTTGACTCTCATCTCAGTTTTCTTGCCCCTTTAGTTAAATTCAGTTCATCACTGACTTAAAATACTTTAAAGCACTGACTTAAAACCTGCCCTTTAGCAAGGTTTGGGATCTGAGCATTAGAAAGAGTCTGGTAATCTCTTTTTCACTCTCATCCAGATTCCAGCTTTCTGGGTCATTCTGGCGTTCTCTTTGCTCTCTTGTCCTGCTCCCTGAGAAATCTCTTTCTGTCCTGCAGCCCATCCCTGAGGGTTTGGAGGCCTACTGTAGAACCCTTAATGAAGAGCCAGAGTTTCTCAGAGGGATTTCTCTCTGCTCTCTCTTCCTGTCCCCAGGCTTTGGCGTGTAGCTGCAATGCAGTCAGCAAAGGCTCAGAGTAGTCTATGGATTTCTCTTATCACTCTCTCCCTATATCCAGCTTTTGGTGGGTAGTTATTTTGCCCTTGGAAAAGTCCCATGTACCTTAGGGGTATCTCTCTCAACTTCCCTGCTCTGTCCCCAGGCTTCAGTGTACCCCATCATGGTGAATACTTGGGGAATGATGGGGGCAAGAGGGTGCAGACCAGACTCTGGCTCAGGTGTCATGATTTTCACTCTTCAAACTGGTCTATGTAGTGCTGTGAAAGTTCATTAAAAGTCAGTCAGGTTTCTACATGCCTGGCCTTATCTCTGAAAGATTCCTCCTCTCTTCATCCCTGTTAGTGGTAAAAGTGGCTTCCCCAGTGCTCATAGCTTGTGGGATTTTAGTTCATTTAGTTTCTTTGCATATTCAATTCTCTGATTTTTTTTTAAACTCCAATTTTGTTGCTTACCCAGGTTGTTCTAATAATTTGGGCAGAGTTCCACTCACTTGTAAGTTTCCACATACTAACTCCAGTTGGTGATTAAAAATTAGTACTACTAATCTGATCTCATGCTCTGGAATGCTACGAAATTCTTAGCCAACCTCAGAACATTTTAAGGAAAAAAATCAACGGTAAAAATGAATCTATTTCTAATCTCCTCCTTTGTTTCATACCATGTTCTTCTTTCATGCTGTTTGCCTTGAGTGTTCTAATTCATGTTTTCAGTACTTTTCTTTGTGCTGATATCCTCAACTGATTTGAATGTGCCATTTCTCTCTATAGGCCAGTTTTTCTTTATATCAAGAGTAATTCCCCATCTTATATCTAGGTCTATGGTAATTGTCTTTTAAAACCCTTCCCATTTCCTAGCAATTTCATGCAATTAGATACTCAGCACACTTTTTACTTATTTTTTTTGGAAATCATGTTTTATTTTCCTTTTTTGTTTTTTTTTAAAAAATATTTTATTTATTTCTGAGAGAGAGAGACACACACAGCATCAGCAGGGGATGGTCAGAGAGTGAGGGAGGTACAGAATCTGAAACAGGCTCCAGGCTCTGAGCTAGCTGTCAGCACAGAGCCCCGTGCGGGACTCGAACCCACCAACCCTGAGATCATGACCTGAGCCAGAGTCAGACGCTTAACTGACTGAGCCACCCAGGCGACCCGGAAGTCATGTTTTAAATCATGTATGGCCCATTAGATCTATCATATTAGTATGTTGCTATGATTAATCAACACATATTTTATCAGCTGTTTTTACTTGAATAAATTTCCTCAAATCTATTTACTGAGAATAACACCAAAAATAGTTGATCTGCTTTAGGTAGTGTCTATATATCTTACTGTTATGTTTTTATATTACTCTAAATTTCATAAACATACTACATAATTTGACACTGATTATTTAATAATTTATACATTAAGAAATTTTTTATTCTTGCCCTTATTGAGGTGACTAAATATTTGATTCAATACTTCAAGCACAGGCATTCAATTCAATCATTTCACATCGTTTAAGTGTGAAATTGTCAAAATGAATATGAGAAGATGAAGTCTTCTCACTAAGGCCAAAATGTAGCTATCCTGGACATTTAAAAAAGGGGGGGGTGGCACCTGAGTGGCTCAGTTGGTTAAGTGTCCAACTACAGTTCAGATGCTGATCTTATGGTTCAGGATCCAGCCCTGTGTTGGTCTCTTTGCTGACAGCTCAGAGCCTGGAGCCTGCTTCAAATTCCATGTCTCGCTTTCTATCTCTGCCCCTCCCCTGCTCACACTCTATCTTTCTCTTTCTCAAAAATAAATAAACATTAAAAACAAAATGTAGCCTGCTTGAGAATTCACCCACCCTGTAGAAAGTCTATATTTTAAAATATAGTAGCAGGAATTAGAGATTAAACTGCACAAAGTCAATAATGGTGCCTAAATATGTGATGTACTTATACATATTTTGGAATGAAATAAAAAGTGGGGGGGGTTAGGAGAAAAATACCCTATAATTTTATTCAATATATACTGCTTAGCTAATTTTTAATCTAAATACTGAAATTTAAATATTCAGTTCTCCCACAGACTGTTATTACTCACTTGCAGGAAGTGAATGATTCAGAAATATTTAAGATTTGAAAAATATGTGATAAAAATGTGAAATTGGCCTGAATCCCACATGTCTGAGCCTCACTACTTACTATTCACATGGGTGTTTGTGTGTATATGCATGTGTGTGTTTTAATCACAATACAGTCCTGGGTTCATCAAAGTAGGACGTCTATAGTTACTATAACATTTATTAATTCAACAGCTTTCAGAAGAGGGGAGAAAAATCTCATCCCCTTATAGCAAGTAGTATTTTGAGATGAACAGCTCCTTAATGGAGAGTAGAATGAGAATTATGATAGGCTATTATCTAGGGAAATGTCCTAGCAAGGAAAACAGGAGTTGCAAAATATCTGGGTTGAATTTTTGGCATAAGCAACCAAACGTTGTACTCATAAGAAGCAAGCCTTCCCAAAGAAAACACACTGAATCTGTCTGCTTTTATTAACGTGACTCACTGGTGAATCTCCAGTGGTGATGGATCACCCTCATTTAAGGAATGATGTGCTGGAAAAATGCATTATTTTCAAGAGTAACAGAGTGGATTAATGCAAGTGTGTACTGGAAAAAAAAAAGTCAAAACTCATCATATATGCTGATTTTCGGGTGTTTCCCATTTGCACGGCTGTTTAAGCAAGCACTCTAAATGGAAATGCACTTGACATTTTTGTAACTGGATGTGATCAAACAACATTAGAATTTAGCTGATTTCTCAGAAAATTATTAAACCAATTTCTTCCTCATTTCCAATACTTGCATGGGGAAAAAGAAGAATAAGAGACATTTAATAGAAATTGACACTAAGAAAAAAAAAGAAATTGACACTAAGAAGGAAAGCTGCCTGGGAACAATGTAAGGAGGTTCATACCTTTTTTCCTCCCCCTCTGTCTTTTTTTCTTTCCCTTCTTTCTTCTGTCACAATAGTCCTGGACTGCATACATCATCAGAGGAGAATTTTGATCACCTGTTTCCAGGCCTTGGTAAAGCAATTCTGGATAAATGTTCCATAAGGTACCTTGAGACTGAGTTATGCTTTCCATTAATGTCTCTGTGACAAGGACTTGTTAATACAGAAATATTCTTAAACACTCTGGAATAAATGATCCTGGCCTTGCAGTACCTGGTAGCAGACAACTGAGCATTAAATCCTGCCAGGGAGGTAAGAGATAATGTGGTAAGATGACTACATCTGCTGGACAACATCACCAAGCACAAGCAGTTATTATAGTATCTGGTACCAGTTAGGGTAGTGTAGCAAACAGGATGGTGGCAAGAAACATAATTGTTAGGCTGTTTGTAGCTTGGACCTGCTAGAGGATTTCTGTCATTTTAACTGAAAACCAATTTAGTTATCGACTGCTGCATAATAAATGATCATAAACTTAGTAGCTTAAAATAACATAATTATCCTCTCACTGTTTCCATGGTCAGAAATCAGGGCATGGCTTAGCTGCGCCTCTGCTTTAGGGTTTCACAAGGCTGTAATCAAGGCACCCGCCAGGGTCGGGGTCTTGTCTGAGGCTTGTCTAAGGAAGGACTCACTTCCAAGCTCACGTTGTTGTTGGCAAGGTCTCGTTCCTTGCTGGCTGTTGGCTGGAGATCTCCCCCTGTTACTTGCCATGTAGGCCTGCTCATATGGCAGTTTGTTTCATCACAGCCATCAAGAGATGGAGCTAATAAAGAGTCTTCTGGAAGATGGAAATTGCGGTCCTGTGTAACATAATGACAGAAGTGACATCCATCATCTTTGCCAGATTCTGTTGGCTAGAAGTAAGTCACAGGTCCTGTTCACACTCAAGGGGGAATGACTCCATAAAGGCATGAATACCAGGAGGAGAGATCACTGGGAGCATATTAGAGTCTGCACATCACAGTCACCAAGCCCTACAGTATTTCTCTAGTTTTGAATCCAGTTACATCTACTAACTTCATATTCCTGTAAATTTCTGTGAAAGTATTTCTGTGAAGGAGAATTTGTAAGGAATTCTAAGTGCTTTATTACTAAGGCAGTCTAGAAATTAGAGAACATACATTTTCTAATCCTCCACTCCTTGTTAGCCATATAACATAGGATCATTTCTAGCCTTCTATGCCTCCATTTCCTAACAGGAAATAGAAATATTATGGTTATCCTACCTATCTCTTGAACATATTCTTATAATTAAATGACATAAACAAAAAAAAATGCTTTGAACAAAAACCATAAGATGTATATGCAAGTCGCTTATCTTTCCCCAGATGTCACTAGTCTGGGATCCCATATATAATAATGACTTCACGTGTTTTGAATCCAGAGTTCACTACAAGTGATTCCAAATTCCCTGAACCTCCTTTAAATTACCCCTGCCTCCGAAGTGTTTTTGTGAGCTTCCAAAGAATCTCTCTCATATTCTTATCACTATTCTCAATCAGTGGCCAGACAGACACCATCCACAATTTCTTACCTTTTCTCCTGCCCTGAGCTGCCTGTGTGGGATCCTGGGAAGCTGACTGGGTCATTGTCTTCTCTGGCAACATTGTCCTAGAGCTTTGGAGGTGGTAGATCTGAGTTGAAGGTTTCAATAGGGCCAATATAGTACATATTTCTCCTTCCCCTCAAAGGAGATGGGAAACCAATTAAAAAACAGACACAGGAGCTTGATAAATATAGTCTAAAATATCAGCTTTATTATTGGTAGAGGTGGATTAGAAAACACACCTGGCTTTGTGACTGTATGTGGATTTCCCAATAGCCATTGTCTGAGTTCTGATCTTGGAAAACTCCTTTCAGCAGAGTGTGCAGGCTATTGTCACAGATAAGGTACAAGGGGAAACCATACTCTCCTATGCACTGAGTCCTGATAGCAGGAACACAGAGAGGAAGGCCCTGGAACAGAGGCTACTTTCTCAACTGAGGTATAGGAGCCAGTAGGCACTAGATCCTCCTCATCTTACCAATCAAATCATTCAGTCCTTGTTCTGTGGAGAGGAGGGACTAAGGAGGAGGACAGAGAGGCTGGAGGAAGAAATTCACATGAACATGAGAAAAATGGAATAGGATGCCCCTCCCCCCCCACAACATTGTGTATTGCTCTAAAAAAAGTTGGAGACCAATTGGTCTCTCACTGAGAAAGTTTGCTGTAAGATGGAAGGTATTGAACAGTGCTAATTTTGTCCTGGTCAAGAGTCTGAGAAAAGAGTGGGTCAGTCAGGGCATGGCTCTGCTACTCATACGTGATAGAAATGAAACATTACTGGAATACCATGATGTTTACTTCCCCTGAAATGGACTGAGCCATGGGCTGGAAGTTGATAAAACTAAACCAAATGGCACATATACATACAGGAGCAGCCACAACTCCTCACTAACATAGTTATATTTCTGTCAATTCTTTTTGCAAGGTCACATATTTTTTTTTTCTTTTTAAGTTATTTTTTAATGTTTTATTTATTCCTGAGAGAGAGAGAGAGCAGAGGAGGGTCAGAGAGAGAGGGAGACACAGAATCTGAAGCAGGCTACAGGCTCCGAGCTAGCTGTCAGCACAGAGCCCGATGGGACTCGAACCCACGAACCGTGAGATCATGACCTGGGCTGAAATCAGACACTCAACCAACTGAGCCACCCAGGTGCCCCAAAGTCACATACTTTCGATAGTTAAAAGTCAGTGATCACGGTTAGCTTAAAACCTGAAAATAATAATACATGGCATGATGCTGTTTACGGAGATTGCTTTTCTTGTTTTATTATCTAAGTTGTAAATAGCTTTATGTGCCTCCCACAAAGTTTTAGAAAATCACAAGAGTGTTAAAGAAGAACAAGTACCAGAGAGAAGTGAAATGGTTTGCAAACCATTTTCAGAACACCAGGTCTAATTCAGACAATGCAAATGAAATAGTGACTCTTTTTTAAACAATATTAAGTAGAACATCAATTCCTCCATGACTTCATTAAATATACACTGAATACAAAAATGTTTTAGACCTGCTTAAGACTGGTTTTAAGTAACACATAAAATCAGTCCAGGGGACTCTTAGGTCCCCTCTGGTTTGCCTGTGACTTACCAAGTTCTTAGGAAAGCCAAACTTTTGTTTTTATTTATGGGACATTCCCCTAAGCCACATATCCATCAGGACAATCTTAATGACAGACTGTCTTACTCTTGACCTCCAAAGAGTATGGGTTGGTTAGTTTCCCTAAGCCTGAGTATTTTCCAGGAAATTTTTCATCTCTCATAAAATTAGGCTTCCCTACTCTTTAAATTCATCAGTTATGTCTCATAGTACCTTTAAGTTCAAGTCAGGACCTCGTTTACTCTCACTACTCTTTTCCACTTCCAGTCAATATTATCTTAGAAGTAAGTTGGCAGAAACAGAAATTAGGTGACAGGAATAAAATATGCTCACTCAGCACTTTTTCTATATTTGGTGTTGATGGAGAAGTCAAGTTCTGTCATTTTGATGCGATCATTTAATCTGTATCAGTAAACAAGTTGGGATTACCAGATACTAAGAATTTGTCATAATTTGGTTTATTTTCTTCTCGTGATGCCCAGCCCCCTGTGTTTGTTAAGTAATTATACAATCATAAGGGTTTCACAAAGCTGAAGGTGGAGTCTGATAGAATATTTTCCTCTCAAGCAGGGTGAGCTTACATTTGAGATTTAAAATGCATTATATTGCAGGTGTTGACCCAATTCTTGCTAATGCAGAGGAAAGTGCACCCCCATGACAGGAAAGGGAGCTAAAAATGTTTCCTGCTGTGCTTATAGCTCTGTCATCACTGTCCATTATTCTTTGTAGATGGTTTTATTGGCTGCTTTGGTCCATAACTCTTCCACTAAGCAGTTCTTATCTCAAAAACAACTCAGTCATCCACCTGTCCATCACCCATCATGAATCACTAGATGAAAAAATTGCTGAATAAAATACCTCACTTTTAATATAGAGCCAAAGCAAGACAACAAAGACTGTGCTTTGATCTTTCTCTAAAACTAATTGTGCTGATTCTAACTAGCCTCTACAATTGATGTTGCAGCAACTAAGGATAGTTATACTAATAGTATAATTCTTTGGATGGTAATCCTAACTTGCACCTGTTCTCCCAATGTTGGGGAAAGACTAGAGGAAGTTCATACATAGAGGAAATAAGAAGTTTTGGCTTGGGATTTCAGAGTTTTCACTGATTTCTTGTCTCCTAAAATCATACTTTCCAAACATTATATGGGCCAGGATAACATAAGGGACTGGGCCAAGGATCATTTTTATAATGCCACTCATGCTGTGTCATTTTAATCAAATAAATGTAAATTGAACATTCAGAGGAGATTGCTGAGGAAGGAAGTTGATTACCAATAGAACATTTTTCTTCTGAAAAACAAACAAAAATGCCTTATTTTTTATCCAGATTATAAGCTAAATAATTATATTTATGTGTTATATAATCTCTTTTTGCAAAGCTCAATTTTCTGAAAAGGACTGAAATGAAGACTATAATAATCAGAGTTTTATAACTTGTAACAACAGCCAGGATATCCTTGCTTACCCTCAAGTAATTCTTAACTTTTTAGTCAGTGCCTTCTTATTTCAATGGTAGTCATAGAAACTTGCTGGATATGCTGGATAATGCAATCAGAGCACAAGCCTGATTAGTTATGGGCTCTGTGAGATTATTTATTTGCTCCAAATAGAGATAATACTTTAATTGAACTAGATTTATAAATTCTGAGCTACTATGAATCTTATAACTGTTCATATTTCTTTTGTACGCCATCAGGAACCTGAAAGCCCATATTTAGTATGTGAAAAATCCTAAAATGTGTGTTTCTTAGATTCACCTTAAATGGCTCTGTTGTGTATGACCTGGTGTTTGCCCTACTTTATATACAGGTGTATGTATTCACACACAAATGTATATACACATATGTACACATGTGCACATTATATTCTGTATATTTTGCATACAAGGAGTGTGATTTGAGCTCGAACTGGACAATAATTAATGAATTAACTAAAGGCTGTGAGGCATACTGACAGTTTAACTCAGATCACCTTTCCATTTGGGTTATGTCTGTGCTACTGCTGTTGTTTGAAGTCTCCTGATAGATGGTGCTGGTGGTTTATTTTAGCATGCTAAAAATGGGTCAGATATTTCTTTCTCCCCCCACCCCAATCTCATGGGTTTTGTTGTTTAATAGATTCTTTCAAAAAGGTGGGATCTTGCCCTTGGTTTCTAACGAAGCTTTTTGTTAAGTTCAAGCCCAGTAATCACAAACAATGTAGAAGGTAATGGTGTGTGATAGACATAGTTTGCTCTTCTAAGGATTTCAGTTACACTTCAGTTTTTATATTCAGAAAATGAGAATGCCTTTAAAATCTCTCATCTGTATATAAAAGTGAGTAAAAAAATTGAAAAGAATACAAGCTATAACCACAGAATTTATGATAGAAATAGAGCAAGATGGCATTGGTCCATAGAAGAAAGGGAAATACATTTTTAATATATTTACAGCAAGAAACACCCCTTCAGGTTACATTTTGAATCACATATGTTAAGTACAGATAATTTAAAAGACTGTTTGATGGTAGTGGTTTCATAATCAGCCTGTGAGGAGGGAGTGTTGTGATCGAACTGTACAGGCGCCTTCACCCTCCCCATGGCCCCACACCATCTCTATAGCCACTGTCAGAAGGTGCCTCCCTCTCCAAGTGCCAGAAATATAGGCAGCCTTCTCCAAGTAAGCTCTTTGTGCTCCATACTCTCCCTGACCTAATATTCCAGGCTCACTGCAGACACCCTGGATGCCCCTGGGTCTCCTTAGTTACTAAGCACACACAGGGCTGCACTGCCTTTAGATTTCAAAGTCCTAATTAAAATTCTTTTACTATCCAAGGTGGCCTTTTTTTTTTTTTTTTTTAACTGCAAATCTAGTTAGAAAATGACTGAGGCAGAGAGAATTTGGGCTAATTTAAACTATTTATTATTCTTCCCTATGAAAAGTAAAGAGAAATAAAGGAGGAGAGGGACAAGGGAACAATACTTGTAGCTCATGATTCCCTGAGTTGAAACTTGGAGGTCAAATGTATGGATCCTTAAACACTCCATTGGGTGTGGTAGCCTCCCAGTTACAAGTGAGAGCACAGAAAGATTAGATTTTCATTCTTAGCCTTGAGGTGGTTAGAAGAGAGGGAGGATCCTATTGTCTCCATTCTTCTGTTGAGACTCTGTGCCCATCCTTCAGTTCTCAGGAAGGGATCTCAAATATGCCACTGTGCACATAACAATTATTTTAAGCTGAAGGCATTTGAGTTTCTGAATCCCTTATTTGCCTAAAAGCGGAGCCTCCCAAAAGAACTCAATTGTCATAAATCCCCTCCCAGAGAGTATCCAGGAAATACTGATTCTCATCACCAGAGACCAAAAAAGAAGTCAGAGCACACCAAAAAGACCTTGTCACAAAACTATCATCTTGCCCATCTGTTCTCCTCAGGGCCTATTCATTTTACCAAGAGTCATTTGTTTTCCCTTAAATGTCCTTCTCTCCACACCTCTTTCAAAGAATTATTTCTCCCCCTTAAGTGTCCTTCTTCTTAACCCCTTAGTCTATGAGCCCTAAATTCTAACTGCCACAATGGAGTCACATTTCTTGGTGAACTCCCTGATGTTCCCCTTTATGGATCAAAATCCAGCTTTTCTCTTCCTAATCTGTTTTCTGTCTGTTTAATTCACAAGTCCCCAAGAATTAACTAAGAGAGTAGAGGAGAAGTTTTTCCTTGAAAATAAGGCTTATGCTCATGCTTAACAATTTTATTTTATTTTATTTTAATTTTTTAATGTTTTATTTATTTATAGGAGAGAGAGAGAGAGAGACAGCGTGAGCAGGGGAGGGTCAGAGAGAGAGAGAGTCACAGACTGAAACAGGCTCCAGGCTCTGAGCTGGCAGTCAGCACAGAGCCTGACGCGGGGCTCAAACCCACAAACCGCGAGATCATGACCTAAGCAAAAGTCGGACGCTCAACCGGCTAAGCCACCCAGGCGCCCCCATGCTTAACAATTTTCGAAGTTCTCTCTGTCATTGTTCTTCAGGTGGCTTCCAGATGCCAACATATTATAGAATTTCATGTAGGCGCATTTAAAACGGTGAAGTTATAACATATATACTCATATGCATACATAAATTAATTCCTTATAGTTTTCATATATGTCTATATTGTTTTTCTGAGATACCCTTAAAACAAAGGTAATCATGAGAAAATGTGTGTAGTAAAAACTGTGGACTCTGGTTAATGAAGATTTTTCTCAAATCCTTTTTTACTGCAGAATCCAGTGGTTCAAAAGATTATATTTTTAATAATGCTCAGAAAAACTTTAAATTTAAGTTTGTATCACCAAAGACTTATTGATTTGGTACTTTCTTTCTCTTTCCATATGTTCATAGCTTAATGTCCAAGAGCAGAAATTTGGCTCCCATTTTTATTGCTTTCTTATCAAGCAATAAATTAATAAATTAATTATATCTTATTAAATAATTTCCTATTTAGACCCTAAGTGGTTAATTTATGGATGCTGATAAAAAACACAACATCTAAGCAACACTTAGCAAAGGACATATGGGTATGACTAGAGGAGATTCTGGACTTAAAATGAAATACACACAAGATTGAAACTGCACTGTCTGAAGTATTCTTCACTCTGCAATAGGATGCTTTATAGGAGTATGGGTTTGTTTGGTTTTTTTCATTTTAGCAAAATGTCTTATCATGTGACTCTTCTATATAATGCTCTTCATGAAATTGCTGAGTTATTTAATATGGCATTCAAATCTAATTATCCCTCTTCCTCTACTCTTTTATAGCCCCATCATAGTGTGTATCACATTTTATTATGATTTTCTGTTCACTTTTCTGTCTTTCCCCACTAAATTAATATTCTGTCAAGACAAGAGCATTTAATGTCTCTATGCCCAGAAACAAACACAAATTAGATCTGTGTGCCAGCGCCCAACTTGTATGTTTAGTACACAGCAGGTGCTTTATATATGTTCATTAAATGGACATATAACTGGAATGCTTCCTCTGATCTTTCCACCTGGTTAGCTCTTATACTTCAATTAATACTAACTTCAAAAAATTATCTTTATAATTGCTAGTCTGGTCTCTCAGGCAGACTTAATCACACACTAATCTATGCCTCTATTGCACTCTAGGCATACCACCGATGTTGCATTTAAGCATCATATTTTAATTGTTTGTTTCTGTATCTCCTTTCAGATAAGTACCAGGTCTAATTCATTTTTACTGCTCTGAATCTAGCATTGGGTGTAACAAAAAAGAATTGCCGAATAAATGTCTATGAAATGAATAAAGAAACAGCATCAATGGGAAGGAAACATAAAAGGTTTTGTTTCCCTCATGCCATGGGGTGGATTTGTGACCCACAAAATAATATGCTGTTGTCCTGACTCCCAGCACCTCGGGAGGTGATTTTGTTTGGAAATGGGGTTATTGCAGAAGTAAGTAGTTATTAAGTGAGATCATACTGAGTATGGTGGGCCTGAAATGCAATACAACTAGTATCCTCATACAAAGAGGTGAGACAGTAACAGAGGAAGATGGTCACCAAGAGAGAAGCAAAGATTGAAGTTTGGTGTTACAAACTGAGCAAAACTGAAGGATCAGAGGCTGAAAGATCCTCCTCTAGGGCCTTTGAAGGGAGTAAGGCACTGTCAAAACCTTGGTTTTAGATGGTTAACCCCTGAAACTGTGAGAAAATATATTTCTCTTGTTTTAAACTACCCAGTTTGTGATACTTTGTTAGGGCAGTGCTCAGAAACTAATACACCTAGTATATTCAAACTGTCATGTTTTCCCCCAAAAATAAGATTTGGAATTATCCCTAAAATGGAGTTGGTTTAGGCAAGAAGATAAAAGCAAATGTGAGATTTGAAGATTGTCTCTGTTTTGTAAGGCACTAAATGGTGTTAATGATCCCCCAACATGCCATCAACCTGAAATGTTAGTTTCTTGAAGTGAACAAATGAATGAACATGTATTTACAAGTTACTGGGTACTGTAAACTTACGGAATGTAATACCCTTTGTTTCCAAACATCTCAAAATTGGGAACAGATTGTCTTGAGACACATAAAAAGTGATGATCCATTTTTACTTGGAATTTTTAGCAACTGCAGG
This sequence comes from Hyaena hyaena, assembly GCF_003009895.1. NCBI lineage: Eukaryota > Metazoa > Chordata > Mammalia > Carnivora > Hyaenidae > Hyaena > Hyaena hyaena. The sequence continues at coordinate 345,847 of NW_024081857.1, read as the reverse complement.
ACACAGAATAGAAGACAATAGAATCCTCTGTTGTCTATTCACTCATTGTCCCCTGTTTCAGGGACATAGCAGTGAAAATACAGTGAAGATCCCCACTCCTGGAGATGGAATTCTCTTGGGGGTACAGCAGAAAAAACTCAAATAGAGGACATGATGGATAATGCTTTGAAAGAGAATGAGGTAAGTTAAGAGAATGGAGAATATTGGAACAGGGATGCACTTTTAGTTGGGTTGTCAGATGAGTTGTCTTTTATAAGGTAGCATTTGAATAGAATGAGGAAATGAGCCATATAAATGTATCTAGATGTATGTATACATATATATTATATAATATACACGTAGTCTTTTGAGTGAGTTTGTTGATGGGTTGTTGTAAACAGAGGAATAATTTCATCTCACATAGGATTTCAGTGTCCTTATGGCTGAGTAGAGCAACATCACGGTATAAGCAATGATGGAAGTCAATGGAGATTGCAGTCATCTATTTGAAGGTCAGTTCATGCTGATTTGAACTAGTGGGAGAAGTGGTTGGAATCGTATGTATTATGAAAATGGAATCCAAGATTTGCAGATGAGATATGCATGTAGCCACGAACTGAGTTTTGTCAGACAAGTAAACATTGTGGTGAAGAGGGAAATTGTGAAGGTGAACTCTAGGCTGCTCCCTAGGAATTGAAAGCAGGAAGGGACTAATTAAAATTATTCCTTCATCCATATGAAAGCTGGGAGGTTAAAGTGAGAATATGATAATCTGACACAGAGTGAGTATTTCATCAATGCTGGTTCTCTTCTATTTCGAATATTCTGAAAAAGATATAAGACTATGAGACACCAATATGTGTCAGAGTTAGAGAGCTCATTACCAGCTCTAAGAAAACTTGTGTTGAATGGAATACTATAGAAGCTGGCAGAAAAGTCTTAACAAAGGCAAATCAGTAAATCAGCGTCTCTTCATGCACCTTAATTAATAAAAGAAGGGGTTATGAGAAAATCCATGGCACATAGGCACATGATTCAGAAAACCTATGATGAGTCCATGAAATGCACTTCTGAGTTATCTTCCAATAGATTCTATCAATGCTAGAGTCTTAGGTGAAAAAGCAATGCTAGAAATATATCTAGTGATCTCTGAGACAAATGGACCAGACCAGCTCTGTGACTGATTTCACTCTTATTCCTATTTCAAGGCAAATGCTACTAAATATTGGCCTATTCCATCACTAATGAGTTCCTATGATTATGTATGTATTTTAACAGATGCTTTATTTTTTCACTTTACTTTTCATACTTTCATTTTTTTCCCATCATACTTTTTTCACACAGCTTTGAAGAATGGACCTTGTTGGAAACAATCTAGATTTCAAGTAATCCCTCTCGATCTCCTTCATTTCAGTATTACTTTCCTCTCTTTGGCTGTCTTGTCCCAGCTCTATTTATCTCATTTCAGACAGTGTGTCTGCCCTTTGCACCTTTCAGGCCATCATTCGTCATTGCAAAGATTTTATAGAGGAATGATAAAGGAAACTGTTATTGAAGGACTTGGGGCTGTGCATTATTATTTTGGCCTTGACAAATACCCATTGGTAATGAAGACTTCAAAGAACCTTCATTATGGCCTCAGAAAGGAACAGCGGGAAAGTTAATTACCTGGAGCCAAAAATCCTATTTTCCCTTTGACAACCCAAGGCTGCACTTTAAAGGCAATCAAATGGAGTTCTGTTTGGCAAATAGTCAGCCTTTCTTGAAATGCTGAGTGTAATTAGATGCTCTCCTGTCTGTCATTAAAGACAAATTGTTTGTAAATGGTTAACATTCGAGTACTGCACTGTGTCTTCAACCGTTATCATAATTATATTGTCAATATTGACCAAAATATTCTAAACTGAGAAATGGGAGCTTAGTGCAAGGCTAATTGCTTGATAATGAATTACTGCTGCTCTTTAAAAAAAAAAAATAAACAAAAAAAACTCACTATTTATTTATTTATTTTGCTTTCATTTTCTTTAGGGGGTTTGACATTTGCAATTCAAATATACTAGGAAGAAGTCTTCTGTGAAAAGAATCATCCATCCCCTGATAATGGCTAATTTTATTCCTAATTGGGGCTGTGAACCATTCAAAGAAAAACTTTCAACCCTGTCCAAAATCCACTGGTTTGAAAGAAACCCAGATGTCATTACTGTGTCAGTGCTCCCTGATGAGACCTAAGGATGAATAAAGCATTTTTGATTTTTAGAAGAGGTTTTTGAGACTGTGATGTCATCAGCTTCTCCCAGGCTTGATAGCAATTTACTTCTTCAGGTATTTTAATTTAATGTCATACTCTTATTCAGTTATTAGTCATCCTACATAAAACTGGGAAGTCTAGAAAAAAGGACATGAGATCTATGCTCTTGACCTTATGATGATAACTGATTTAGACTCTTCACCTTTCAAATGGTAAATTTTTAAACTGACACTTGTATCTATTTCATTAGTGTTGCAGGATTTTTTTTTTACCTCAATACCTGGGATTGGTCATCTCGCTGTTTCTAAGAAAGAAGAGGTGAACACAAAATAAGATAAGCAGCAGGCAAGAGCTTACTACAATATAAGTCAGAAAGTAAGAATACAATGAAATATTACTCAGCAATCAAAAAGAAGGAAATCTTGCCATTTGTAACAATGTGGATTGAACTAGAGGATACTGTACTAAGCGAAATAAGTCCGTCAGAGAAAGACAAATGCCATAGGATTTCACTCATATGTGGAATTTAAGAAGCAAAACAGATGAACATAGGGGAAGGGAATCAAAAGTAAGATAAAAACAGAGAGCAAGACAAACTATAAGAGACTCTTAAATACAGAGAACAAACTGAAGGTTGTTGAGGGGTGTTTGGTGAGGTGGATGGGCTAAATGGGTGATGAGCATTAAGGAGGGCACTTGTTGGGATGAACCTTGGGTGTTATATGTAAGTGATGAATCACTCAATTCTACTCCTGAAACCATTATTACACCGTATGTAACTAACTTGGATTTAAATTAAATAAATGAATAAATAAATAAATAAATAGCTCTTGAAAAAGAAAAAAACAAAATGATCAAAGCAAAAAAAAAAAAAAAAACAAGAAGAAGAAGAGGAAGAGTAGCATAAAAGCTCTCTTTACAGAGAGGGGAATTTGAAGGTGACTGCCTCCTGACTATAGGCAAGGGTCATTGTTTGATAAGATTCTGATGGGCTCTCCCTTCCCTTCCCCCTTGTTCCTTCTTCCTTGTTTCTTCTCAGGTCCTGCCCTTATTGGCTTGATAAGTCTAGGTGCTGGGTTGTTCATTCCTGATTGACTTGGTTTCATTGTGTGAGGAGTCAGACTGCGGTCATATCGTCCTTCACATAAGTCTTATGATTTACTTATTTTAGTTAAGTTGTGTGATTATCAAATTTCTGAGGGGAATCTGACAGGGAATAAGTGATGTCTATTACATTCTTAAGAGGAACCTTAAGCCTGAGGGAGTTTGCTCATGGTCAAAATAAGTGTTTTTCCCCACTCAGGTCCTAACCTTTCCCTCTCTACCTACTTTACCCTACCTTTTCCTATCGTGCTGGTACTAGTCCAGTGCTTTCTTTCATCTTAAGTAACGAACCTCAGCGGCTTTAGGACAGATTTTGTTGATGTTGTTCAGAATTCTAAACAAAATAATATGGAATGATCCTGGTTATAAAATTTGGATCACATCATTTTAAAGTGGTAATTATCATCATTAAAACTGGATGTTTCAAGGTGCAGATATCAAATCAATTACAGGGATAAGAGCATACCCCAAATAGTCATTTCTCCAGTGTCTGTCCAATAAAACTTCTATTTAATAATAAATAGTAAGCTATAAACAGTAATGGCCATTAGTCATTTAGAGGTGACTATATACTAGCAAGTGCGCTAACCCCTTTTATAATATTTTCCATTTAATATTCATAATAACCCCATAAATAGATATTATTATTTGTCTTTTATAAATGAAGAAACAAAGGCTTGCAGACATTATTTTCCTTAGATCTACAGTTAGCAAATGGCAGAGCCAGAAATCTGAGCTTTGTTTGTGTTTCCAAAGTCATGTTCTTTCACATAGACAATTATTATCTAATTCTCTAAACATTGTGTGCTATTATTTCCCACTATTTCAAAAATTACATATACTATGGAAATATACTATTGGAGGCTCTTGACAAACGGTTACAGGAAATTAAGTTACGTTCTTTGCTAACAAAATTAATCTTCACTACTATTACTAATTCAAGTTAACTACTTAACTATTATCTATATTTAATGTGCATGCTCTGAAATTAGAGAGAAAATCTTGAATTGGGAACTGCAAACCACCACCCCCTAGTATATGCCTGTTTTTGTAAGTAAAGGTATATTGGAACATGGCCATCCCCATTCATTTACATATGGTCTATGACTACTTTCACAATAAAATTGTGAAGGGCTCCAGAATATACTACTCTGATATAAAGATTATTTTGAGCTGAAGATATTTGAGAGTTAAGAGATGTAAAAAAGGCTTTGTCTCAACTCCGCTTACCTGCTTAAAAACAGAGCCTCCCCAAGGAGTTCAAATGTCATAAATCCTTTCCCCCAAATTTTATAACCAGGGAAGATGACTCCTATCAACAAGATGAGAAGCCAGCACTGGGGTAAGAAATTGTCTAAGAAATTGTTACAAAACTATCATGTCTCTTACCTATTTTCCTAAGTGTCCATTTATTTTTCCCAAGTGTGATTTATTTTCCCATAAGTGTCCTTTCTCCTCCATTTTTTCCCGCACTGACATGGTATATAAGCCCCAAATTCTAACCCCCACCGTATGCCACATTTTCTGTGAGCTATCCTGTGAACAAACAAGAATAAACCTTGTCATTTCCTCTTGTTAATCTGCCTTTTGTCAGTTTAATTTGCTGGCCGATAAGAACAAACTTAAGAAGGTTGAGGAAAAATTTTTCTTCTCTGACAAAGGCAATGTCAAATTGTTGCAACAGAGAATCTATGGCCTACAAAGGCTAAGATATTTTGCTATTTGACATTTCAGAGAAAGTTTTCTGACCTCTAGGAGGCTGAAAGATTATTCAGAAACGAATATTAATCTTTACTACTTTTTAGCTTACTTCACAATGTACATGAATTTATATGAACTGGCACAATCACGGATGCCTGGGTGGCTCAGTTGTTTAAGAAGCCGACTCTTGGGGCGCCTGGGTGGCTTAGTCGGTTGAGCGTCCGACTTTCGCTTAGGTCATGATCTCGCGGTTCGTGGGTTCGAGCCCCGCGTCGGGCTCTGTGCTGACTGCCAGCTCGGAGCCTGGAGCCTGTTTCAGTCTGTGACTCCCTCTCTCTCTGACCCTCCCCTGCTCACGCTGTCTCTCTCTCTCTCTCCTAGAAATAAATAAAACATTAAAAAATATTTAAAAAAAAAAAAAAAAAAAGAAGCCGACTCTTGATGTCATTCAGGTCGTGATCTCAGTTCATGGATAAAGCCCTGTATTGGGCTCTGTGCTGTCAGCATGGAGCCTACTTGGGATACTCTCCCCCTTCCACGTCTCTCCCCTGTTCATGTGCTCTCTCTCTCTCTCCAAATAAATAAATAAACTTAAAAAAAAGGAAAGGATACACCAGATCATTTACTTGCAAGTAATCATGTAGGTGATGGAGAAAATATATAATCTTGTTTATTGCCATGTTGGCAACGTTGTCCTTGGCTCTAAGAACTTAGATAGCTATTTTTCGTCTTAAAGGAAGTTACTGTATCATTGTAAAATGTCTTTTGATCAAACGTTCCTAATTTAAGTTCCAATCAGATATATAATATGCAGTATACATATGACACAATAAATATTCAAAGACACATCATCTAGAAAATTATTGTTTAATTTCTATTATTAAACTGTTATAAACTTTATTTAATAATTACCTATGCATGCTTCCTCTTCTGTGAATTGTCTGTTCAAATCTTACTGACCTCCTTATAAATGTTTATAAACACTCTATATACATGACTATGTACTTTTAATACTGTATGCTCCTTTTGTAGAAAGTTTTCTAATGCTAGTAATACTTGTCTGCATTTCTGTTTCTGAACTTTTTCAATCACTTCTACTTCTAGAAGTTGTTAATCTATCCTGTAATTTTCAGTTAAATTATATTTCCTTATGATATGCTATTATCTGGTTACTTTCCCATTAGTTCTTTATTCATACAAATGATATTTATGTAGGAATTTATTAAGTGGTATGACCCAACACACACACACACACACACACACACACACACACATACACATTTTACTTTCTCGTTATGTTAACTGAAACCACTTCCACCACCACCACAACCAAATAACTAACCAAATGCCTTGATAAAACAAGGCTTCACCTTCGTCTTCTAAAAGAAGGTGGACTGGCTAAGGACCAGGACCTGAGGAGGAAGCAGTGGTAAGTGCCTCTGGTTTTCTTTTTGTCTCTTGTACCCCAGAAGCAAGAGCAGAAGATGCCCTCATCCCAGAAACACACTTCATTAGAGTTAAAAGAATTGAATCATATAAAATGTCTTCTCTGACCACAGTGGAATCAAACCAGAAATGAGTATAACAGAATAAAAATAGAAAAATCTCTAATCACTAGGAAACAACAGATTTCTAAATAATCCACGAGTCAAAGAAGTGGATTCAAAAAATACCTGAAGCTGAATGAAAATTTTAAAATACATTAAAATTTGAGTGACACAGCTAAAGCAGTCTAGCTCTATAACCAATAAGAAAGTGTAATTCATTATTTTAAAATAACCCAAATAGAAATCTTCATGCCCAGATGGATTCACTGGAAAATCCTACCAAAGTTTAAAGAGGCAATAACACCAATTTTGCACAGTCTTTCCCAGAAAATAGAAACGAAATTCATTTTATGAAGCCTTACCCTGACACCAAAACCAAATGATGAGAGTCTAGAAAATTTCAGACCAATATCCCTCATGAAAATCAATGCAAAAATTCTTTAAAATATTTGCAAATAGAATCCAGCAATATATAAAGAATTCTACATCATGACCAAGCAAGGTTTATTCTAGAGGTGTGATGATGGTTCAAAACGTAAAACTCAAGGGGGTCTTAGCAGCTCAGCCAGTTAAGCGTCCAACTTTGGCTCAGGTCATGATCTGTGGTTCATGAGTTTAAGCCCCATGTTGGGCTCTGTGCTGACAGTTCAGAGCCTGGAGCCTGCTTTGGATTCTGTGTCTCCCTCTCCCCTGCTTATGCTCTCTGTCTCTCTCAAAAAATAAACATTAAAAAAAAGTGTAATACCTCAGCATACTAGAACATAAATTTTTTTTTTAAAATGCAAATATCAAATATCATCTATCATACTAAGGCTAAAGAAGAAAAGTCCTATGATAAATTAATACAGAAAAATAATTAGACAAAATCCAAAACCAATTCATGATAAAACTTTCAGAAAAGTATCTATAGAGAAACTTCCTCAACTTGATCACGGCCATCTGCAAAACAACAAGGAAACAAACTTACCATGGTAAAAGACTGAATGCTTTTCCTCTAAGATCAGGAAGAAAGCAAGGATGAACACTTTCATCACACTTATCCGACATAATGTTGGGTGTTCTAGCCAGTATAAGAAAGTAAAAAAGGAAAATAAAAACAATACAGCACATTGTGTAGGGAATACAGTGGTGCCTATATTCAGATGACATGACTGTCTGCATAGAAAACAACAAGAAATCTACACAAAACCCCTAGAAATAATAAGGAAGGTGTTCAATAGGATTACACTAAATAAGATAAATATCAGTTATATTTCCATATACTAGAAATGAGCATATGGACACCAAAATTAATATTATAATTCCATTGACACCACAAAAAGGTATATTTAGGTGTGTATCTAACAAAAAGGCCTTGTAGAATGGAAACTATACAAAGCTGATGAAAGAAATCAAAGAAAATCTAAGTAGAGACATATTGTGTTTGTGGATTGAAAGACTCAACACAGTAAGTGTGTTAATTCTCCCCAAATTGACATAAGTTTTAATGCAATTCCTACCAAAATTCCAGTAAGGTTGTTTTTTGTAGATATTGGCAATATCACTCTAAAATTTATATGGAAAATCAAGAACTAGAATAAAGAATTTTTTCAAGTTGATAATATTTTATTAACATTTCCAAACATAGAAAATAAAGTTGTTTCTTGTAAGAAATTCCAGATGTTTCCATGAAAGTAATCTTTGTTCATCCTTTCAATTTCAACGCCATTAAAAAAAAATATTTTCTAAAGAGAACTCAGTTCAAGTCAAATAATACTTTCATTTCAGGAAATTTATTTTAGGACTTATCAAAAGATGATGGACAAATGATTTTTTCTAATTTAAAATTTGAACATATACTTAGCAATATATCATAGGTCAATTGTCCTATGCTCCTACCTCTGATTCATCTTTTTTTTTTTTTAAGTTCTTATTTACATTCTTCGTTAGTTAACATGCAGTGCAATATTAGTTTCAGGTGTACAATGTAGTGATTCAACACTTCCATACATCACCTGGTGCTCATCACAAGGGCACTCCTCAACTCCTATCACCTATTCCACACATCGCCCCACTCACCTCTCCTCTGGTAACCATCAATTTGTTGTCTATAGTTAAAAGACACTATTTCTTGGGTTGCTTCTCTTTTTTATTTCCCCTTTGCTCATTTCTTTTGTTTCTTAAAGTTCACATATGAGTGAAATCATATGATATATATCTTTCTCTGACTGCCCTATTTCCTTAACATTGTAAACTCTAGCTCCACCCACATCACTGCAAATGGCAAGATTTCATTCTTTTTTATGTCTGAGTAATATTCCGTTGTGTGTGTATGTGTTTGTTTATTTGTTTATTTATATATCGCTTATTTTTTCATTCATCCATCAGTGGACATTTGGGCTATTTCCATAATTTGGGCATTTTAACTAATGCTGCTATAAACATCAGTGTGCATATATCCGTTTGAACTAGTAGTTTTGTGTTCTTTGGGTAAACACCCGGTAGTGCCATTGCTGGATCTTAGGGTATTTATATTTTTAACTTTTTGAGAAATCTCCATACTGTTTTCTACAGTGCCTGCACCAGTTTGCAATCCCACCAACAGTGCAGAAGAGTTCCTTTTTTTCCCACATCCTCACCAACACTGCATTTTTCATTTTAGACACTCTGACAGCTATGAAGTGATATCTCATTGTAATTCTGATTTGTATTTCTCTGATGATGAGTGATGTAGAGCATCAAGTGTCTATTGGCTATCTGTGTCTTCTTTAGGAAAAAAATATCTATTCGTGTCTTCCCATTTTTAATTGGATTATTTGGTTTTTGAGTGTTGAGTTTGATGTTATTTATAGATTTTGGATACCAACCCTTTATCAGATATTTCATTTGCAAATATCTTCTCCATCCTAAAGGTTGCCTTTTAGTTTTGTTGATTTTTTTCTTTCTCTGTGCAGAAGCTTTTTATCTCACTTAAGTCCCAACACTTTATTTTTGCTTTTATTTCTCTTGCCTCTGGAGACATACTTAGAAAGAAGTAGTTACAGCTGATGTCAAAGAAGTTACTTCCTGTGTTCTCTGGATTTTTATGGTTTCAGGTCTCACATTAGGTCTTTAACTCATTTTGTCTATGATGTAAAAAAGTGGTCCAGTTTTATTCTTTTGCCTGTTGCTATACAATTTTCCCAACATCATTTGTTGAAGACTGTTTTTCTCATCGGATACTTACTTCCTGCTCTTGTGAAAATTGGCCATGTAGTTGTGGGTTCCTTTCCAGGTTTCCTATTCTGTTCTATATCGGAATGGAATGTCTTTCCATTTCTTTGTGTCCTCTTCAGTTTCTTTCATCAGTGTATTATAGTTTTCAGAGTACAAGTCTTTCACCTCTTTGATTAGGTTTATTCCTAAACGTCTTATTACTCATGGTGCAATTGTAAATGGAATTGATTCCTTAATTATTCTTTTTGCTGTTTCATTATTGCTATATAGAAATGTAACGGGTTTCTGTATGTTGATTTTGTATCCTGAGGCTTCGTTAAATTTGCATATCAGTTCTAGCATTTTGTTTTTTTGGTGGAGTCTTTTGGGTTTAATACATAGAGTATCATGTCATCTTCAAATTATGACTGCTTCCTTGCTGATTTGGATGTCTTTTATTTCTTTGTGTTTTTGATTGCTGTGGCTAGGATTTCTAATACTGTGTTAAAGCAGTGATGAGAGTGGATATACCTGTCTTGTTCCTGATCATAGAGGAAAAGCTCTTCAGTTTTTCCTCATTGAGAATATTAGCTGTGGGTTTTTCATATATGGCCTTTATTATATTCAGGTATGGTCCCTCTAAACCTACTTTGTTGAGGGTTTTCATTTCATTGGTAGATATTGTATTTTGTCAAATGCTTTTTCTGTGTCTTTTGAAATGATATCGTTCTTATCCTTTCTTCTGTTAATGTGATATATCACATTGATTGATTTGCAAATATTGAACCACCCTGGCAACTCAGGAATAAATCCCACTTGATCTTGGTGAATAATTCTTTTAATATACTGTTGGATTCAGTTTGGTAATATTTTATTGAGAATTTTTTTGCATCCATGTTCATCAGGGATATTGGCCTGTAGTTCTCTTTTTTAGTGGAGTCTTTATCTGGCTTTGGTAGCAAGGTAATGCTGGCTTCATAGAATTCCCTCATTCCCTCACTTTCAATCTGCATGTGTTGTTAGGTCTAAAATGAGTCTCTTGTAGGCAGCTTACAGATGGATCTTGTTTCTTAATCCATTCTGACATAGTATGGCTTTGATTGGAATATTTAATCCATTTACGTTCAGAGTCATTTAAAATTTTTTTAATGTTTATTTATTTTTGAGAGAGACAGAGCATGAGCAGGGAAAGGGCAGAGAGAGAGGTAGACACAGACTCTGAAGCAGGCTCCAGGCTCTGAGCTGTCAGCACAGAGTGTGTAATGTGGGGCTCGAACTCACTAACTGTGAGATGATGACCTGAGCTGGTCAGGGGCTTAGCTGACTGAGCCACCGAGGTGGCCCCAGAGTAATAATTATTGATAGATATGTATTAATTGCCATTTTATTATTTGTTTTGTCATTGTTTCTGGAGATTTTCTCTTATCCTTTCTTTGTCACTTTTGGTCTGTCCTATGCACTCAAAGAGTCTCTTTTAATATTTCTTGGCTGGTTTAATGGTCACAAATTCTTTTAGTTTTTGTTTGTCTGGGAAACTCTTTATCTCTCTTTCTAAGAATTGTTGGATAATATATTCTTGGCTGCATATTTTTCCTATTCAGCATTTTGAATTTTTCATGCCACTCCCTTCTGACTTGCCAAGTTTCTGTTGAGAAGTCTCCAGGTAGCTTTATATGTCTTTCCTTGTAAGATAAAAACTTGCCTTTTTGCTTTTAATATATTTCTTTATCATTATATTTTGCAAATTTAATTATAAGATGTAACTAAAATATGTGATGGGCTGCTTTTATTGATTTTAATGGGAGTTCTCTGTGCCTCCTGGATCTGGATAGCTGTCTCCTTCATCAGATTAGGGAAGTTTTCTGCTATTATTTTTTAAAATAGATTTTCTGCCCCATTTTCTCTCTTCTTCTGGGACTCCTATAATAATAATAATGTTATTATGTTTGATGGAGCACTGAGTTCCCTAATTCTATTCTTATGTTGCAAAATTTTTCTTTTTCTCTTTTCTTCAGCTTCATTATTTTCCATATTTTGTCATCTCGGTCACTAATTCATTCCTCTTTTTTTTCCACCCTTCTATTCTTTGCTTCAAGCCTGTTTCCAAACTCATTCATTACATTCTTCATCTCTGACTGACTCTTTTTTAACTCTTTTATCTCTCTTTTGTCTTCCTGATATCTTATTCTTTTCTCAAGCCCTGTCAGTGTACTAAGATTGTTGCTTTAAATTCTCCATCAGGCATGTTACTTGTATCTGTTTTGGTTAGATCTCTGGCCATGGGCTTATCTCATTCTTTCATATGGGATAAATTTCTCCATCTTGGCATTTTGTCTAAGTCTCTGCCTTCTAGTGTTTTAGAAAAACCAGTATGTCTCCTGCTCCTGTGAGTAATGGCCTTATTAAGAAGGGTCCATGTAGGCTGCAGGGTCTGACACTTCAGGGAATGTCCCTGGTGTTTCCTGTGTGAGCTCTGCTGCTGTGTTTTGGCTGCTCTATCCTTCTGGCTAGTTATCTGTAGAGGCTCTCTTTACCTGCCCTGGGCAGTGTTTGGTCCCTGAACTAAATGTGTTGAGTTTTAACTAGGTGTGCTCTGGTCTGCTTGTGAAGTGAGACCTGACACCAACTCCACCAGAACTGAGGCCTTGCAGACTCTGGTTTGGAGAGGTGGTGTGGGCAGGGTTTATGCTGATCTTCTGGGGAGGGGCCTGTCATGTTGGGATTGAGGTAAGTTTGACTGAGAAGGGCAATCCTGCCAGAGTACAGTGGGTGTTGGGTTGATGTAAGCAAGTTAGACATCCAGTGTCCATGCTCTTACATGGCTCTGTGTTTATGCTGAGGGGTTGGAGCGGGAAATGGAACCTGCCAGTTCCTTTGTTCCCAAAGAGGCTTCTCCATGAACTACTGCCTCTCCAGGAAATCCTTCTGAGAAGAGTGAATAATCTCTCCACTTTGAGCCTGAAGCTTTCTTCAAATTGTTATTTCCACACTGTCTGCCCCTGGGTTATTTACTTGCCTACTCTCCAGGAGCAGGGTAGTGCCCTCAGGGCTCTGTCCCAGCCAAGCCTTTTGACCTTTAAAACTCTAGGCTTTAAACCTGGCTAATTGCAAGAACTCCCAAAATGCAGCTCTTTTTGTTTTCCAAGCCAATGGCTTTAGGGAAATGTTCTCCAAGTGTCTTCCCCTGTGTGTTCCTCTCTCTCTCTCTCCCTGTTCTAAACCCATAGCTGCCTCCCCTCTACAACACCTACCATACATTTTTTCCCCTAGACTGTGTCTCTGCACTTCCTACCTTCTTCAATGCGGCTTCTATCTTTAGGTGTGGAGTGTTTTGTTTGTTTGTTTCGTCAGTGTTAATTCAATATCTGGTATATTTAGGGCCATTTTATAGTTATCCAGTTGTGTTCATGGGACAAGATGAGCCTTGGGTTCTACTACTCTGCCACCATCTTCTGAATCTAGAATAAAGCAATTTTGAAAAAGAAAAATAAAGTAGGAAGAAACACTTTATCCAGTTTCAAGACTTATTACACAGCTATAGTAATCAAGACTGCATTATACTGGCAGAAGGAGAGACACATTGAGCAATGAAAAAGAACAGTAAATCTAGGAGTAACCCCATACAAATATGTCCAACTGAATTTTGACAATGATGCAAATACCATTCATTGAAGAAAAGATGGGCTTTCTTTATTTTTAATGTTTTATTTATTTCTGAGAGAGAGAGAGTGTGTGTGTGTGTGTAAGCAGGGGAGGGTCAGAGAGAGAGGATGACACAGAATCTGAAACAGGCTCCAGGCTCTGAGCTAGCTGTCAGCACAGAGCCCCACGCAGGGCTCAAACCCACGAACCATGAGATCATGACCTGAGCTGAAGTCAGATGCTTAACCGACTGAGCCACCCAGGAGCCCCAAGATGGGCTTTCAATACATGGCGCTGGAGCAATTGGACATTTATAGATTAAATAAGTACATAAATAAATAAGGGAATCTTGACTAACATCTCACATCTTATGCAAAAAATTCACTCAAAATGGATCATGGGCTTAACTTTAAAACATAAAACTATAAAAACAAATGAATTGGAGAAAATCTTTCCTATCTAGGGCTAGACAAAAAAAAAAAAAATTAAACTTGGCATCAAAAGCACAATCCATAATGTGAAAAAAATGATAAATTGGACTTCAAAATTAAAAACCTTGCTCTTGAAAAGATCTTGCTAAGACAATGAAAGGTCAAGCTACAGACTGTAAGAAAACATTTGCAAGTCACACATTTAACAAAGGACTATTACCTAGAATATATAAGGAACTCTCAAATCTCAGTAGTAAAAAACAAACAAAAACAAACAATTCAATAAGGAAATGAGCAAAAGACATGAGGAGATATTTTGTCAATGAGTATACACAAATGGCAAATAAGCACATGAAAAGATGTTCAACATCATTACCCATTAGGGAAGGAAAATGGAAATTAAAACCACAATGAGATATCATTAACACCTACCAAAATGGCTATAATTAAAAATAAATATCAATGATACCAAATTTTGGCGAGGATATGGAGAAACTAGATGACTTATACATCTGGTGGGAATGTAAAATGGTAAACCCTTTCTGGAAAATTGTTGGCAGTTTCTTAATACACTAAACATACATCTATCACATGACTGAACAAATATTGGGTCTGGTTACTTATTCCAGAGAAATAGAAACTTATGTTCACATAAAAACTTATATATGAATATTAGAACAATTTTATTCTTAATAACCAGAAGTGGGGACAGTCCAGATGTCCAATAGATGAATGTTAAAGACACTGTGGTATAGAATTCTACTCAGCAATAAAAAGGAAAAACTACTGAAAAACACAATAGATTGGATAGATCTCCAGAGAAGTATGCTGATTGGAAAAAGCCTATTCCAAAAGTTACGTACAAACCCAAAATTATTCCTTCATTTATCTAACATTCTTCAATTAATATAATTATGGAAATGGATAACAGATTACCAGTTGTCAAGGGACAGGCAGGCAGAAGTGGGAGGAAATGGGTGTAGAGATAAAAGATGAGCAAGATCTGGTGACAGCAGTGTTATATACCTTGATTGTATTAATCTTGAGATCCTGCTCGGTATGTTGTACTATAGTTTTGCAAGTGGTACCATTGAGGGACATTGGATAAAGGCAACATAGGATACCTCTGTATTATTTGCTTCCAAATCATATGAGAATGTACCTCAAAATAGAACTATCTCAAAATAAGAAGTAAAATTAAAAAAAAATTTTTTTGGCCTATCTGGCTATTCTACCAGAAGAACTTCCTGGAGGAGGCTTACCTTTTAAAGCTACATAGTGATGAAGTTCTCTCACAATTTTCAAATCCAAATTCAGCTTAACATATGTTTGTTGAGTGTTTAAAATTTTTGTAATGTGTATTTATTTTTGAGAGAGAGGGAGACAGAGTGTGAGTGAGGGAGGGGCAGAGAGAGAGGAAAGCATGGAATCTGAAGCAAATTCCAGACCCTGAACTGTCAGCACAAAGCCTGATGTAGGGATCAAACCCACAAACTGCAAGATCATGACCTGAGACGAAGTCAGACACTTAACCCACTGACCCACCCAGGTGTCCCTTTTGAGTGATTATTAAAATCAAAACAGTGCTAATTAAAATAGTTGGGGTGTGATAATGGACGCAAGGTGGTATGCTAGAGGCTTACAATGTATGGAGGGAGACGGAGGCATGCACAAGTAACTGTATTCTATGGAAAGTAGTAGCAAAGCAAATGTGATGGTTGAAATCTGAGGAAAATACAATAAAATAACATGAGAGGGAAAGAATATTTAAACCTATCAATTAGAAATGCCATAGGGATTAATGTAGAGGAAATTGAATTATATGATCTGAGCAGGTCTTAGGAAGATCAGAAATATTTCCTTAATTAATTATATAAATGTTTGCATTTTAGTATGCTGTTTGGCTCATAGACATTTCTGAGAAAATCCAGATTGTGCTGGTTCTTGTATGATGTTTTATGTTTTTTAACTTCTATTCATAGCAACAAGTAACACGTGCCATGACGGCAATGTTATAATTCCCCTTATAATTTTTACAAAAGGGATGCTGGCCGTCTTTTTTTGTGCACAACTTTCAAGGTAGACTTTGTGTCTGAAAACCATTAAATGGTTGCCATGCAATCAGGTGTCAGTGTGTCAACTAGGACAATGAGCTAAAGTAAAAGTAACAAGCAAGCCTTTATTCAGTTACTGTGACAGTGCAAAGAAAGGCAAGAAAACAGGCATCACTCTCAGATCTGGGGTGTTCCATTTCTTCCCCAAAACAGCACAGGGAGAGTCTCAGGTGGATGCAACAAAAATGGGAGGAATCATTTCCCTAATGAGGAGCCCCAGACAAAAACTCCTGCCTTTTAGGAACCTGTGGGCCAGGGGAGAGATGGGAGAAAAGCTAGAAGTGGATTAGTGCTGAGTCAAAGTGGATCAAAGTGCCTCAGCTGAGACCCTCCACATCCAAATGGAGGAGCCTGGGTTAGGACTGCAGATATGCATATGAGAGCCTGATTGGGCCTTGGAAATGGTGGGGCAGAGTCATAGTCCCACATCCCCACCACGTGAGGCCTGTTAGCAAAACCTTGTAATCAGTTGCCTGTGGTTGGGCCTGAAAGTTCAAGGTCAACACACAGGACTTGTGGTGGGGCTAGACTCCTCAGTGTCCAAATAGCATTTTGACTTTGGAAAGGTCTTTTTGAATCCTACAGCTACGTCTGTAATTTTTAGTGAACCATTCAGGAAGTAAAGTGTTTTTTCCTACTTATTTTTTTTTTCTATTTATTCTTGCTTAAGTGTCAAGAAATGTGTTAGGTTTGGGCATGATTAAGAATTTAGCAATATTTGGGCACCTGGGTGTCTCAGTGGGTTAACCATCCAATTCTTTATTTGGGCTCAGATCATGATGCCAGGGTCATGGGATCGAGCCTTCTATGCTCAACGTAGAGTCTGCTTGGAATTTTTTCTCTCCCACTCTCTGCCCCTCCCCTGAGCATACACACTGTTTCTCTCTCAGAATAAATAAATAAACATTAAAAATAAAAAGAATTTAGCAATATCATGTTTAAGCAAGCATGAACAGCTCATTGATTTTATTTTTCCAGAAATGAATTAAGTCATTTAGAATTTAATTTAGATAAATAAGTAAGCATTGAATCATATCAGAAATTCCAATCTACCAAACCATCCTGGTTGAGAAAAAATGGTCATTAGAAAGTGCCATATCCAGGAATGCTCAGGTGCCTCCTGCCCTTTCTCTGACATGTTTCATTCCTGGTGCACCTTCGGCACTTTAAAAACAGACATTTCTAATGTGGATAATGCAACAGTTGCTGGTGATGTGCATTATTTCTGTGTTTTTGCCTTCAAGAAAGTAAATTTATAGCAGGGAGCTTATATTAAACTGGTCATAAAAGTATATACTTCTGTACCACCCACTGCCTAATGATTGTGACTAGTACCAGATGTTTATTAGTGGCAACAAAGAACATAATTAAGAAATAAGAATTAGATAATACTCAAATGTGAGAATATTAATATTTTCAAATCCTTGATAGTGAGGGTGAAACACAGGCTTATTCTTGCTACCGACTCCTACCAGTTTGAATCTAGGTTTCCTGATCTTTATTTTCTCTTCCAAGACAATACATAATCCGTTTAATCCCTCTCCCATAAGTAGCCCTTCATATTGTTCAAGACAATTCTTTTTTAAATGTTTAGTATTTATTTTGAGAGAGAGAGAGAGTGAGTGAGTGCATGAGCTGGGGAAGGGAAGGAAAGGAGGAGAGAATCACAAGCAGGCTCCATGCTGTAAGCACAGCATGGGGCTCCAAATCACAAACCATGAGATCACGACCTGAGCTGAATTCAAAAGTTGGAGACTCAACTGACCAAGCCACCCAAACGTCCCAGTTCAAGAGTTTTAATTTCCTATGGAAGACCATCCTAATTTCTTAATATATAAGCTCTATAGGAATAGTATTGACTTTACTAAGCATGAAAACTAAGATGTTTGACATGTAAGAGATGTTTAACAATTTAAAGGATGGGTTTTAAATACTTATTATATTTCTAGTATATTACATACTGTATTTTCACTATTTCAAATCTTATATATTATTTTTAAAATTTTAATGCTTTATTTCTGAGAGAGAGAGAGAGAGAGAGAGAGAGAGTGAGCAAGGGAGGTCAGAGAGAGAGGGAGACACAGAATCTGAAACAGAGATCAGCACAGAGCCCGATGCGGGGCTCGAACCCACGAACCATGAGATCATGACCTAAGCTGAAGTCAGACTCTCAACAGACTGAGCCACCCAGGCGCCCCTCAAATCTTATATTTTTTAAATTCCATGCAAGTACATTTTTCCTGTATGTTCACGCTCCTCTTAAAGTGTAGTATTTTATATATGTTATTTAGTATTTTACATATATGTTATATAACAATGCTTTGAAACTATCTATGTGTATATGTATGTAGATCTATCTATATCAATATCTACCACACTGCTTTTCTCAAAAAATGGTTAAAAAGCTTGAAAATTGAAAAAAAAAATGCCCCTTTGGCACATTTACACTGACAAATATTCTACTTTGTAAACTGTCTTTATATCCAGATCTTGGGCAAGTGTGGTGTCAGCCTTCAAACTGGCTTCAGATCACGCAGAACTTTTCTATGTATAGATTGAAGAAAACTGGGAAATAAACTATGAGTACACATGAAGGAACATGGGGAAAGTTTAATCAATCACTCTTATTTGTATAGTCCTACTTCCTAAGTACATTACAAAGATTAACAGTAAAATAATGACAATGAAAGAAACCTAATAATAGGATATATCTTTTCAATTTTGTTTCTTTAAATTTAGTTTTGTTTTTGTTTTTTTGAAGCTTTAGATACATAGTTAGATAATTGTCAGAGGGGTGTATGAAGATCATAGGAAAAGAGGATAAACAAAATGAATTGTTCTCAATTAAAAGAGTTGCCTTAAGACAATAGATTGTAATTAGTGAAAGCAATTTTCTGATTTCTGAGTGTAGTAAACAAAAGAGTGAAATTAATACTCAAAAGATTTTAAAACTTTTTAAAATTTTATTTATTTTGAGAGAGAGAGAGGGTGAGAGAGAGAATCTCAACCAGGCTGCACACCGTCAACACAGAGCCTTATGTAGGGCTGGAACTCACAAACCATTATATCATGATGTGAGCTGAAAACCAAGAGTTGGATGCTTAACCAACTGAGCCATCCAGGTGCCTCAATATTCAAAATTTCTAATATTGCTCTACAAAAAGCTGCAATTATCTGAGATTTATAATCAGAGTGACCACATCATTTCTTCTTGAAACCAGAACATTTTAAGAGTGAATAGATGGGGCGCCTGGGTGGTTCATTGTGTTAAGCGTCTGACTTCAGCTCAGGTCACGATCTCAGAGTTCGTAGGTTTGAGCCCCGTATCCGGCTCTGTGCTGACAGCTCAGAGCCTGGATCTTGCTTCAAATTCTGTGTCTCCCTCTCCTCTACCCCTCCCCTGCTCTCATAAATAAATAAATAATAATAAAATATATTTTAAAAAGAGTGAATAGGTGAGCTATGGGTAATTGTGCCTGGGCAATAGACATAAACAGATTGCTCCAAACAAACAAACACATATGGTCATGTTCTGACAGTGTTTCATAACTGAGATAATTATTGAATGCAGTCAAGTTTCAAGTTTTTATCTAATTGTTTGCCTTATTTGATTTTCTCCTCTTTTGTTCCTGTCTTTCATACTGTTTGAGATGTTGCTCCCTCAGATCTTCACATGGCTGACAACTAATCATTAAAATTTTTGCTGTAATATCTTATTTTTAGAGAGTTCTTCCCTAGAGTCTCTTCTCTAATGCCACCCACCCCACTGTCCACCCACTCCAATCCATCATTTTTTTTGTTTTCTTCTCTTCATGGTGAAGATTATGACCTGAATTTAGCTCATTTATTTATTTACGTGCTAATTGTCTGCTTCTCTCATTCAAATGTAAGCTCCCTGAGAAAGAGACCTTCTAACTGTGTTGTACACTGCCAATCTTTAGAACTGGGAAGAATTTCTGGCTCAATAAAAATACGTTGAGTTTATGAACAACTAACAAAGCAATATTACCATCTTACATTGGAGTTTAGGTTTGGAACTATAAGGAATGGGAAATATTTTGAGTTTAATGTGCAGATTATTGACATTTCTATGTTTTTACAATTTAATGGTTTTGGAAAATGTATAGATTTGGTTATATGTTAACTAGATTTAAGAAGTTTGGGTCATTTGAATGAAAGACACAGATTGTGGTTTAGGGTAGAATATCCTAATGGTTTCCAGTTTTAATCTGTTCAGAGTATAATTTACTTTAGATTCTCAGTTGACTTTATGGATGATGAAAATAATCACAGAAATAACATGTGAGGATTCCAAAGATGAATAGTCCAGTTTTTCCCAATGAACAGCAATCATTCTGCCTTGTTAGAGAGGCACAGAAAGAGCCAAGTACACCCTGTACCAAGGGGGAGATTTAACTCTGGTCTGCAGACCCAGGGATGTCTCTAAGTCAGTTTTATCAATATGCAGTGACAACTCTAAAGCTCATCTGTCATCTCCTGTGATGGGAGACAACCTAAAATTCCAACTGGCAATCTTTCTCTTTTCTTGTTGAATGTTGTCTATAAATAACGCTACAGAACTGTCACTGTTATTTCAATATTAGTGGAATCAAAAATTTTTGACAAGTACAATATAGGCCATTAAAAGAAATGGGGGGGGTAACCTCCTTGAGATGACTGCTTTCTCTGGAGCTTTGTGTCTTTGTCAGATTAAAAAACATATTAGAAAAAATAAACTTTTAAGATGTTACTTATAACTAGTATCAGGAAATGGCTATTCTGCAGCTGAAACTTTTTCTTATATAGACTAGATTTCATAACACAGCCACAAAAAAACATTACTAGAAACAAGCTTCAATTTTTTTAAATGACAGAATTGTCTAGCTTGGTCTGATTGCAATAACAAAATTACATACAGAAACAAAGTAGGCAAAATTTAACATTTTAAAGACATTAGAAGGGCAACCTATCTAAAATTCCCCTTTGCCCTATTGTCCTTACTTCCCCAATTTTTCTTTGTGCCCAAAATATTACCTTTATTTACAATTTTATCCATAATATGTCTTTGATAAAATATTTTTCTGTCGTTTTACTCTTTGCTCTCAAACCCCTTATTTCCATGCTTACTCTTTTTCCTACATTATTAATAAAAGCATTTTAAGTTGCAAGTGTTCACTGAATCCCTAGTGACATCTTTATAAACAGTATTTTAAAGGTTATTTCTAGATCTTTGTTAAATGTTATTAAGCCTTCAGGGAAAGTAGCAAGGATATTCCATGATGCCCTGTTAGAGTCTTTTAAGTATGAGGAAATTTCCAGTTATAAATAATTAACAGGAAAAACATGCTTCTGATTCCAGACAAGATGATTTTGCTTGGCTGCTGGCTTACCCCTTAAACCTAAAACCAGAAATGGAAAAGAGAGAGACACTAGTGGGTTCAATAACCTAAGACAAATGGTAAGAAAACTCTTGGGGAAAGAAGACATTTGGAGTCACATCTGCAATGTGGACACTGAGGGTTCAGGTCAGATACAGATTCTTCAAAGTGGGTGAGAGCTTCATAGTTGTGCTTTTCTCTCTTCACTATATAATCATAGTGGTGGTGGGAGAGGGTAATTGCCTGTCCCCGAACTTGTGGGACAGAAAAACAGTGGTACTAAGCAGAATCAGCCAGAGGTGACAGAGTAACATCAGGACGATGTTGGGGGACAGATGAGGTGAAGAGCAGACAGTATCTTTAACAAGTGAGTGGTCAAGCTCCTAAGTAATTTCTTCTCCCACTCTTCATCTAAGGGATTTTAAGTTTGAGAAGGAGATAAGAGAAGAGTAATGTCAGGGATCAAAAAATATACTAGAAAATATCAATTCAAAGAATAGCTGTGATAATTTTAAATGTAACCAAAACAAAATCTAAAAAAACATCATGTTGGTCAAGATATGGGAAGTTTTGCTTGAGACAGGGTAAGCTTGTAAAGCTGGCATGTGGGGAGGGAGTGGATCAGAGGTAGTTGAGCAGATTGTAATAGTATAAACCCTCTTCCTTGAGATGGGCCCCATGTATCCATATCCTGAATCACCATAGAAGCAAAATCTCTGTGCCATGTTTGGCTGCTCCCCTAAGTGACTAATAATCAGTCACTGTAGCTGATATATCCAGAGGAATACAAGCCCACGAGAAAGTAGTACCTTATAAGTGAAGAATGTATTAATTGAAATGAAGAAATAATTAGGCGACTCATACAACTCAATGGCAAAGAAGCAAATAATTCTATTAAAAATTGGCGTGGGAAATGAACAGACATTTTTCTAAGAAGACATGCATATGGCCAAGAGGTCCGTGAAAAGATGCTCAAAATCACTAATCACTGGGGAATGCAAATGAAGACTATAATGCAACAGAAGCTCACACCTGTTAGCATGGCTATCGGCAGGAAGACAAGAGATAGCAGGTTTTGATGAGGTTGTGGAGAAAAAGAAACATTTGTGCATCTTTCGTGGAATGTACATTGGTTCAGCCACCATGGAAAACAGTGTGGAGTGCCTCAAAAAATAAAAATAGAACTAGTATATGATACAGTAGTCCCACTGCTGAGTGATCTTGCATGGCTACTGGAAATGAGAACAGGATATTAAAAAGATGTCTGCACTCCCATATTTACTGCAGCATTATTCACAATAGTCAAAATATAGAAATAACCCAAGTGTCTTTCAGAAAATAAGGTATATATGTACACACACACAACACACACACACATACACACATGCACGCACACACACAGAGACATACACAGGAATATTATTAAGCTACAAGACAGAAGGAAACACTGCCATTTGCACCATGAATGGACCTTACAGGCATTATGTTATGAGAGATAAGTCACACAGAGAAAGACAAAAACTGTATGATATCACTCACAGGTAGAATCTAAATAAGCTGAACTGGTAAAAACAGAGAGGAGTACCAAAGCAATGGTACCAAAGGCTGGGGGTAGGTGGGGGTAAGGAGATATTATTCAAGGGTACACACTTGCAACTCATAGATAAATAAATTCTAATGCACAGCACAGTGATAATTTTCAGCAACTATCTATTAACTGTAAACTTCAAAGTGGCTAAGAAACTAGATCTGAATTATTCTTTTTAAAAAACTTTTATGTTTATTTATTATTGAGACAGAGAGAAACAGAGCATGAATGGGGGAGGGACAGAGAGAGACGGAGACACAGATTCTGAAGCAGACTCCAGGCTCTGAGCTGTCAGCACAGAGCCGAAACGGGGCTCGAACCCACAAACTGTGAGATCATGACCTGAGCTGAAGACGGATGCTTAACTGACTGAGCCCAGGCACCCCTAGATCTTAATTATTCTTACCACAAAAAACAAATGAAAATTATGTGACATGGGAAATGTGTTAGCTAATGCTACAGTGGTAATCATATTGCAACATATAAATGTATCAAATCAACATGTTGTACACTCTAAATTTATACAATGTTATATGCCAAATATATCTCAGCTAAAAAACTCACTGAACTATTAAAAAATACTAGTTTGCTTAAGACAGTGGAAAATAATGTCTAGTTCTGGAATCATAACTCCTATATCTTTATTCTAGCTCTGTCAGTTATAAAATTTAAACAAGTTATATTTAAACTCTCTGGGTCTCATTTTTCTTATCTATATATTGGTGGTATTCAAATTAAAATCTTACAGTGTTTGCTCAGGAATTTAGTAAGATAGTGTTTTTCAAGATTTGGCATATAATTTAACTCACTAAGTTTCCTTCTACATTGAGTGTAGAATTGTGTATTACATGGATAAAGACTCAAATAATTGTTTGTGAACAAAATGAAATGGAAAAAAATTGAAACAAAACTTTTGACTTTTAATGTCCAGAATTAAGCACTAAATTAAACCATCTTTTAGAGGAAAACAAATACATTTTTGGTTTAATGTTTAAAAAATAAATAATTAGATGGATTTAAGAGCTAATGAATTTAGCCAACAAATATTTATTCATTTTTATTATGTTAGAGTACAGCACCAAAAAAGTGAAAAGGCAATCCACAGGGTAGGGTAAAATTTCTGCAATAACTATACCTAATTATTAAATCATACAAGTGACAGATTATATTAAAAAAAACTCTTAAAACTCAAAAACCAAGGACAAATAACACAATTTAAAAATGGGCAAAGGATCTAAACAGACATTTTTTTCAAAGAAGATATATAAATGGCTAACAAGTACTTGAGGAATGCTCATCATTAGACATCAGGAAAATGAAAATGAAATAATGAGATAGCACTTCACAGATACTAGGGTGGTTATAATCAAAAAGGCAGAAAATGGTTAAGTGTTGGTAAAGATGTGGAGAAACTGGAATCATCCTCTGTAGCTGGTGGGGATGTAAAAGGTGCAGTCACCTCAGAAACTAGTGGGAGACTATTTAAACACAGAGTGGGTGTATAACTCAGAAATTCTACTCCTAGCTATATATCTAAGAAAAATAAAGACATATGTCCACACAAAAATTTGTCCATGAATATTTATAGCAGCACTATTCATATTAGCCCCAAAGTGGAACACAATCCTCATCAGCTGATGAATGGAGAAATAAAATGTGGTGTACCCACGTGATGGCATATTATTCAGCACTAAAGAGGTATGGAAAACTGAGGCATATTACAAGCCTAATGGGTAAGCCTTGCAAGCATTAGACCAATTAAAGGATGCCAGTCATAATAGACCACACGCTATAGGATTCATTTTATATGAAATGCCAGAAAAGGAAAATCTATAGAGGCAGAAGAAGGAAAATGGGAGTGACTGTTAACGGACATTTTTAAAAAATCACTAAGAATATATTAGAGATCTGGAAACAGAAAAAATGCTAATAACTTTGGGGTTAAAATGGTAAATTAAAACTACTGAAATTGTATAATATTGAAAGCACCATATGTCAAGTGTTATGGGATGCAAATAAAACAGTATGTGGCTTTAGCTAGATTGTTGCTTTAGCATTCACAGCATTAGCTTTAGAGAGACAGAGAACAGTGGCACCTGGGTGGTTCATTTGGTTAAGCGTCCGACTTCGGCTCAGGTCATGATCTCACGGTCTATGGGTTTGAGCCCTGCGTCGGGCTCTGTGCTGACTGCTAGCTTAGATCCTGGAGCTGGTTTCAGATTCTGTGTGTCTCCCTCTCTCTCTGACCCTCCCCTGCTCACGCTGTCTCTCTCTCTCAGAAATAAAATAAAAAATTTAAAAAGAAATATATAAATAGAAAGACAGAAAACAGAAAAAGCCAAATGTTTAACCCCAGGAATAAGAAAATGGCAACCAAAGAACCTCAAATAATTTAAATGGAGAAAAATGTGGAACAGATAGAAAATCAGAAATTTGTTTTTTGAAGAGTCATAGGTGAGGTAACCCCATGGCAAGACAGATAAAGAAAAATAAAAGATGCAAGTAAACAAAATACAGAATGTTAAGAGAATGAACATAGTAGAGTAAAAGGAACATGACAAAAATATTGAGAACAGGGGTAAACTTGAAAACTAGATAAAAGGAAAAGATTCCTTCCAAAATACATGTCAAAATTAGTATAAGAAGAAATAAAATGTCGAATACATCAAAACCACTAATGACGCTGAAATAGTAAGAATATAATTTAAAAGGCAAATCTCATGAGAGACATCCTATGCAAAAAGGCATCAGACTCAGACAGCTTTATATATAATATTTAACATGCAGTATCGGTCAACGAAACTTTCCAGCAAAATGCTATCCCATCTTCTACAAGTTTTTCCACAAAAGAGAAGTAAGGGTGCTTGGAACTTAGTTGATGATGCTAGTAAAACTCTGATTCCCAAAGTGGTTAAACACAGAGGATCAAACAAGGGTGTTCAGCTTCAAATAACAGGAAAACCAACGTACTAACTGAGGAAATGGGACTCGGCCACTTTTGGCATTACAGCAGGCTTGCGTTCATCCTCACCCTTGTGATTTCATGGCTGGAAGTGGGCTGTTGCCAGCTTCACTATCACAACCCCTTTCGTGTCAATGACAAGGGAGAAATGGGGAGCCGGGTACATGCCTCTGCTTTATCACTCAAATAAGCATTCTTCCAGAGACCTCCTCAGGTGAATTCTGCTTCAGTACTAATGGCCAGAATTGAATCATGAGGTATAGAGCAAGCTAGAAGGAGGTTAGGAACCTGAGGAACAGGACTGTTTTGATTTACTCTGATCGGTGGTCCTCAAAGTGTGGTCTGGGAACCTGAAAGGTCAACACTATTTTTATCACAATACTAAGATGCTATTGGCCCTCCTGGCTCTCATTTTCCCACAAGTGTACAGTGGAGTTTCCCAGAGACTACGTGATGTGTGATCGTTATAATGTTAATGATCTGCTGGCTCAGGGTTGTAGCTCCTGCACGTTTTTGTTTTAAACGTCTCAGTTTTAATTTCTACCACAGTCAATATCAATCGATTTAACCAACACAAATGAAAGCTCTTCGGCATCCTTAACATTTTTTGAAAAGTGTAATAGGGCTGGAGAAAATTTTTTTCAAAGCTGTTGGCTTAGAAAGTAATCAGGACCTTAAGGTGCTAGGAAGATCATTGCAATGAACAAACTGGAGTTTCATTAGCAAAGAAGACCTAGGGCTTGGCGTTGAGTAGGAAGCTAATGAAGCCTGAACAATCTATCTAAGAAAACAAAAGTATAGGATGACTCAACTTACAAGTAGTTAATTTCTAAATGAATTATTAGATACATGACCACAACATCACATTAAAAATTGATATATCATGAGCAAATAGGATTTAATTCTGGAATGCATAGATAGTTCATCATCAGAAAATGTATTAATGTACTTTGACACATAAATGGCTTAAATTATTAAAAGCGAATGGTTACCTCCATCTATGATAAAACTCAAAGTCAATTTTGTAATAGTAATGATCAGAAAATTATGAGCTAACAGGACATTTCACCTGATAAAGAGTAATTACTAGGGGCTCCTGGGTGGCCCAGTTGGTTAGGTGTCTGACTTTGGCTCAGGTAATGATCTCACAGTTCATGAGTTCAAGCCCCATGTCAGGCTCTGGGCTGACATCTCAGAGCCCAGAGCCTGTTTCGGATTCTTTGTCTCCCTCTCTCTCTACCCCTCCCCTGCTTGCGCTTGGTCTCTCTCCTCTTTTAAAAATGAATAAACATTACATTTTTTTTTTAAAAAAGAGTGCTTACTAAAACTTTTTAAGCAAATACCAGATTAGAAACATTTTTCAAGATCAGAAGCAGTACAACATCCTTTATTGTGGTACCTGTACTGTATAATACCAGTTTGGAGATTCATATTTGTATCTATTTATATGATCCATATTTATTTGTATGAACTTAAAAATATTTCTTATTTCAGATGATTATGGTTATCTAATAGAAAGTCCAATAGAATCGTTACTAAAGTTAAAAAGAGAGCTTGGTAAATACAAAAATATGTTAAAAATACCACTGTGATTTTTGTGATCTAATAGTAAGTTAACCAAAATCTAAAATTAACTAAATTAAGTAACAAGAAACAAAAATTGAGAACACAAAAACTGGCCTCTGTAAACTTAGAAACTTAGACATTTGATCTTTTGTTCTTGCGGTGACTATTAAAGAGAACTGAAATATCATTCAATAAACATTTATTGTTAAGTACTACAAAGCAGCATCCTTAGTGAGTGGCATACAACACTGTCAAAAAAACAAAATATCAGCCTTGTTTCAAGGCTAGTAAAAACGAGGATGACATGTACTAAAGTGGGTATGTTTGCATGATTATATCTAATACAATAATATAGCACATTTTTCTTAACATTATTGCTTTTGAAACTGTTTGATTCAAATAAAGGGGAACAAAACTATTAGATTTGTTTTCCTCCTAAAAATATTAGTAACTGCTTTTCAAAATTAAGTCGCCAGTTATCTGACATCGCTTAAGTATTCACTGTAATCTCACAGCTAGTATTGCACTCAGGTCTTTTAGATGGAAATAGAAAACAAGAAATATAGTTCTTGACTGTGATGTCCTTAGAAACTAGTTGAGGAGATAAAACATAGACACATGCAACAATGTGATAGCAATTACAAAACTACTAACAACCCGTGTAGTAAAACCTCTATAATGAGAACTAACAAAAAGCCAATCTAAATTAGTTAAATGTATACTTTCCTTTTTCAAATATGCAAAATAAATCACACTTAGCTAAATAACGCTTCATAAATTAATGTGTGCTGAATAATTACTTGTAAATAATTTTCATGTTTGTAGACACCTCCATTGTGGATGATTTCAAGCTACCAGTGGTTTCACAGAATTCCATAATAATTCCACAATTTCCTTAATACTCACAAATCAGTATGAGTTGGCTCCAGCATACAGTCTATATTTTAAAGGCATCCTCTCTTTCATTATCTCTAAAAGTTACTACTTCCTTTCCCACTCTGATCACTGGAGAGAGATAGATGTTTTCCTCTTAGACAATTCAAGTCTCATCATGTCTTATTTCTCATGCTTTGTTAGAGGGAAATCTACAAATGTCATCTGAAATATGTGAATCCTTACAATCTGTCATACCATACCTTTAACCACTGTGTGTATTTAAAACAAATTTTGTGACAAGATATATGTAATGGTTTTATATTTGTTAATGATCTGTTTTGTGCATTTCACAGAGACTATTTTTCTTTCTTCAGAAAGTAGCTTCATCTGAGAGAACACGTCTTCTCATCCATATCTTCCAGTCGAATTCATTTTTCTCAAATATTCTTTTCATATTAGCTTTAAAAACTCCTTTTCTACTTCCTAAAATCTTAGCACTTACATGTGAACATCTTGGACTTGGTTTATCCAAGATACTGTCATATGGATTATTTGTGATAGAAATGTTAGAGAGTTGAGCTAAATACTATTCTTTGTGACAGACCTTGTTGATGTTTTTGCATCAGACTCTGGAAAAGCTGCAGTTCCCTGGGGCTTTTTGATGTAGTTATGTTAGTGGCACAAGAGGAAGTAGTGTCACTGGCTTTGATCTTGGGGTGTCTTGAAAAGTGGGGGGGATTGCAGTTTGTCTGAAATTCCAGCTGTCTGCCTCCTTTGTACATGGAGACATAAGGTTGATGCCCAGATTATTTTAGTGTTCAGGAAAGACTGTGGGAGACATCCTCTTAAATTGCAAAGGCAGTTTCACATCACATCTTTTATTAAAGTCATTACCATTTAGTCTCCATAAATCTCAATAGGTCACTTAGCTGTAGAAAATAAGGATATGACATGCGGTAATATAATGTGGGCAAGGGTAAGGTGAGGATTTAGAGAGATAAAAAAGAGGAAGGAAAATGTTTTGAAAATGTATGAAAATGCATTTACATCAAAGAGACTCATTTAAACTGCTCAGTTTTGATAAGGGAAGGGAAAAATAACTCATTTATAGCCAGGGTCATGAACAAGTGCATGTAATATACATTGAGATCTCCAAGAATTAGTTTCTTACAGGAAATTTCTTCATTTGATGCATTATGGTATAAAATAGTAAAGGTAATGAGGTAAACGTATGATCTTACATGGACAGGTTTTAAAGCGTATGTAAAGATGTTTGACATTTTCATACTTTTACAAATGTGAATTGATAGAAGTGAAATAGGTAATGATGAGATGGTGCTTTCAACTTAAATTGAACAATGATTTATGATCATGTAACATATGAAAATTATTCTGTAGGTTCTATGGTGACCATAGTTATGGATAAACTGTGTGCCTTTAACCAGTAAGAGCTTATAGTTTAGCAGAGGAAATAAAATCATGTATAATTAGATTTAATATGTTGCAGACAATGATAAGAGCTTTACAGAGGTACAAATAGGCCATGAGAACTCAAAGAAGAAATAACTTCATTTTTTTGGGAGGGATACCTAGTAAAATTTTGGTAAACATATGGCTTTGAAGCAGAATATTAATAGACATGTAGGAGTTATACAGGAGATATGTGGGAAGTAGGGACATGCAAAATACATGCCTTCTTTTTATATCATTTATTTATTAATCAAATATTATTGATTGTTCTCTTATATGCCAGATGCTGTGTTAGATGCTGGGAGGAAGGATAAATAAAATGTGGTCTCTGCCCTCAAAGAAATTAACAGTGACTGTTCATATTATGGAAGCAATTTATCTTTTTCCCTTTTCTTCCTGCAGTATGTTGATACAAATTTTTAAACAATTGTGTTTAACCAGTCAGTTAGGGTTATAAGTGGAGAGGATGACAAAGAGGGGGCAGAGGTTGAAAATTAAATCAGGGCAGACACCATATAGATGTGAAGGACAGGAAAGAGGTGACAGAATTCTTGGGCTTCATCCGCAGTGCCGTGACTGACGTATCTAGCATACCTGACTTCTTTCCTTTAACATCTCTCTCTTCTCTGTGACAAAAGTATTTTGAGTAACAGTTATATAATACAATAATCATGATTTTATTGATTTGTTCTGTATTAAGACAACTAACAATTTAAACAGAGAATTATTTTCAATTTTAACAGTACTAAAATGTGGGGTGCCTATGTGGCTCCATCCATTAGTTAAGGGTCCGACTTCAGCTCAGGTAATGATCTTGCGGTTCTTGAGTTCGAGCCCTTCATTGGACTCTGTGCTGACAACTCAGAGCCTGGGCCTATTTCGGATTCTGTGTCTTCCTCTCTCTGCTCCTCTCCGCTTGCACTCTCTCTTGTCTTTCTCTCTCTCTCACTCAAAAATAATAAACATTAAAAAAATTTTAAAGGTACTAAAATGTATTAAAATATTTTATGTGTGCACTATAATCACATTTAACCAATTGTGTTAGTTTCCTTTCTTTTAAAGATTTTTAATGTTTTATTTATTTTTGAGAGAGAGATAGAGACAGCGTGAGCAGGGGAAGGTCAGAGAAAGAGGGAGATGCAGAATCCGAAGACAGTCTCCAGGCTCTGAGCTGTCAGCACAGAGTCTGATGCGGGGCTTGAACCCACGAACAAAGAGATCAAGACCTGAACTGAAGTCGGATGCTTGGCCCACTGAGCCACCCAGGCGCCCCTGTATTAGTTTCTTAATTAGCTACTATAACAAAATGCAACAAACTCAGTGACGTAAAACAACACAAATCCATTGCCTTACAATTCAGAAGGTCAGAAGTATGAATTGGGTCTTGGACTAATAAGCTGCTGGCAGGGCCGTGTTCCTTTCCGAGGCTCAAGAGGAGATGCTGCTCTCTCCGTATCTTTTCCTGTTCCTTCTCTCCTCTCATCTCTTCTCAGTCTCCTGCCTCCCTCTCTCACTTATATCAACTCTCGTGATTACATTGAGCCCATCCTGATAATCCACCATCATCTCCCCATCCCAACAGCCTTAATTTTATCATCTCTGCAAGTCCTTTCTGCTGAGTAAGGCGACATATTCATAGATCCATGGACACCTTTGGGTGTAGAGGGGTAATTATTCTGCCTAACATACCAATCAAAAGTATTGTCTTATAGTTTGCCCTTTGTTTTACTGTTTTGCATTTTAAACACTCACACACAACACTCCAAATGCTCACATGGACTGGCAGAATTGAAGGAACTCAAGTTCTGTTTTTCTTTGTCTTTACAATCACTATGTTCTATTCATTTATTTCCAACAAACTAAGCACAAAAAATATGGTTATTTCTAATCCAATTTATTCAACACAGGGTTTTTTCACAGACATTAGAGGAAGGAACTTCTCCACAATGAGCTTGAAAAATTCTGCACTGATGAATTTATTTTTGAAATTAATCTGTATAGTTGAGCCCACCTGGGTCAGGGCCAATTTTATATTGGAAGTTGCCTGAAATAACTTTAATGTAGAAAACAATATTTACTAAAGGTTATGCCATAAAAATGTGCTAATGTTAAACTTCTTTGTAAATTACTGAAACTTAACAGAAACTGCAGCAATTGTTTAAAATCTCAACCATCAAAAGATTTTTTCACAGAGGAGTAATTTACCACTGACATTGTTTGGGCTCACTGGAGCATGGTGATAAGAAAAAGCAGAGAGATTTGCATCCCTGCATTGCCTGTCCACAGGGGTGACTGTTCCTGCTGCCCTACCTTTGATTTGCCACGGAATCAATTAGATTCTTCCCAGGTGTATTTTTTTTAAATGCCTGTTTATCAAAGTCTAATCTGACTATTTCAGGTACAGTAAGTGCAGCTATAATGAAACATATGTGTTCCTAAAAATCACTATACTAATTCACTCTGTTGTGACTTTGTTAAAATAACATTTGTTAAGTAGAGCTCAGAGATACGAGAGGATGTGCTGTGTGATTCAACAAAAGACCACAGAGGATTGGAATTCATAAGTTGATTATTCATAGGTCCTCGAGGTTTTAATAGCACATTGAAAGGCCACTCAGGGAAGTCAAGGCAGGGTACAGGCAAAGAGGGTGGCTAGATCTGGGGCACATGACTTTTCTAGGGTCCATGGGCAGAAGACTTTGTGGTTCTGGGCTAAAGCCAGGTTCATCAATTCAAGCCAAAAGAGTGGGGTTTTAGTCAATTTTGCAGGCATCTTACCTAAGGAGTGCACAAGGGGAAGGCCCCGGGAGGGGTGGGGAGAGTGCTTATCACAGGGGCAGTTGGAGAAAGTATCCGGAAAACTTACATTTTGTTTCTTTTTGTGACCTTGTGGGCTGTTATCTAGGACATGAGCTTGCCTGGGGGGCTAGTGTCAGCTCAAGACCCCTGCAGGCCACTTGGCCACCCAAACCGGATGCCAGGCAGCAATGTCAGAGAGTGGTTTAGCTAACCTCACACACACAATGACCTGAGCTGAAGTTGGAGGCTAAACCAACTGAGTCACCCAGGCGCCCCAAACACTTGAACACTTTAATGGCACAATAGAAAAAGATAGGAAGCTGATAAATATTGTAGCATACTTATACACTTTCTAAGTAGTTAGGAAATAGATAAATAATATGGTATGAAACATTTCCTTGACCAAGACCTGAAGCTCACTTGGGAGGGGCCTCAGAATTACAGCCTGAGAATTAGCGAAGTGGTAGAGTGAGAGTGACCTGAAATCTGTCGGAGAGTTGCAGTGCCAGCTGTAGTTAGGGGTGGCTCCCAACACAGCTGGGGTTGGGATAGCGGGTAAATATTTGAGGTGTGTGCATTGTGCCTTTTGTGCCTTCCTATGCATCTTGGTTCAGAAGGGTACAGCTTTCTGCTGTCATGTAGTTTTTCTCACTAATGAAATTGCACATAAGCAAACGTGGAATTTGCATCACGCTCAATCTGTTCCTTAACTATCAATCTCATTGCAACAGATTTCTGTTTTCAAGAGGAGGCATCGTAGCAGGGCTCACCACGATGTTACTTCAACTCTGAATGACAACATGAAGACATACAAAAGCCTGTTTTCCGACTTGTAGATCAGAGAACAGAACTGGTCCTAGGAGACCAAATGATTTCATGTCAAGTACACAGCACCTGTGACAAAACTCCTCCCTCCCCCACTTTCTCAGGTAAGACTAACAGAACCCAGTACATTTCTCTCTTAGGTCTTAACTTGACCTCAGAATCTTTCTAAGGACACATTTCCAAAGAGCCACTGCCAATCAGTTGGAGATGGCATAAAGAGATGAAAAACTGCTTTGCCATCATTGATGGTGGAAAAAAGCATGGCTTCTTAAGTCATGTAGACCTGGGTTTAAATCTTGACTTTTATCTCTTAATTGTAAGTCTTGAAGAGTTAATTGAAGTCCCTTGGTCTCTGTTCTCTGAACTATAAAACTGAGCCAGTAATGCCTCCCTCACATGGTTGTGAGAATGAAGTAACAGCATACAGTGTCTATACCTGTCTGCCTTGAGTAGTCTTCTTAACTTCCCCTTGGGCAAAAATAGAGGCAAAGAAATAAATCTTGATTGAGGGTAGAGGGTAAGGTGGAGATATTTCAGTTATCTCATAAACCAAAATAACCATCTTTCTTTCATGGGCAGATATTTTCTCTACCCTGTGCATGCAGACAGACGAATGTGAGTGGGAGATTACCAAACCACAGATGCAGGGTACAGGTTTCTGGGGTTCATAAAACAACACTGGGTAAGATACAGATCCACTGACATTTTGCTGATCATCACTTCTTGTCATCTGCCCTAGCTGCCAGGCAATGCTCTATAGCCCTGATCTTTGAACAGAATATTTTGGCTAATCCTCGTGGAAAGCAGGCATATGTAAGATGGATTTTTTTATTTTTTTGTAAGATGGATCTTAAAGCTAAACCCAAAGACAAAGATGCCAATAGAGAATGCTTTTTTTTTTTTTTCCCCAATGTTGATGATTTGTGATATGAACTTAGGTGTGTGGAACTAAAGATTTTTTAAAAAGCCCCAATTCACCATCATTTCTTAATACTATAAAAAAAAATTAAGCATAGAAAACAGGAAAATTTTGCTTATTTTCTTCATAAAATAATGAAATAGGCATTAAAATAATTTTAAAAGATGCTGTTGAAAGGCAATCTGCATATTTCTTTCAACCGGTAAAATAGAGACCGAATTGAAACTGATTACAATCTGGCAAAAAGGTAGGTCCTATTGCTCTGAGATGGAAATTGCCCAATGACAATTTTTGCTATCAAAGACACCACATTCTAAAGCTTTAGTCCTCATTTCAGAGGCAGAGATCTGCTTCTTTTGTATTGTAATCTTTAGACAAGAAGATTCATGCTCATAAACATGCACAACAATAAAGCTACCCAGGGCAGATGAAATGGGAACGTTGGCAGAGCGCGGTGCTGTTTCTGCTGTCGCTATGCCAGTTACATGATCCCTACTGGAAGCCGCTCGTTAGCTGAGACATTATTTCAATTCAGGGGAACTGAATACCAGTGAGGGTTCATGTTCTGGTATAAAAATGGAAGCGCTGAGCTAAAGTCAAATAGAAGTCAGAGCTCCAGGAAAGGAGGAGAGGAAATTATGTCTGTTCTAAGCTCATGCTAAGGATGTACAAATTCACGCCAAATTTAACCTGGCTTTAGACTGACTAGGGTGACAGATATTTTCATTTAGTAAGACTATAATAATGATAAGGGATTTTATACATTATTAGTATTTTTATTGCTTTACTGTGAAAGTTCTGTTTTTCAATTATTCTAGGCAATTATATTGTTGTTGTTTTCCCAGCCAGACAAAAAGCTGTGGGTTGTGTGTTTGATACTATAGGAAAGGTGCATTCTACTCTTTTAAACCAATAATAGTTCTTTCAGAATGTGGACCAGAACCACACTCTCTTCTCTGTTTGAACAGTTAAAGGGCAGAAATTCACCCGGAAGCTGGGATGTTTTTATAATAGATCTCCAAGACTGCACTGGAGATCTTTCCCAGTGACTACCCAAGATTCGCTATTTTCATGTAACAGTGGCAACAGGTCTGATGGAAGGCAGCAGATAGCCTGGTGATGTGTCAAGGTGGCACCAGTGTCCAATGAAATTGATTCCTGCTGGAAGATGTCACTTTCTATGGCATTATCTAGACTACCCTCCTAAACCCAGTTGACTTGCCATCTGTTCCGCAGTGAAACTGGCATAGGCTCTAAGAAGAAACATGCTGCCATCCTATATAATGGCCATTGGGATGGAAAGCCAATTGACCATGATAAGTTCTGTTGATTAATTGTTGATGTTAAAATAAAGATTGCAAGCCAAAAAAAATTGTAAGACTAGTTCATCCTGAATTTTGTTTTTTTCAAAGTGAATTTTTATGCCAAAAACGATATCTGGTTGTCTCATCAACTGCTGTATTTTACATTTATAGTAAAACATGATATTTACAGATATTTGAGACAGATTTATGAAATCATTAATTACATGCTGGCGGGTCTTAATATAGAATGCTCATTTTGTAGTTTTTTATATACCACACACACATATAGACACATGCACACATAATTGTGTTTGCTCTTACTGTACTATGACTCATCTGAACATTCTAAGATATTGTCTTGATAGGCAATTATTTCTCTAGGAAGAGAAAATGACCTCTGTAGCTATGCCCATTAATTCACTTCAGTGTATTCCTGTCAAAATAGTTCCCTTTCAAAGAGATTGCCATATCTGAACTAGCTTAGCATCAGGAATACAGAATGAGCTTAATGACTATAATTTTTTTTTTGATATTGTAAAAATTATCTTCATGAACTTCTAAGCCTATAAATAGATGGCCCTTGGGTTCTGCAGCCACTAGAGCTGTAGTTTTTCTTGGTGTGTGTGTTCCTTAACCACCTCTCCATGATGAGCTGTTGCATTAAGTTGAAACCTACCTTATGGTTTATGGTTAGTTTGTAGCTATTCCCATATTATAGTTTAGTCATATGCCCATTTTACAGTTTAAGTTTATGCCTGTTACAGTTCATATGCAAAGAATATCAGTTTCTCTTTTGCCCATATTGTGTTTAAAATTAGTCATACTGGTTCATTTATGAATTTGGTAATGAACCCATATTTCATCTAAACGATAAGTGAATTCATGTTCAGGGTAAGAGGCTGCCCTACTCTGTAAGAGCAGAATAGAGACAAAAAAACAAATCTGACTGGCCCTTGGTCAGACACGGGCAGGTGCACCAATCAGCCCCACAGTGAGAAAGCTATAATGATGAGATATGTTATGGACTTGTTGGCTTCAACTCTATCAATCGTGGAAAACACTGAGAGCAATTAGCTTTGACATTGATAGACCCTTATAGTCAAAACTCTAGGGGGTGGGATCCCCTCTGCCAACTGCTTGCCAAACAGGACTCTTTAACTAGTTGTATAAAATGTCTGGCTCCTTAAAGAATGAAGGTATCCAAATTAAACCTAAGCAAAGGGGCTGTGTTAAATTTGAACTGAAGCTTTATTCTAGGCAAAAAGGCAAATGACATTTGGAAAGGATTGTAAGATGATCCTTGAAAACCTTTCTGCACTTTATCTTTCCAGATATTCGCAAAGGATTTTATAAAACTTAAGGGAGACAAACCATGTTGGCAACTTATCAAATTGCTTTTCTGATTTTATCAGTTCCTTTGAACTTGGTATTTCTGCCATTTGTGAAGTGTGTGATGTTCCAAGCTTACTTTATTTTTATAAATGTACAGTTGTTATTTTATTCCTTTTTATCACAGAAGATTTTGTAGACACATATTTATAATATTTATGTTTTTATAAATATGTGGCGGGATGAAGGCAAAACAAAAAAGGAAAACATTTTTGGTAATTGCTGAAGTTATGCATAGTATTTGAATTTAGGCATTACTGTGAAGATAGTGTAAAATATTTCATACATTGAAAATATATTTTCATAATTCTGGCTCTTAAACATTTAAGGAACATTTATTGCAAGAAAGCAAATTAAAAAATGTAAAATTGGCTAATTCTAAGAATTAATTTTATCATTTGCTTAAGATTCTCTACATAAGAGGTTGAAAGATGATTCTAATTGTTTTTAAAATATTCTTTTGCCTTATCAATCTTTTCAAAAACTGTTTTGCTATTTCTATTGGTCAAATGCTTTGAATATGCAAATTTCCCCTTATATGTTTCTATTTTCTATATGCCTCTGTTTTATTAAGTAAAATCCAGTGCAAAGGTATTTGTTGACTTTTTTGAATATGCTTGACACAAAGTACCTAATGATGAAAGTTCTTTAAGATCACATGATCTGTGCTTCAGAACAAACTGACTTAGGTGAAATTGGCCTCTAGCTTGTCATTCAAAAAGAACCCAAGTCAATACAAGTTATTGAACCTTCAAGATCAATTTAGGAAAAGATATCAAGACAAGAAGCAATATTTTTGTTCAGCATATTTCTCTTCTTTAGGGTAAAAGCACATTTCTCTTCTTTAGGGTATCCCTGAAAGTAGATATGGTCTCCTTAATATGTTCTCCAAGACAGTCAATACAAAGAAAACATATTTGTGCCCCAGGCAGAGACACTTACCTTCCCTATCTATTATATTAGTTGGCTTAGATTTGGCTGCATACTTTTAAAAATGACAGTAATATAAACAAGTTGGGACTTCTTTCTAATACACAAGAATCCTTCTTTGAATCTAACTTTTAGCTCCTAGGATGATGACACATCTTAGCATCATCACATTTAAAT
This sequence comes from Hyaena hyaena, assembly GCF_003009895.1. Lineage (NCBI taxonomy): Eukaryota > Metazoa > Chordata > Mammalia > Carnivora > Hyaenidae > Hyaena > Hyaena hyaena. The sequence goes on along the minus strand of NW_024081857.1, from coordinate 307,724 downwards.
TTCAGGCTCAAAGAGGGAGAAAACAAATGGTAAAAAGGGAGTCTCTTCCAGAAAAATCATGTTTTTATTAAGCAATCTTCATGGAAGTTCTATAATCTTCGACTTCATCTTATATTTGATAGGCCAGGACTTAGTCAAATGACCACATCTTGCCAAAGCAGAGACTGGGAAATGTATTCTTTTATTCTAAGTGGTAACATGTTCTAAAAATTTGTGGAAACTTACTGAGGAGTAAAGAGGAAGGGGCTGTGCTCGCTTCGGCAGCACATAAACTAAAAAAAGAGGAAGGGGAGGCAGGTACCTTACAGTCTGTATCACAGGTGTTAATCCTAAGTAATTCTGCCTCCTTAAGAAAAGCTTTCTAATTTTTCTCACATTCATAATCTTCTGTTTGAATTTCTATAACATCTATACTTGGAACCCATTATTTGCATGTGATCAAATACAGACATTGCTGATCCTATTCTTTATGAGTGCTTTATCCATTCACTGTGGCCTACTTAATTCTTTGAAAGGAAGTTCACATCTTAAGCTCCTTGTTACGATCCACAAAATTCTCTTTCGTAAATAGTACTACTTACTTTAAATTAGGTAAACATTGGGGCACCAGGGTGGCTCAGTTAAGCATCTGACTCTTGATTTTGGTTCAGGTCATGATCTCACAGTTCATAGGATCAAGTCCCGCGTCAGACACTGTGCTGACAGTGTGAAGCCTTCTTGGGATTCTTGGTCTCCCTCTCTCTATCCCATCCCTATGTTCTCTCTCTCTCAAAAATAAATAAACATTAAAATAAATAAATAAATAAATAAAGCACCTATTAATATTGTTTGTGTCAATTCATTTCACATTTCTGTTCTTAATTGTGTAGTTGAATAGTTCTTTGCCTTATGACTTCATAAGGACAACAAGAACTATCTAAGAAGACCTGAAATCATATTAGGAAAAGAGATATAGTTATTTCACTAAAATTACCTTTATGTCTAAAGATATGTTATACACTACGTATTAACCCTTTCACTAGAATATTTATGAAAATGTTTACTAATATATACTCAGGTGATTTCTTAGAACTTGATAGAGTCTATTTATTTTTTAAATTTATTCTATTTATTCTTTTAATAAGAATAATATTAAATAATTATGTGGCAAGTATGGATGTAACAGTTGTAGGTTTTTGTATATATTTATGTTTTGTGACATAAGATGAAAATAACAGACCGACTGTTGAGTTTGTTGGTGGTGTTGTTGTTTCAGTACTCAAGCAAGTAAATCGCTAGAAGTCCTTAATGTAAATGTAAGATGGGGCACTGTGGACTAGCTCACTGCCCTAGTGATCTGATTAGACTGAGCAAGTAAACAACACTCCTCAGTGATAGCTAAAGAAGTAAAATAAAGTCCTTTGCTTTAGGTGCCCTCACAAATGAAAGAAACTCCTCTCTCTTTTTTTCCTGCTTAATGCTGAAGCATGAAGTAGAAACCAAGTCAGAATATATCTGTCTGTAACTTCAAAGACCTAGACAGAGGTAGATGCTCTGATAGCATATCTAAAGCTAGCGGACTGTCATAACAGTTTTCTTGAGAAATCTGTTGAATCTGAGTTTACATGGAGAAACTTCTGAGAAGGGGGTCAAAACTAATATTTGCTTTTTTTTTTCTTTTTTACATCAGTTGTAAGAAATCTCAAGATGTGTTGATCTCAGTAGAATCTAAAAGTTGTCTTTGACAATAGAACTCCTCCATTTGGTACAAATATACAAGTGGAAAAGGTACCAACTTTTCATATCAACAGTCAAGTTTCTCAGTGACAGAAAGAACTTAGAGCTGTTATAGTTTACAACTAATCTAACTACCCACACATGCAACATGCAAATGTTATAAAAAAGTGCTATTTTTATGCATATCTTTCAACCCAATTTGCATGTTTAGGAATCAATATTATTACATACAAAGGAAATCCATAGCTATATAGTACATCAGAATTCCAAAATATACTTTTGGACTTCTCATGTTCTTTGCATTATTAATTCCCGAGGTTTTAATGTGTAGCTGCCCTGTGAATGCACTGTAAATACTACCACTGCCCATTGTATTAATTTTGTAAAGTCAGAATTTCTGTCCTTTGTGGATTAGAGACAAGTGGACAGAAGTTTATAATCTTTGCCGAAGTATCATTTTATCATATACAGCTGTGAAAGTAGGTTTGGTGCATTTAATTAGTTTATTTTTACCATGTTGTTGAACCAAATGGATGTATTTCAATATTCTACTTTATTATTTCTGCAGATCTGCCTAGATCTGGGCTGAATTAAATGTGTAGCATACAGAGCAGATCTGTATACTTGAAAATGTAAATTTGTATTGTTTATCCAGAATGAGTTTGTTAATTTAAGAAGATATTTATCAGTTAGATGGGGATAAATTTGTATTTTCTCTTAATATAAATTATGAAAAGTAAACATGTGTATAAGGCACTCGTTACTATGCTTGGTTAGATATTTACCTTGTTTTACTTCTTCTCTTTTCTTTTTTCTTTTCCTCTCCTCTCCTCTCTCTCCTCTCCTCTCCTCACCTCTCCTTTCCTTTCCTTTTTAAAAATTCTAATATATGGTGATAAAGGGAGATAAAGTTTGAATTGCCTATCTAGTATCTACTTCTCACTTCTTTCTTTTCCATTATAGTACTCCATTTTTGTTCATGTATCCACCTCTCCACCATGTGACTGAGAGAAAGCTGATCTGGACACTAGAACCTGACTTATCAATAAATGCATGGCATTGCCCTGGTGACATTACCCATTCAGAGTTGGGCATAAGGAACTAAATTTGCCCAATTACTGTCTATGAATGGGGGAGAAGTTTCTTCAGCTCTTTCACAAGATATGAACAAAAGAGAATGATTCACTTAATCTGCAACAAATTTGGGACCATGAGGGCCAAATCAAGGAGACACCTACAGATAAAAGATAACCAACAGAGAGATTTTTTTAAAGACCTAAGTTCTTGATGACAGCCCTGAGCTACTGAATATATCAGCCTGGGAACCTTAATGACTTCTGAGTTTCTTAGTATGTGAGATGATAAAATCCCTATTAAGTTATTTTAAATCATTTTATTTAACTTGTAGTCAAAAGTAAGTTTCTTTTAAAAAAGTATAACATTAATAGGTGCTTATAATCATATGAAAACATATTGAAAAGTGAATCAAAGAAAATAAAAAGATCTATAACAATTATATCTGGAGATGCCACTGTGACATTAAGGTGTTAATTGAATTTTTTTAGCTTTTGCAGATATAGGCTATATCTTTTGTAAATGTGATTTGAAGGGCTACATTTTAATATATTTATCAATAAATTTCACTGATTATGTCTTTTTATGTCTTTTATCTCTTATCTATGAGTATTTTACTGTTTATATTTTTAATTTGCAGATTTTTGAAATATTCTAAAAATATTTATTCAATAAATATTTATTAATCACTACTATATGCTAGACATTTTGCTGGGCCCAATGAGAAAGATGATAAAATAGTAAGTGAAAACAGGTGATGTCCTTGACTTTACAGAGCTTTCCTGAGCTTAGAGTCAAAGAGCCACATTTATAAAATCATTACTAAAACAAATGCATTGCTACCAGCTAAGTGTCTTGAAAGAGAGACCTAGTATGTTATAAGTGCCTCCAGGAAGGGAACACACCTTACTGATCAGGCATAGAGTGTATTGGTGAAGTAACCAGTGAACCAGAATTTGAAGAGTGCGGCTAGATAAGAGTATCTTCTCCTCTCTGGTTGGAGGGTGTATGGTACTCTGAGCAATTGAAATGAGGTCACACTATGATCAGATCAAGAAGAAGAATTGCTTCACAAAGGGAAGCTGGCAGGTTTTGATCATTCAGGGCTCAGAAGAAGGCTTGTTTCTATTTTATGATCTTTGGAGAACCACTAAAAGTTTGAGATTAGAGGTGGGGGTGGGGATAAAATCATGTTTTCAAAAAATGATTCTGACTTTGATATAGCAGTTCTGTTGGAAGAAGGGTAGTGCAGGTGGGAGGGAAACTAAAGATGAAAAAAAAAAGTCAATCTGATAAATAATTGGGGGTTAAAACTGATCCTAAATTGGTAGAAGGAGATTACAGATAATTCCTAGGTTTTGTCTTATGGAAAAGGAAAATGACGCATTTCCTTATATGGTGAAATGTACCACCCTTTCCCCTTTTATCTTTTCACATTACTTCTGTGCTTCCCCAACATATAGCATAGATATTCCCTATATATTCTTTTTATATGTCATTTCCACTTACAAGATCTTAAACCATTAATATGTCTCAAAAGTACTCAGGTTTATAATAAGAAGCAAGGTTGTCCCTCAAAAAATTATAGTTGTTTTCCCTGATTATACTAATTGTAGGAGTTTTTGAAATTTTAAAAAGTATGAAAAAGAATAATTATAAAAGTTATTAACACATTCCTCACCTAAAAGATTACTACTGTGTTGTTTCTTTTGAATCTATTTCTACAATGTAGACTATATTTTGAAAAATTAAATCCTGTAATATATTCTTTTTAAAATTATTTTCACTTAATTTTATGCTGTAAGTGATTTTTTACATGATTACTCTTTAAAGTGTGATATTTATTATTTGTATACTTCCAGTGTAAGAATACACCTTAAATTATTACTTCACTTAGCCATTGTCATTATATCTTTTAAGCAACATCTTTAAGTATTGAACATCTTTAACTAACAATATTTCAACACTTCTTTTGAGTGGATTTTTGAAGTTACTGGGTCCAGAGGAGTTTTAAGTGTCCAGCACAAAATGCTTTTTTGTATATCTTCAAACACATTTTTATTCTTTACCCACAAGAAATCTTGTAGTATACAAGCTATTATGTAGCAATTGATTTAATGTGAAGCTTTTTTGCATTTTTTAAATTTAAACATTATAGAAAATAAAAGGATGCCTGATTCTTGTCCTGAAGTTCCTATATAACTTGATAGTGAACAATTTGATCATGATTTGATTGCTGCTTCTGTTTATTTTACCCACTGTCTTGGTCTTTCGGGCTGTCTCACACTCTGGATGGCTTAAACAACAGAAATTTGTTTTCTCACAGTTTGGAGACTACTAAGAGTCCGAGACCAAGGTGCCAGCAAGGTAGATTTCATTTTGATGCCTCTTCTTTTAGCTTGTAAGTGGTCACCATCTTGCTGTGCACTCACATGCCCTTTCTTTGATGCATGTGTGAAGAGACACAGTGAGGTCTTTGGTATCTCTCCTGGTAAGGACACTAATCCTATTGGATCAGGGTCCCACCCTAGTGACTCCTTTAGCCTCAGTTACTTCCTTTCTTAGAAGGCCCATCTCCAAATACAGCCCCATCAAGGGTTAGGGTTTCATCATATTTGGGAAAGTGGGTGCAAACATTTAGTCCATAGCACCAATCAAGTGTACAGCAAATCTCTGTACCGACCAAGAGGTACAGTGTATCTCTGTCACACAGAAATGCTGTACACACCAACCACATGGATATAAAAAACAAACAGGAAATCATTGTAGATAAGATAGAAAACAATCAAACAAAAGAAAATAAAAATAAACAAACAAACAAACAAACATAAAATCCTGTAATTGCTTTACTTCTTAAAGATTCCACTTTGGAAATCCACTGTTGGTGTAATTTCTATGAGTCTTTTCTTCTATAAATATGTTCTTTGATTATTTTCCTCTTCAACATTGGAGTCATGTACACTATGTAGTTTTTTATATGTCAATAGAATTTTACTTTAAATATGATGTGGGCTGTTGATTTGGCCCAGTTGTTCTTGATGATGATAAGACATATCATTATATTAATCATGGTGCATATAGAGTTTGAATTCACGACTTTGTTCAGCTAATATTTGTTGGACATCTAGTATATGCCATGCACTGTTTTATTGAGGCACACAGAAAAATAATACATAAACATAAAATATGACTTCCCATGGATACATGTTATAAAGAAAGTGAAGCAAGGTTGGAAAGTACCTTGATATGGGAACAAAGAAAGAAAACCATTTCCCACAGAGAAATTTCCCTAGAGTGTTACTTGAGCAAAATTTGGATAACATGAGGAGACAAAATTACATGAAAATATAATGAAAAGTGTTTTCAGCAGAAAACCTTTGATTACAAAGGCCCCAGGGTGAGTACATGTGTGTTGATTCTTAGAAACAGATGGAAAAAAAAATAAGATGAAAAGTGGCTTAAAGATCAAAACAGGTGGATGATTTGGGGTCAGATAATATAAAATGTTCAGGACACTCTAAGAACCTCGTAATGTTTTCAAAGAGTGTGGGAAGCCATTGGAGAATTTTGAAGAAAAGAATGATATAATAAGCTTTACATTTTATTTATTTTATTTTTTAAAGTTTATTTATTCTAAGAGACAGTGGCAAGGGGGGACAGAAAAAGAGGGTGAGAGAGAATATTTCAAGCAGACTCCTCACTGTCAGTGCAGAGCGCAATGCAGGGCTTGAAATTACAAACTGTGAGATCATAACCTGCATGGAAATCAAGAGTCAGATGTTTAACCAACTGAGTGAGCCAGGCACCCCAAGCCTTATGTTTTAAAATGATGTATCTGGCTGCTATATGAGGCAGAAATAAATGCTTGAGAAAATGGTAAATGCTTGAACACTGCTTTTCTACTGCCTATGAATGTACTTTTTTTCTTTTTTTAACTTAATAATGTGATTAATTGTACTGATAAATGTACTGATATTACACCATCTGTGCATTCCTGGAGTAAACTGCACTTAATTACATAGGGTATCCCCTGCAGTTGGCTTAAAGTTGTATTTATTTTTTCTAAGATATATATGTCAGTGAAGGAAGTTGCTTTTCCAAGCTTTATTGGAAAGTTGGGAGAAACTGATGCAGGTGCTATTAAATTAAACCACAATTTAAAGTGAGCATCTTATTGATATATATTTGAAAGTTTCGCATTGTTTTAATTATTTCTGTTTGAAAGATACAAAATGATCAGACAGGGGTTGGCAAATGTAAATTACTTTTGGATTTAAATGTGAATGGGTTATAGTCAGTGTTTTTGACCCTTTCTTGCTGGATAGGAAGTAAGAAGTCAATTTTGCATCTGAAACAATACTACATTTCACTGATTTTGATGCTTTCATTGTTTAGTAGAACAAAGCAGTCAATGAATGAAGGAGTGATAGATGAATAAATCACCACTATTTGCATACTTTTCACAAGACAAAACTCTTTCACCGACATTACTCACAATTTTGCAATAAAATCTCCCAAGAAGTGAGCTATTCCAAGGTTGTAAGAGAGGCAGTACATTAAAGTGATTAAGAATACTCAGAATGTCAAGGAACAAGTCTTGTATGTGCCTCTTATCCCATGTGCAATATCTGGTAACCAACATTTTTGCTCCCAGTTTTCTCACCTGTAAGACGATGATAATATTTCATGGGTTTATTGTGAACATTAAATGAGTAAGGCATTAGAACAATGTATGTGCTCAATAAATATTTGCTTACAAAGATGGTGAGGGTAGAATTAATTGCATGCAGCGCTAGTCTTAAATGTTGAAGTTGTCTCATAGTAGTGCTCTTTCTCCATTAAGTAAATCTAATAAAAATACAATTAAAAGGGTATCCTAAGTGATTTGCTCTATCAGCTCAGTGTTCTCATACAAAAGAGATAATGAGTGTTTTAGCATTTTGCACAGTAACTGGCACAAAAATGTTGTGGTTATTATGAAGGCATTTAGTTGACTTACAAACCTAATTATTTTAAGGCTAAAGCATCTATATAAATATAATGCATTGTTAAAAAGACAGTATCAAGCTATACACTAGTCAGAGATTTGCTACTTGCCTCTCTTGGTTGTGGATGGTTCTTCTCAAAGCACAGCTTGCTCTATCGCCTTAAAAACCATTCAACCCAATTTTACTCTATGTGTCCATATGGATGATGGTATTTTGCAATGTTAGTCATCTATTGGGAAACAATGTCATTTCAGAGATTAGAGATGACTATATTATCTGGCCAGGGTTGTTTGTCACTCCCCCACATTCATCAGTAAGCATGGCAATGGGGGGTTCTGCATATAGCGGCACCTGTGTGTTCCAAGGCTTTTACTCCTTTTTGTTCTGAGTTTGCTCAGTTTGGAAGCATGACCAAGCTCTAAAAGTCATATACCAGATGGATGGGAGGAGAAGCTAAAAACCAGGCCAGAAAAATTCATCCCAGACCACCTGAAGATGTATTTCTAAATGTATCATCTGATCAGAAAATGTCCTACCTAAAATGAAAGTATGTACTACCTAACAAGAGTGAATATATAATACCACACAATTTCTTTTCTTTGTGTAATAAAATAAAACGCAAGAATGTGAATAGCTAGTCCTGTTTATGCTATCCTATCAAATATTCGGCAGTGACAATTATAAAACCTGATACTGGCAAGTTTTTACCATAAAGGTCATACAATATCTTTGTGTGTGTGGTCAAAACATGGATGGCCATTTCAACTGAGCATGTGGTCTTCCGAAGTTTGGTATGTGTGTGTGTGTGTGCACGTGTTGAGATATTTTGTCTTTTATGGTACATGCTTTGCAATGTACTATTGGAGCTGGGAGGCAGCGGCCACAATGGTCTCTTGGTGAGGGCTCAGGCCACCTCACTCCCACCTATTAACCTTGTTGCTTATTATATACTCTGTTAATAATTTAAATAGGATTAATGCATTTAACTTAATTCAATAAAAATGAAAGCTCAAATAGAGAGAGGTTGAAGTCTTGCAAATTTTTTTTGAAATGCACAAGCTAACATTTCTTGGAATTCATATTCTCATGAAATACCTCTGTAATATATTCCCATTATTATACACTATGGAGTAATAATTCATCTAATAAACTCTTCTGCAACTCCGAAGTATGCCTCAACTACTTAGTGAGCTGGTTTTTAAATTTAGATACTCCTCATGTTCTTTTAAATGTCTTTTGTTAAAACAGTTTTAATCATAAGAAAATTGGGTGAACTCCTGACTAAAACTCTTTAGAGAATAGTCTTAAATGTCTGGCATCATATTTCCTAAGCAGTCTTTCTGCCTCAGAAAATGATTTATTAACCAGAGTTCAGCTGCCTTTTGCTTTTGTTGTCGATGACAAAAGGCATGTTTAAGCATGTTAAATTGGCTTAACATAGTGGACAGAAATGATAGTTTACCATAGCTGAATTTGCCGCCAATGCATATTTCTTCTTTGTTACATATAAGGAATAGTTAATCTGACCTCAAAGAAAAGAAACATATGCTCCCCTAGATAAGGTTCTAGAGATGAATGAGTCTGTCTGCTATATAGCATTTGTTGGTCAGAGAGAAAGGAGAAAAAAGGAAGATGGAAAGTAAGCAAAAAATGACTCACTGAAAGCCTGGTTCTAAAGGGAAAACGTCAAGTAAAACAGAGAAATGGCAGATAAAATGGAATAAAAGTGGGGTGTGTGGATAGAGAATATAAAATAAGCACAGGTATATTGGCAGTCTCTCTGGGGTCAGATTTGTTATTTGTCCTTTAGCAAATGATTCTGGAATGTTAACAGTCGGTGTGCCTGTTCTAATGAATTAGGTTGTCAAAAATAAATAAATAAGCTCAATTTGGGGACAACAGTACATCAATTATATAATTCCAACAGGCATAACCGTCATCCAAATTCTATTTTGGGCTATGTCTATATGCCCTGAATGAATTAAGACTGCAGAGTTCTTGGCCCAGTTTGGTATGGTTCATATAGCTGGAAGCTGAAAGTGGTGGCTTCACCTCAGTCATATCATCAGGACAATCAGGAAGGCTGTATTCGAATTCCACTTTTGCCCTCTATGAGACTCTCTCATTCTGTGCCTGCATCTCTTACTCACTACCCTTCTCTCTTTTTCTTCCACTCTACCCCATTTTGTATATTTTGTTACATTTGTTTTGTTGGAAATACTAATGTCGGTCAAATCTTTCTTGATCTTCCAATATTGCTTGATTTATCAAGCACCACTTTATTCTTAAAACAGATCCTTTTATTTTCAAGACACTTAATATACTTGGTTCTCTTTCTACCTTTTTGATCACTTATTTCCTTTCTATCTTTCAAAATGTTTATAAGCCAATGATGGTCAGACAAGAAAAATGCTCCTTTGTCAAATAAATTTAGTAAATACTACATGGTATACTCTTCTTGATTCATCATAGCATGTTAGATTCTTTTTCAAGTTCTAGAACGAAAAGATTTGTTTGTGTTTAATTCAACAGCTAGCACCATTTTAAACTCTTTTGGTATCTTGCTTATTGCTATGCTTTAAAGGATCATGTGTCTGTAGATAACTCCATGTGATGGGCCCCAGTTTCCATATCAAGCCTTAATCCAACACTTCCAGGTATCTTTTAGATACTGTAGTCTGAATATTATGCTATAACTTTAAATTCAATACTAAAAGCCATATGATTTTCCCCTTAATGAAAATATGTATCAATTGCATTCAATGAGGTAGGTACTCATAGGTGCAAAGGATAGGGTGAGCAACAGCACATTGTCTCTGTGGTGGAGACAAGTAAACAGAAAGTGGGGTGGGGCTGGGAGAGGTAAGGACAAGTTGGGAGACTCAGAGATAAACCAAGACCAAACCAGGAAAAACACTGTATGGCATACTATGGAGTTGGAAGTTTTCCTTCACAACAAAAGGAAATTTATTTATTTTGATAGAGAAAGGAAGAGGGACAGACAGTGCAAGCAGGGGAGGGGCAGAAAGAAAGGGAGAGAGAATCCCAAGCAGGCCCCGCACCACCAGTGCAGAGCCCAATGCAGGGCTTGAACCCATGAACCATGAGACCATGACCTGAGCCAAAACTAAGAGCCAGACACCCAATCAATTGGACCACCTGGGCCCGCCTGTTTTTGTTTTTTTTTTTTTTAAGACCAAAATTGACTCCAGGGTGAGGTATACATCAAAGCAATGCAAGACTGGACACTGCGAAATCGGTTATTATAAGCCAATGAGGTGATAACTTGATGGAACTAATCAGAATCTGCCTTATGTTATTCTTTGCTTTGAGTATTTTTTTATTTTTTCTACTAAATGTGAGGTCCTTAATGACAGTAAATTTATCTTGTTTATCCTTGTATACTTGTCCATCCTTAGCACATTTCTTTGCATATACTAGATGCTTTCTTAATGACGGCTTGGTGAATAAATAAATATGAACTTGTTACTGTTTAAAACATGTTGCAGAACACATTTCCTCAAAGGACTGATAAACAAAAAGATATAAAGAAAGCAGTTAATGAGAACCAAGAGAAATAGAAAATTAGTGATGGGTGAAATACAATCATAAAGAGAGAAAATAAAATTTGATGATAGGAATTACCCATTTAGGAGACATATTAGTTCAAAGGCCTGGTAATTTAATACAAACACTTTCATTGCTAAGTCACAGAACTCTAGTCTTTCCATCACCATTTTCTTTTCTTTTCTTTCCTTTTCTTTCCTTTTCTTTTCTTTTCTTTTCTTTTCTTTTCTTTTCTTTTCTTTTCTTTTCTTTTCTTTTCCTTTCCTTTCCTTTCTTTTCTTTCTTTTCTTTTCTTTCCTTCCTTCCTTCCTTCTTTCCTTCCTTCCTTCCTCCCTTCCTCCCTCCCTCCCTCCCTTCCTTCCTTAACAAATTGTTGGGTAAACAGTCAATGCTCAACCTACCGCCCGTCTCTCGGATTTCCCAGTCAGTGTACTGGGCATGGAACATTCTCCTATATGGAAGACAGGTGCTGAGTTGTCACTTGGTCCCAGATTCCTCTGTGTTATTAGGAGGAAACTTCCCCGTGTTCTGGGTACACAGTAAACTTCCCTGTATTGCTTATGTGTGTGTCCTATGACACCTGGACAGCCCCACCAGTAAAGCTGCCCTCCTCTCAAGGTAAAGGGGTCTTCACTTGCAGCACAACAAGAGTGCTACAGTCTGCTGCCTTGTTTCTGCCTTTGAGAGGGACCTGCTGGGCATGGGAGGCAGTGCACACTATAGACGCTGATCTTGCTGCATCTCTTTCTTCTGTAAGGCTTGTTCTAACCAGTGCATTGTGTGCTAAATTCACTTTGGTGACTTTGAACTCATGAAGATGCAGTGAGCCAAATCTGTGGGCTCCTACTTCTGGGGGTTGACAGTGTTATGATCTCTGCTGTCTTCCGTGTAGTAGGAATTCTCATTTGGAATTGGTAGCAGGATCTTCTTGCTTGACATAAACACCATTGTTTGTAAGAAACAGAATATGCTGTAAAATCACTGGGCAGACTCAACTTGGCCATTGTTCAGTAACCACACCTGAAGTGAGGTTCAGTTCAGCATGAAGGAAAAGGGAAAAGTGAGGCTTAAAATGCTGATGGCTCCCTTTTACACCTGTAAAAAATATAAGGTTAAAGGAATGTTTTGAATGTCCATTGGTTATTGTACTTTTGAGTGATTAGCTTTAGGCAAAGAGTCTAGAACTATTACCCAATTTCAGTGATACTTAGAGGAACTCTTCTATGCTCTTGGCAAATGTTAAGAAAATGCAGTGTAGTATTAATACTTTATTGATCATTTATTATGTGCCAGTTTATGCTATATGATTCATCTCCACTTACCCTTTGTTATCTCTACTTTAGAGAGAGGAAATTTGAGGGTCATGGGGGTTAAATAAGTTAGTAACTGGTAAAGCCTAGCTGACTTCAAAGTTTGTGCTCTTAAACATTGTATTTCATGCTTTCTGATTTTACTTTAAAAAAGAGAAAATGATTAGGTTTCTCATGAATTCAGTGGTGCCTGTGAAGTCTCCTAGCCTCAGTTTGGGTTAAAACTGCTAAAAAGCTATTTACTTTAACCATGCTATGTTAGTCAACATATTAATAACAGTGGAACCTATAAGCTAACAGGAGTAAATACTTTTTCCTTTGGTTATCTGTTCACCTAGATCAAAAGTTTCTGATACCAGAAGGAATGACTCAGATATGTCCAACAAAAGTCCAGATGCCCTGAAAATTCATATTCTAATAGTAAAGATTGACAAGTTTGGGTGTGAGCATACAAATATATATATATATATATACATATATATATATATTTGTAAAATATATATATAAATATATATATAATTCCAATTTATATATATGTGTGTATATATATATAAATCCAGATCACCAAAATAAATTAAAATCAAGTTGCATAAACTCCAATGATGATAACAACAAATAGCCAATGCCGTTCCCCATATTTGAGGAACATGCTAGGCAAAGCCAGAGTTAATGATTCAGTCTTGTAATAGATCTTTTTAAAATTATTCTATTTTCATCTTTTGTGATATTTTCTTGGCGTCTGGATGGGAAAAGCTACTGCTGCACTTGGTTTTGTGTAAAAGGAAACATATACACCATTTGAAACTGTCAGCATGGACATGTGTAAAGATAGGAAGTAAGTTATTCCAACAAAGCATGGAAAAGTTACAGGCTTCAAATTGATTCTTTAAGCCAACTTCATGTATATCATAACCAGTAATCTGGGAAAATCTATGATATCTACTCTCTGTGCAAGAAATGGCTATGTCAGGGCATCTGGGTGACTCAGTTAAGCTTTGGACTTCAGCTCAGGTTATGATCTCATGGTTCGTGAGTTTGAGCCCCACATTGAATGAGCTCAAACCCATTTCAGGTGAACTTAAGCTCTGCTTCAAGTGAGCCGTGCCTCTCCCTCTCTCCTTCTCTCCCTCTCTGCCACTTTTGGGATTCTCTTCCTCTCCCTCTCTTTCTGCCTCTAATTTACTTGTACCCTCTTTTTAAAAAACAAAAAACAAAAAAAAAAACAAATGTAACAAAAAACAGCTATGTCATATAAAGGAAAATCATTGATGTGTGTTTTTTCCTATGTCAAATTTATAAAGTGCAGGAAAGAGAAAGAGAAACTGTTCTGATTATTTTCTTCAAGACATGGGCTAGAAAGTCTTGGGCCTAATCAATAGATTGTTTTGGAACAGCTATGACTATGTCAACTTCAAAGTAGTATGAATAGATGTTTAAATTTGAGCAGCTTGAATAAAACACTTCAGAACTTCTAGATGCCAAGGGAACACATGTGGAAGGTTCAATGACCAAGGCCTTTTAATACAGATAGCTCATGCATTTTCCCTTAAGTTTTCTGCTGAAGTTAAAGACTGAAGTAGAAAAGAAATAGACAATTCTCACCTTGGTGACTTTTACCAACAGCAAAAATGATCACCCGAGTAGAGCTCATTCCGAAACTATGAGGGACCAAGCCCTTTAAACTGGGAAATATTTGAACAGGTAGAGGTTATGTAGAGTTAATACATAAAGCAAGGACTAAATCTTTTTCTAAGAAAATCTTTGTTATAATTGCACTTCTGTACAGAAATTCTAGGGGACTTTGCTTTCCTAAGCCATTACATTTTCTACCTTCACTGCATTCAATGAAATTTATGTTCCTTTTAATGGAGAACCAGAAGGATTTATTTCTGTGATTAGGGGGATGGCCTAAGTATCTATGGAAGCGTGATATATAAGCAAAACTCATTCATATGAATCTGAAGTTGGTTCTTTTGTTTTTAATTGATTGAGGGAGACTGGTTCAAAGAAGAGGTAACTTCTTAGGGTTCAGCTGTTGAACAGAAGATGATAAGGAGTAGGAAAAAGCATGTGGAGAAGGTCAACTACTTAATGTTGGGACAACATGTACTTCTCTAATGCTTGTAGAGACATTTCACCCTGAGAGCCTTAGTTATATGCCAAATATAGGACTACTGGAATAGTTGAGTTGATGGGACAACCAAAATTCAAACTCATCTCCTCTGACATTTACAGAGGTAATGTTTTCTTCTTAAAATGGAGACTTATCTTAATGGAGGTTAGATAATAGGAATATAGTTATGTGACCTTAATCCTTAGGCAGAGTTTTGCCCATGGCAATATGACCAGGTACTCCCTAAAAAAAAGGAGCCAATGCTGGTAGCCATGTGAGAACATCTTGCCCTCAACCCCATACACATAATAAAAGTTACTCCATAAATCACTGAGAAAAATCACCACTTCTCTTAAAATACTCAAATAGAATTCAGTGGAAAGCCAATATTTATACTGTTTTTAGATCAGCTGTTTCAATATAGTTAGAGCTTTAAGAATGTACGAGTCTAGGGGTGCCTGGGTGGCTCAGTTGGTTAACTGTCAGACTTTGGCTCAGGTCATGATCTCACGGTTCATGGGTTCAAGCCCCGCATCAGGCTCTGTGCTGACTGACTGCCAGCTCAGAGCCTGGATCCTATTTCAAATTCTGTATCTCCCTCTCTCTCTGACCCTCCCCTGCTCACGCTGTCTCTCTCTCTCTCTCAGAAATAAATAAAATATTTAAAAAGTTAAAAAACAATAAAAAATACAAATTAAAAAAAAATGTACCAGTCTAAGGGTGGCTGAGTGGCTCAGTTGGTTGAGTGCCTGATTTCAGCTCAGGCCATGATCTCACAGTTTGTGGGTTTGAGTTCCACATCAGGGTCTGTGCTGACAGCTCAGAGCCTGGATGCAGTTTAGGATTCTATGTCTCCATCTCTCTCTCTCTCTCCCCCCTCCCCCCACCCCCTCTTGCTCTGTCTGTCTCAAAAATAAATAAACAAAAAAATTTTTAAAAATGTACTAGTCTAGGGGCACCTGGGTGGCTCGGTCAGTTAAACATCTGACTTTGGCTCAGGTCATGATCTCACAGGTCTGTGGGTTCAAGCCCCGTATCAGGCTTTGTGCTGACAGCTCAGAGCCTGGAGCCTGCTTCAGATTCTGTGTCTCCCTCTCTCTCTTCTCTCCTACTTGTGTTCTCTCTGTCTACCAAAAATAAATAAACATCAAAAAAATTTTTAATGTACCAGTCTAAAAAAAATATAGCAGTATAATAGTTTTGTTTTGTTTTAATAGTAAGAGAGAAGAAAAGTAGCTTTTAATTTTTGTTTTAAAAGGAATCAGAAGGTGTATATATATAGGATTATCCCAGAATCTTGTTATATTCAAGAGTGACCATGGAACCAGTTCTAAATCATTTGCTTGGCTTAGATTTGAAAAAGATTCTTTGTAATTCAAATCGATGGTCCTCAAAAGAAAAAGCCAAGATTTTAACCTCCAAGTTACCCTTTGCTGAAGCTTGTTGCTCACTAGGCTTCCCAGCTGGTGCATCTGGCACCATGACAGAGCGTGTCAGGTTCTATCGGTCATGATGCTCTACATGACATTAAGGATCAGAAAAGAGTACAGACCATAAAAAAAGATGGCATCCCCCTGCAATATGAGATCTCAGCTGGGGAAAGCCTTAGAAACCCTCCAAACTATTATTAAAAGTAACACAAATTAGAGATGAAAAGTTCAGCTCACTCGGCTTGAATTTTATTTGGCTCAAAATTTTAATCTCAGAAAAAGTTAAGAGTATGTGAGAGTAAACAAAGATTGCAAAATTGGGTTCAGAGATCTTGTTCAGATTGAGGTAGATATTAGAATTATCCCACTACCTTAGCCCAGGTTTCATGTCATGGGACACTTGCTAAATTCTTTGGTTTATTTGAACATTTTTTAAGAAATACATTTAAGTCAGGAAAGCCTATCTCAGTTTTCCAACCAATGATACTATCTATTCTGATATTACTTTAATGTACATGGTACTTATTACCTGTTAGAAATAAATGCTTTTTGTTTTATGATATTTTATTATTGGCACCCATTGACACCTATGACCTTCTTACAACTTTCTGTGTTTATATGATATTATTTCACATGGAAGAAATGGGCACTGCTCTTGGCTAAAAGGAGATCCAGATAAGAAAGAGAAGAGAGATCCAGTTAGCAAAATTTGGATTGAAACTACAAGATGTTAGGATTGGAAGTTTTCTTAGAAATCACCTAATTACTAAAGTCTATGGACTTAGGATAGTATTTCCACAAGATGTTCTGAGAAAAATGTAGTTCCGTTGTCCAAAAAATGTGAGTCATGATGTTTTCTACACCTTCTATTGGAGAGGCTCTTCATGCATTAGTATATTGAAAACCTGAATTTCTTTCTAAAAATTTTCTACAAATAAGCTGTGTTTAACTTGTTCCTTCATTTCCTCAGGGTATTGTGATGTGGTGGTGACAATGCAAATAGACTTGTCTCGGAATCCTAACTTCATTCATTAACTGTGTGTACCTGCCAAATCAATTAGGAACCCTAAACCTCAATTTCCTCATCTAGGAAATGGGGAATAATATTATTTGCCACCTAAGTTTGGGGGCAGGATGAAATGAGATGATAATAAAGCTCCTAGCTTTGCAGGGGCTTGCACATAGTGTGTCCTCTTCAACTGGTAGCTTAATTATCTAAAGGATAACACCTGTGATGGAAATATCACAGGAGAACACAGTTCTCATAGGAATGAAAACAATGCATAATTTTGAGAAAGAAACTATAATCAATTTCCAGTAAAAGTATATGACACTTGCAATATATAGAGTCACTAGTAAGATGTGCATTTTCACATCTTACTAATATTGTCTAATATTGTCCTCTTAATAATTTAGTCATCTTGCATGTGTATGGATAGGTAATTCCATAGAGCAATGACAACATTACACAATTTGCTAATACACCATCTAGATTCAAATTCTAACCTGCCAATTCCTAGAGGGTAAGCTTAGGCAAGTCACTTGATATTTTGAGCCAGTTTTCCTATTTCTTAAGCCATGGATTAAAATATTATTCCTCTTTGCAAGAGTTGTTGAAGATAAACTATAGAAATTTTACCATTTATTAAGGGCTGACCATATCCCAGCAACAAGCTTTAGGTAATAAGGTAATAAGTGTTTTATGTACATTAAGTGAGCCACTCTTTCTAAAATAATGCTGCACACACTATAACACTATATGTAAGTATTAGTTTGTAGTAACAGGTAATACTGCTTGGCACTCTGTGGTTTCTAAGTAGTTAATAAATATCTGTATGGCTTCAATCCTAGCAATTACATTGAGGATATAGTCCATCTCCGAGTTACTGTGAATTCTTAAAGAGGCTTTTAAAATCCTTTTTAATGTCAAATTCCAAACAATGCAAATATAGGTTTGATTTGATATGTTCTTGGATCTCTCTTTTCTTAGCTCAAACCTTCACAGTATCTGTCCCTAAACAACTGTGCATGTGAACTTGTCAGGACTATGTAAAACATATTATTCTGATTTTTTGTAAGAGGAAACTGAGTTCAGATAGGCCAACCAGCAAACTCAGAGAACCAGGACATGAACCTAATTTTAATTTCAAAGTCTAAGCCACTTTTCTACTGTGTTGGATGCACATCAAAGAAAGGATAATTTAACAGATAATTTCCAGAGCTCAAGCCCTATCAGATCAATTTTATTAAAGGATTAATCTAATTTACTACAAAAATAATCCCTGGGCATATATTACAGATTAACAAAATAATTTGTTCCAAGAAAGTTTTATATAATTTAATCATTTTATATTCATAAGTGGTTACCAAAAACATTTGAAGACTCTTCAGCCTACACATTTTTTTTTGAGGACAAAAATAATATCTCTCATAGTCCTTCTATCGAGACAGAAAGTAAACTGGATAATCTTTGTTCAACTCTGATGGAATATTTGTTTTTTCTTTGTTTTAGATTTTCCTCCTTCAAATTTCATAGTATGCTCTCTAAAATAAGCCATGTATTGGGTAGTTAGATATATAATTTCCTAATCAATCTCTATCATCTAAAATTAAAAAAAAATCCCTTTGGGATGAAAGACCTTTTGGGAAATGGCTGATTTTATAATCTGCATAGAACTCTAAAACAGTAAACATGTTTCAATGTGTATCTCTGTAGT
This sequence comes from Hyaena hyaena, assembly GCF_003009895.1. Classification (NCBI taxonomy): domain Eukaryota; kingdom Metazoa; phylum Chordata; class Mammalia; order Carnivora; family Hyaenidae; genus Hyaena; species Hyaena hyaena. The sequence continues at coordinate 288,809 of NW_024081857.1, read as the reverse complement.
GAAGATGTTGTACAAAGATAGTAGCCTTCTTGCCATGAAGAAAGCTAATATTCTTGTGAGTGAGGTGGACAGAGAGAATATTGAACTCATAGGGACATAGGGTGCTAGCATGGATAATGGGCCCTTTGCCCTGCCTGGATGTGTAAACTAACCTTCTAGCACTCTATCCATTCATTCATTTAAGACATAGTCACTGCAAATCTACCAGACACCAAGAATTTTACTAGTCCCTAGCAATACCACCCTAAACAAAATTAACATAAATTTATAAACCTTGTCTCAAGAAGTTTGGTTGGATCTAATTGACATTGGGGACCATGCAATTACAATATAGACTGACATCATGATGTGGGCAGTAGAAGAAGATATTGGAATGCTTTGCCTAGACTTGGGCACTCAGGAAGGACGTTCTGAATGAAGTGATGTCTGAACTGCTCGTTGAAGGAAGAGAAAGAGTACCCTAGTAAATTGGGGGCAATGGGGGACACATCCCAGCCTAGACAAGAGCACATAGCAAGAACGCCTTCGGCTTCATCTTATAGAACAGACAGAATTGAGGCAGTTGAATAAAATTTTGAGGGAGGAAAACCACATGTGAAGTTATAGAAGAATTAAATCACATCAGGTATACAAGGTAGCACTAGGATTTTGGTATAATCATTCAAAACTCTACAGTCATGGCCATAGTTACATGAGCCCTGAAGAGAGAGAAGGGTCATGATTAAAATGAACCTTGATGTTAGGTAGTAAGGGACCACTGACAGGCATCATAGAGAGTAATTGCTTAGACTGACTTCCTCAGACTTCCAGATAATGAAATGGGGGTCCAGAGAGGTTCTATGACTTGCCCAAAGCACACAGCTACTTAGAAAAAGAACTAGAAATATAATGCGGGTCTATGGAGACCTGCTACACATGCCTCACCTTTGGGATTTTAGATTATTCAGGAAGTTTAAAATAATGACAAATTGATTGTCTATCAAGTAACTGTTAGAAGTGGCTCCTTCTTTCAGGAATACTCTTAAAGTATGATCTTTTCAGAGTAAATCCTAGGCTGATGTCTAGATAAACACAAAAATAAGGCAATGCTTATTTGATCTGTAATATATTTTGGCTTCTTCTTTTCTATCACTCCCTTTACACCACACTTATTTTTGATTATTCATTGTCTCTCGTCCTGAATATGAGTTTCAGAAGGGTCATTGTCATCTTGTCACAGACTGAGAGCTGTCTCCCCTGTGTTCCCGAGCACCTGCAGCACAGAGTTAACACTGATTCAGATTAGCTCTGGGTCAGCTGTGCTGCAAGGAGAGGGTTTTAACCCCTTGTAGACCTGGTTTCTTTCTTGGACTGAGTCTGAGGAAAACACATTCACAGGATACCTCTTTCCTGGTCTTTCCGGCTCACTCCCTGCCCTCTCTCCAGAGCAGGCTGCATTTTCTCCCTCAGCCTGCAAGCTTCTGTTTTCTGCCTGGCTGCGCTCACCGCCTTCCTATGGCACCTCAGGGAATTGCCCTCTTATTACCACAATTACAATCTGTACACATTTCATTAAACTAATATCGCTTCGCACAGGCTTTCTCCACAGAACTGCACAGCTGGAGGCCCATTTCTTTTCCTCAGCTTAAACACTTTGACAGGTTAAGAAAGCTATTATGGCTGAATAACAGGTGTTGCAAAACAATGTGCATTTGATGTTTAAATGAGAGAGCTTCTTTATTGACTGCGTTTATTGCAGCTAAGGCTCTCCTTTTTCACAATGACTGGATTTTTATTGTTTTTACTGCTTTTTAAAGTGTATTCTGTTGTTTCAGAATAGGTCTGGAGTGACTGTGTGTGGTTATTTGTTATTCTGCTGTCCTTTCCTTCTTTTATGATGATTATTTGCGTTTCTTGCTTTACTTTCCAGGTGAAGAATAGTTGCAGAAATAGAACTGTTGTATTGGGTCCCTTTCTCTCCTAAAAGCACACTCGCTTCATGAACAACTCCCAGGGGGCCTCTAAAGGGATCGTTCTCCATTATTTTGCCTCTTTATATTGCCTACTTCAGTCCACTCACCTACCTTCCAGTGACCCAGAGAACTGGATCCCAAATAAAAAAGTATAAAACACAAATGGAGGGATGGTTTACTGTTATACTTCTTTATTTGAGAATGAATAAAGAAGTCACATTCTTTGTTCAGGACCTTGCTGCATAGAAGACACACACATGTGTGTGTAGACACACACATGCATACATACACACACATATACACACACATTTTGGCATTTATATACACACACATACTTATATACATACATTTTGTCATTTATCCTTTATCTTTTGACATTTTGTTTATTTTATTTTTCCTTACATTCATCAATGTTAAGCAAATCTATATTCCTTTCCTCTGTTCACACAAAATCATGCTCAGCAGGATATAGTCTGTTTTATCATTTCAATAAGATGACTTTTGCTAAAGAGACAGTCAAGTGTTAAAATACCATTTTTCAGAGGCAAGTGCTCAGTGAGAGAGAACACATGATTATAAAAGCATAGAAATGGATGGAAATAAAAGCACTAAAATATTTAGATTTTTATCTTTACAGTATCTAGTGCAGTGCTCTTCATATTGTAGGCACTCAAAAATGCTTATTAACTCAACTATAAGCCATAGTGTCTTTTTTTCTAAAGCAAAACTTAGATTTCATGATTACCTACATTATAATAAGGCAGCAAAAAGCAGAAAGAAAAGAAAAAGGAAGGAGGTTTCCTTTAGCTGAATATTTTCAATTCTCTAACTGCATTCAAAATTCTGTGACTGATTCAAAATCATCCTATTTATTTTTTTATTCACTTTTGTAAAGCCAAATGAAGTCATTTGTGTGATTCAGCAAGATATGTTCTATCCAAAATATGTATATTGCCTTCTAGAATTGCCATAGTGCCTCTTTCCCTGTGTGTCTTCAACACCTAGGACATTTCTTTTAAAAAAAGAAATGCAGGTGCTCAGTAACTCATTGTTAAATGAATTAACCTTAGTCCCTTTGGAGATGAGGAATTCTTCATCTGGATTTCAGATGGCTAGAAGACCTCTTGACACTGTAAATACAACTTTGTGTATACGCACAGCAGTGGGGCACTGAGAATTCATGGTTTTCACTCAATTCCCAAAGGAATGTGACCTCCCTAAATTTATGACCCCTTTTCTCTAGAAAGAAGTGCTTTGAATGATAGTTTAATAAACAGTTGGCAAATAAAGAAACTAGTTATTGAGCCAGCAGATCAAGTAAATTTTTTCTATTATAAGGTTAAGCCTAATTGAACATGGAATTTAGGAACCTGGGAAAGTTTTACTTGATATTATAAAAAATACACTTATATTGTTTAATTGTTGCTCCCCAGAGCCAGAGACTATGATCCACAACCTGCAATTGTGACCCAGATGGATATTTTTAAAGATACCCAAATTCGTACTCTCTGTAAGCTCTTTATAGTTTTAAAAGTGCTGCTCATTTAAAAGACAACCAAAGTCCATTTTACTAGAGTATTGATTCACCAATATCCCTGGGAACAGGTAAGACCAGTTTTATTTTGGGGGATTTCCAAGTACAGCGAGTGTCTAAATCTCTGTGATGTCTAACTCAATTTTTTTAAAAAGTTAGTAATCCTACATTTATGAGGCACATATCTCCTAAGAATTTTAATGAGCTTCATGATATTCTCACAAATTTTGTAGAGCAGGACTCAACAGGTAAGGGAACTAAAATGCAGATGTTATTCAATGTTTTTATTCTCATTGGTTGCTTGCTTCTAAAATAATAATAAATACATTTTTTAAAAAATTTAAATAGATATTTATAGTTTTAGGATTATCTTTGCAAAAAATCTAATATCTATTTCTCTCTCTGGTTTAAAACTGAGAAAAAATTTTTACATTAGAAAATTGGTTTTAAGATGAAAGAAAAAATATTTTTATATAATTGAACCAACAAATCTAAATAAAATGTTACAAGTACCTATCAATACATTAAGATCTTGTAAATTAGTATACGTTGCACCATTTATGGAAAGCTGTTGTAATCATTTTTTAGAATTAGCTGTCCTCAGAGAATTCCATAAATGTGTGTGATGCATGGATTTTCAGAAAGCAGTTTTGTTTGAAAGATGAATGAATGAAAGATAGCTATCAGATTGAGATAGCTTTTGATTTTTCCTCTAAGTGTCAACTACATAACTAAATCATTTAACATCACATGGATTCTATTTTTCAGGTTTATATTTTAGGGCATTTTGAAACTTTGCATCTTTTGATATTTATGTGAAAGAATAAGAAGTTAATTCTGTCTTTTTCTATAGATTCCTCTCTTTTGAATATTGTTACAAGGTATGTCTGTGTTTGTACAGATTCTCTGGTTCAGACTGTTGAAAATAATAGAATCAGTTGTCCATAACAGTTCTGTCAATTAGATTCTATCTGTGCTGTGTCTGGTCTTAGAAATTCATCTTCTTGAAAGCATCTGTGTTATTGAAAGCAACGGACCCTGGTAATACTGGCCATTACCTTTACTTCATTTGCATTTTTGTCCAATATTTTATCCTCACGTTCCATTCTCTCTCCTGAAGTCCCTATCACTTCACTGCATCTCATCAAGCGCCCTCTCAGCCACACAGAGGCAGCCTGCTGTGTGAAAAGGAACTGGGTACAAACCACAGTTTCCCAGTGCCTGGGTTTCTCGTGCTTCTTTCTTAAACCAGCAGCAGCTGGGATGACCCAGATACAAAAATTGTTTTCCTTTCTCTGAGTTTCCCCATTTCCAGGAATGACCATTGTTGCATTACCTCTAGGATTTGAAAACACAGCATGATCCCTGTGGGTGGTACAATTTCCTCTGTTGGAAGAATGAGGGCACAATGGGAAACTTAAAGCCCGAAAGAGCAAGACGGTGAGTGTAGCAAAGCAGAAACTATTAGCACGGTGTTCCATTGTGCCAGAAAATATTCCTTCCTCTGTGTATGGAAACAGTAAGAGAATTACACACTCACCTACCTGGTTATGGGCAACAGGCACCAAGAATAAATGCAGTTTTTAACACAATAGGGAAACTGGGGAAGTTATTCAGTTTGGGGATTAAATCTAAGCAGAAAAGGAAATGTCAGAAAGAAAAAAAATCCATGATTGATTGAATGAGATTCATTTTTTATTCAGTAAATGCTAAATAACATTAACAAAAACAGTCCCTAGTCATAGAAAGAAATAAGTAAATTTCTGATTTATTTTTTGGCTTTGGCTGGAAAAGGACATTAGCTATTAGTAAATATCTCAAAAAGATTTTCTTTTCCTAAAGCAGTGGTCTTAAACTCAAGCATGTATTACAGTCCCTGAGAAATTTGGTAAAACAGAATCTTAGGTCCTATCCTGCATCAATATGCTGACTCTGCACTCTGGTCGTTTTCTAGATGATTCTGCCACATAGGGAAGTTTGATAACCACTGATGTGAACCATGAGGGGGAAGAAACAAAACACTTGAAGGCTGTACATTGATCCATTTTTAACATTTTTGTACCACTTCAAAAATGTCATGATAACTTTGAAGCCATTTTTGACTCCTTGGTATACCACATGCAGTCCATCAGCAAATCCTCTTGGTTCTCTTTAAAATAGAGCTCACGGGGTGCCTGGGTGGCTCAGTCGGTTAAGTGTAGGACCTCAGCTCAGGTCAGGATCTCATGGTTCATGAGTCTGAGCCCAGCGTCGGGCTCTGTGCTCACAGCTCAGAGCCTTGAGTCTGCTTTAGACTCTGTGTCTCCCTCTCTGTCTCTGCCCCTCCCTCACTCATACTCTGTCTCTGTCTTTGTTTCTCTCTCTCTCTGTATCTCTCTCTCTCAGAAATAAATAAACATTAAAAAATAAACAAATGAAAATAGAGCCCAAAGCTAACTGGCCACTTTTCACCACTTTCACCACCATCATCCATAGGACAGTCTTCTCCATTCCACCCAACCCCGGGTTATTCCTCAGTCTGGGTCATCCTGCTAACATTCACATAAGACCATGCTACTCTCCTTCTAAGGATCTCCCGTGGCTTGCAGGGTAACTCACAGTAAGAGCCTATGACTTCCTGACAGCATTACTTCCCTCTCCTCCTTCCTCACTCCTCTCAGTCATGCTCTCCTCCATGCTTTCCTTTGCCTATGTCACTCTTGCTTCAGTCCTGAAACACTTGTCCTGGCATGTTGCTTTGCATAGTTCACTCTCTCCTGAGGCAACCAGCTCAGTCACTAGTTTGCCTCCTTCACAACTCTACTCAGATGGCTCCTTGTAGAGATGATTTCTTGACCACCCTTGGTAGAGCACATCCCCAGACCATACTACCACACTCGTTAATCTATTTGTGTGTGTGTGTGTTTTAAACACTTGTTGTCTTCTGACATATTATGTATTTATTTATCTATCCATCCTTAATAGGATGTCAGCCTGATCAAAGCCAAGACTTCATCCTTCTTGTTCGAGTGGTGGTATATTATTAGCATTCAAAAAGGCCCTGATGAGTGAATGACTCTATGATTTCCTTCCAAAACATCCCAAATCACCAACTTAATAGCCTTCTTGAGAATTAGTTAAAATTGTTGAGGGTCATTTTATTAGATGAGAAAACCAAGGCCCAGAACCATATATTTACTTAAGGGCATTTATCTAATTAGCATTTACCCAACTAGTATAGAAGTACATTTCCATATCCCACACCTTAGACATGTGTCTGGAATTCAGACCTCTCATGACTTCCAAAATCTTATCACATAACTCTTTTGGGACTTCAAATTTTAATTTAAAAATGATTTTTTGAAATTTTGGTGCATATGTTATATGTATATGTATAGACACATATTCAATTGCTTAAAAGAAAATTGAAGAATATGACACTCAGACTACATTTTTGTTTGTTCATAGGTCAAATTGAATCTGTTCTTAGGCAACATGAGTGTGAGTGTATTTTCTTCTATCATTCTTCCACCGACTTTCCACCCAGACTCTCCATTTACAAGTGTGTTTATAGTGATTTCACATCCTTCACCATGTTTGTCCATATTTAACATCTCATTTCCAAAGTCTTTATTTCATAGTCAGAAACATCTAATTCCATATGAGACATTAATAACTGAAAGGTGTTAACATAACCAAGGGCCCACTTAAATTCTGAATCAAACACCAGAACTTTTTTTTGACATATAATTCTTGTGTTACCTCTGTATAGGAGGTGTTTTGTGAATTTGATTCCAGGGTAAGTTTCTGTATTTATGACAATAATAAGGCAGACTAAACTATAGGCGATTTCAGATAGTATAAGATCATAATTTCCCTGAATTATTTGATTTTTAATAATTTTAACAATGATTATTTGAATTTCATTGTAGGATTTTAGATCTTTACCACTGGAAACTACTTTTTCAGGTAGAAACAGGGGTGCCTTCAAAATGTCTCTCAAATTCTACAAAATAAATAGCTGTATAGTCCACTGATAAGTGTTTTTAACAATGTTTGAGGAATCAGTATACTAAGAATATTTAACTACAGGCTTTGCTTATTTAGGAATATTCAGTATAATCCCTAGATAAAATGCCATAGATATTTATGATAGTAAATGTGAGCAACCAAAGAAAAATATTAAACAAATATGTCAGTGAAGTATTTACAGCTATTAAATTTAAGAGTGAGTGGATTAAGAAGTAATTTATTAATGGCAATTACTTAAGTGGGTAATAATTGATTTTTTCCCTCTAAAAGAGGTTTTCCACATAACGAGTCTTTGCTTTACAAGAGCTATTCATAACCCTTAATGTCTAACTGAATTCATTCAGAATGGTGAAAACTGGAGTGTGAGCCTCCAGCTGAGGCCATGCCTTCAGTATCAAAAGTGAGGGCCAGGGAGATAGGCTGGGAAGTACCACCACACTAAGCATTGGGAATAAAAACTCCAAAACAGAATGCCCGCCCTCAATCACAAAAGACAGAATTATAGTGCTTATATCCCCATTTCCTCGTTCAAAGGACCCTGTGGACAGAGTCCTTGAGCACATTGAACCCAGAGACAAGCCACAGATATATTCTCAGAAGTAATGAGTTCAGTGAGATTCCTCCATGTAAATTAGTATATAAAAGTGCATTCCTATTTACCAAGAACAGTTATAAAATTTATTTTATTTAAAATAAAATTTATATTAAGCTTACCTAGAATTGCAACAAAAATTCTAAAGCACTTTAAAAAATCTAGTAGAGGGACGCCTGGGTGGCTCAGTCAGTTAAGCGTCCGACTTCTACTCAGATCATGATCTCATGGTTCGTGGGTTCAAGCCCCACCTCACGCTCTGTGTGGACAGCTAGCTCAGAGCCTGGAGCCTGTTTCAGATTCTGTGTCTCCCTCTCTCTCTGACCTTCCCCTGCTCATGCTCTCTCTCTCTCTCTCTGAAATAAATAAAAACATTAAAAAATTTTTTTTAAATCTAGAAGACATGTACTAATGATAATATTTTATTACTGTATGGCCTAATAGTAGTTTACATAATCTTTTATCTACTTATAATGTATTCCTCAAATCATTAGTTAAAGAAAACAGATATGTACACTAGATGTTCTTTAGTGGAAATTTGTTAATTGTGTTGTTCCGATCTTCTGTATCCTTATTATTTTATTAATGTGTCATTTTTCAATGACTTTTTGGTAAATAATTGTGATATTTTTAAGCTCATAGGAAGTCCTTATAAGGAGTACACTCTAGTGGATGCTATGGGGGAAACAGAAATTTTAACACAGTGCTGCTATCATTAGGATTTTATGACCTAAAATGAATCAAAACATGAAGGTCATCATCTATAGATGCTATCCGTTGGAGTAAGGCAAGCAAGGCAAAAACACATGAAGAAACAAAAGAACTAGTTTTTTGGGTGCATTGCTAATAAAACCTCAGAATAATTGTATATTGACATTTTCCTCATTTACTAAGAAAAATGTGACTTTGAAGCTAAGTAAACACTTATTCCCTCATTTAACTTCAAATGTATATGCATTTTGTAGAGTATCTCATGATCTGACCCAAGTTGTTTTCTGGTCTGGGATTTTTAACAGCCAGAGAAAACTCCATGTAAGGCAATTATAAAATAGGCTTCATTTGTTTCCTATTCTAATTGCAATTTCTCAACTTCTTCCACCTATCAAAGAAGAAAGTGTTGTCTTCTGATAAGGTAATTACTTTAGATAATAAGTTTTAGGTGGCCTAACAATTCTTGTAGTTCAAAAATTGATCTACCGTTTAAAAGAGAAATGGGTAAAGATACTTATTTTAAAGAAAAATAAGTAGGCAGAGTAGTTAAGTTTAAATCATTATTTGTCAATTGATAAGATGCTGGGGTTTTTTGCTGTATTTCTGGTCCAAGGGTATGGCATATTGCATTTTTAAAAAAAAATTTTTTAATGTTTTATTTATTTCTAGAAGAGAGAGAGACAGCGTGAGCAGGGGAGGTTCAGAGAGAGAGGGAGTCACAGACTGAAACAGGCTCCAGGCTCTGAGCTGGCAGTCAGCATAGAGCCCGACGCGGGGCTCGAACCCATGAACCGCGAGATCATGACCTAAGTGAAAGTCGGACGCTTAACCGACTAAGCCACCCAGGCGCCCCAACATATTGCATTTTTTAAAAAGAGGGCACAGCAGAATTTCCAGTTTTATAATGCTCTTCTAGAACCTAGCCACTTAATCAGTTAAGAGGTAGACCCTGTTTGCCTTCCACTTAAATCTAGGCAGGTCTTTGTGACTGCCTTGGCAGAATGCAGTGGAAGTGATGCTATATAACTTTCGAAGCCAGGTGATAATAGGTGATATGGCTTCTATCTTGCCCTCTTCCCACCCCAACCCTCTCTGAATGTTCACCCTTGGAACCCAACAACCATATCATGAAGAATTTTAGGCCACATATAGTGGACACATATATGTGTTTTGACAAATACACCAGCTAAGGTCTCCGTTGAGTGACAATAGCTACCAAACATTAGCTACCAAGCCTCCAGGTGATCTCCAGGCTTTAAGCCATCTCACATGAGGCTAGGTAGAGCAGAGACAAGCTATCCTTACTAAGCCTGCTCAAATCATAGATTCAAGAGAAAAATAAATGTTGGTTGAAACTGCTAAGATTTGAGATGTTTTTTGATTAGCATTAGATAACTGAAAAAAGAAATAGTTTAACATCAAGAACTAAAACTACAAATTCTTTACTATTTTCATATATTACATGAATTGACATGTTGATTTCTCACAATTCTGTTAGTTTTTGTTTTCTATATTTTAGGGTGATGTTATTAGATGCATGCATGTTTTGAATTAATATATATATATATAACATATGTTGTGAGTCAATTCATATTAGATACATGCATATTTAGAATAATTATATATTACATATGGCAAACCAATCAATATATAGTGTGGTAAAAGCATTGTATTTCTAATAGTTTTTTTTTTTATCTTAGAGTATCATTTATTTGATGCTTATATATAGTCACACCAGCTACATCTTGGATGGTATCTGCCTAAGTTGCCTTAGTGTGTTTTATCCATTCTGATTTTTCAAACTTTCTTTGTCATTGTGCTATAGGTATGTTTCTTATTTTATTTACTTAAGTTTATTTATTTATTTTGAGAGGGAGAGAGAGAGAATGAGCTGAAGAAAAGGGAGAGAGAGGGAAAGAGAATGTCAAGCAAGCTCCACTCTGTCAGCATGTAGCCTGACACAGGGCTCAGTCCCACCAACCATGAGATCATAACCTGAGCCAAAATCAAGAACTGGACACTCAACCGAGTCACCTAAGCACCTCAGTATGTTTCTTATTTTAAAAAGCACATAACTGGATTGTTCTAAAAAGGTAAACCTTTGAATTTCAGATGGTAAATTTAATCCACTTATACTTATTGTGATTATCAAGGTATTTGTATTTATTATACCATTATTTTTTTGAGTATAGTTGACACACAATGTTACATTAGTTTTCAGATACATGGCATAGTGATTCAACTTCCCTGTACGTTATTCTATGCTAACCATAAGTGTAGCTACCATCTGTCACCATACAACACTATTATACTATCATTGACTATATTCTCTATTCTGTGTCTTTTATTTTTGTGACTTATTCATTCCATAACTGGAAGCCTGTATCTCTCACACTTTTTCACCCATTTTATTCATTCCTCCTCCCCACTTCCTTCTGGCATTTTATTTTGTACTTTCTTTTTAACCAACTATCTCCATGCTTTGTTCTCCCTTTCTTCCTTGCTATCAGTTTATTTTTCTTTCATTTATTGATTTTTTTGTACTCTGGATTGGAAGTTAAACACTCTTTTTCTATTTGTTAGTGTGTACTCACATTTTTAGTTTGCATACATAACAAAGTCTGAAATGAATCCACTTCTCAACCCTCCTCTTAAACAATACAGGGATTTAAAATACTCTGACCCTGTTTATCTCTTGACACTTTCAGGTCATTGTTTTTCTGTATTTTAATTTTATCATTTAAAAAATTCTACAGAGTTCATTATTTATTTTGTCATTATTTTATGCAGTAAATGTTTACCATACATTAACAAAAGTATTTGTTGTTATTTCTTGTTGTATTTTAATCTAGCTTTAGAGGTTTAATTTTTTATTTTCCTAAGATGGGGCTTTTAGAAAATCCTCGGTAAATCTGATGATAGCAAGAGCTCACTGTTTGTTAATTGGAAATTATTTTTACTTTGTCTTCATTCTTACATCATAGTGTGGCAGAAATTGTTAATATCCTCTAAATATCAAAGTACTCATGGTCCTGCATTCAGTTCAGCAGTTAGATCTATCAATCCATATGAAACATTTATCTCAAATCTGTCTATTCTATTCCATTAAATTCCAACCCCTAGCCTAAATCCTTTCTCTTTATTGTCTGGATTACTACAGTACTCTCCTAACTATTCATCTTTGCTTGCCTCTAATTCCTGAGAGTGATCTCTTTAAAAACAATGGTGTGCAATCTTTTGTTTAAAGTAATTCAATTGCTTAGAGAAAAATGCACTTAGAGTAAAATCCAAATTCTCACTCTGACTGATAAGGCCATTCATGGTTTATTTCCTGCTCACCACTTCCTATTAGGAAGCCTCAAATATACTATATCTTAATTACTATATACTAATATACTATTAAGAGCCTCAAAATGAAAACTGCAGTGTTTTAAATACCCTAAAAAAAAAACAGCTAGAAGAGTGAATATAATTGATTCCTTAACATTTTTCAGCTTGGTGAACAAATGTACAACCTGATGCCTTCTTACATTTCTTTTTGTTTCAAACTCTGTTTCTAATACATCTCATTAAAAGTAGCACTGTAATAATTTAGATCTTATATTGAACACAGCTATATTTGGGACAGCAAACATTCCTACTGTTGGTGAGCCTATTCTTTAAAGCTTAAAGAATATAACTGTAATCCCCCAAATGTCATGAATTTTGAAGGATACAGTCCACATCTGGAGGAGCCTAACTTCATTACCTAAGACAACCTTCAATTTCATTATTTTTGCCTTAAAGCATCTTTCTATTTAAAGTGTATTCAAAAATTCTCAAGAAATTAAATGGCTAGTAGAGAGTGAGTTAAAAATTTATCAGCTTTAATGTATCTTTTTAAACTCACATAAACAAATAAAAAAAGCATGTTTTAAATAAGTAGGGCTCCCCAAATTACTATTATCCTAAGATTACCTGGGAATTCATTATCTAAGTGCTATATGATTAGATGGCTATTGAATTCCTTTGACTGGTTGGTTGTGTTCACTCTTACTGTCAGTTGGCCTCTCCCTCCTTGTGGCTACATACTTCCCAATGGAGGTAATATCTTTATATTGATCATTTCTAACATGTGTCTAGCTTTCCATCAGTATGTAATAGAGTGGTATTACACAAACTTATTTGATCATATTAGTTACCTAATAATCTTATTAAAAATATTAATTCCATTCTGCTCTTTGGGGTGCCTGAGAGGCTCATCAGTTAAGCGTCCAGCTCTTTGTTTCAGCTCAGGTCATGATCTCAGTTTGTGAGGTTGAGCCCCGCATCAGGCTCTGTGTTGAAAGCATGAAGGCTGCTTGGGATTCCCTCTCCCTCTGTCTCTCTCTGCCGCTCCCCACCTCTCTCTCTCTCAAAATAAATAAATAAACTTTTAAAAAAGATAGTTTAAAAAATATTAATTCCATTCTCCTCTTCTGGAAAGCCTCTTTGGCAAACACTGTCGGTCACCTATCCATATCCAATCTGGACTCACTATTCTGACACATCTACTAGAAGCAGCTGCTGTTCTCCTCCTGTGGGCTCTTCCTGAGTCATGTGGGACAGATAAAAACTGTTGAAGCACTAATGTTCCTGGAAACAGATCTCACTCAATGACTAATGGGAGTTTGAACTTCCTTGCCTCTTGGGTGAAATAACTATTTGTAACTATTTGTGTGATCCCAGAATTCTCTAACAATACTGAATTCCAGCTATCCTCTATTGTAACCTGCCCGATGATCATGACTTCTTTCCTGTTTCATTTCCCTACTCTCTTACCATTGCTTCCTGGAATCTTCTTCCAAATATATTATTTGTACTCAAACGCTTTTCTCAGGGTCTTCTTTTGGGATTACTCAATTTAAGAGAATCTGATGGGTTTGGAATAAGACCAGAAATCTGTTTGTAACAAGCATTCCAATATGATTCTTGTGATAAATTAGAAGTGATATCTACTGCAAGATAACAATTTAAAAAAAAAAACAAACGCAGCTTTATTCTCTTTGAAACTTCTATGTGGTACACAATGCCACTGTGGACTATTCAATATAAATACTTTCTTTAATCCCTTCCAATACTGCTTTCTAAAAGATTTTTATATTTTTTAACTCTAATCAACTTTCACCCAGTTGTTGCAACCTCTTTACTATTTTTCCGTATTTTGATGGCAATCTACATAATTATGGGTTTATTATACATGTTAAAAATTTACATGTCAACTCTTGACCTCATATAACCTGTGATACATTGCTAAGAAATCAAATGGGATTGCGTTCTCACAATTTCACTAAATTCTATGTTCTTTTATGGGATAGCTTAGATTCAGTTGCACTGACTAAATTTTGTCATTGTACAAAGTAAATAGTGGTAGGGAAAGGAAGGGAATTTTACATAAAATAGATATATAAATATTCCTTTTTTTCATATTTCTTCATTAATGATTGTTCTAATACATTGCCCAGATACTTTTTTAAAACTGAAACACACATTTTTCCAGATACTAGGAGTGGTATGGGCTTAAAGCTCTCATTATAACATCTCCAGAAATTCCCTTCATATTGAAGGAGCTTCTTCAACCTAGGTCAAGTTCATTTTTCAGAAACAGACCACACTCGATTACTGATATGTGAGTGAGTATAAGGTTTGACCCTCTTGCCACAAGCAGGTTAAATCTAAGGAGTTATCCCAGCTTTGGAGTTCCCTTAGGGGTCAGTGGAGTCTATTGTGGACTGTAAAACAATAAAACTTCTCCCTCACTCAACTCTCTTCCTTCCTTTCCTTGTACATGTCTTAATCTCAAGAACACTCCCTTACCAAATTGTCTGCATGCTAATCTCCACCTCAGACTCTGCTTCCAGAAGAACCCAACCTGGAGGAATTGGTTCCATAAGCAGCCTTAAGAAAATAGATGCTAAGATAACAATCTGGAGCTTTTATCTTCCAGGTGTCTGGCACTGGGGACTCCATGACTGGTAGCAGGTGGAGCACATAGCTGTCTGTATAAAGGATCAAAAGTAATCCTTAAAACTTCTGCTGGTGGTGAACTGGGATGATATGACAATGGAAGCGATTGCATTAATGGAACCAGCGTATCAGGTGCTTGAGAACAATGGGGAAATAGTTACTACAGGACAATGGAATTTGATGTGTGTTGCTAGGTATAATTGTTGCTTTGGAAAAGAATAATAAAAGACTGGGAGAATTAACTGGTATTTAGAACTATGTGGAAGTTAGGAGTCTTCCTGTTAGAAGATAAAGAGGCTCTCACTTCTTCAAGCTTAAGAACAGAAAAATCTGCAGACCAGGTCTAGAATTTAATCATAAGCTCCTAAGAGAGTTACATGCCAAACCTAGTTATGTTTCCTGTCCAAATGTCTGGGCCCAGAGTCATGGGGTGGGATGCCAGTGCTGTACCATTCAAATATTGAATCACCAAATATCCTTGAATTCTCTAAGCCTGTGAGGGTGGCTCACTTCTCCTTATTTTTTAAAAATGTTTTATTTATTTCTGGGAGAGAGAGACACACACACAGCATGAGCAGGGGAGGGTCAGAGATAGAGGGAGACACAGAATCTGAAACAGGCTCCAGGCTCTGAGCTAGCTGTCCACACAGAGCGTGAGGCAGGGCTTGAATCCACAAACCATGAGATCACGACCTAAGCTGAAGTCGGATGCTTAACCAACCAAGCCACCCAGGTGCCCCTCACTTCTCCTTATTAAGGGTTGGTGCTTTATCTGGCTTAAGGATGATGCACAGGCCTCCACCTGCAAGAAGACATGAACAACACCCCCCAAACTTCCCCTTCAACCCCTCCCTACTTCTGTTCCTGGATACCAAGATAATAATTAGGACTAAGTCCCAGTATAACCAGACTAGGGAAGTGCTGTCCCTGCAAATGGAGAAAAAGAACTGTACTTACAAGGAGATACAGAACTTAGGCAATAGATACCAGTAGGAACTAGGAGGTGAGGTACTCATGGGATTGGGTTCCTAAAATGAATTCTTATATCAATGGCAGGAAAGAATATAAAGTTGGATAATTGATTAATATGGGTGCATGATATGTTAGATTTAACAACCTAGGGTCTCAGCAACATACTTCTAGATCTTAAAAGCTGAAAAAAATAAACAAAAAATAAACAACATAAAGTGAGGTAGAAATGTCAAAATTGTTATTGCAGATAGAGAAGAGGTTTAAATTTCCAGGCAAGAGCATGCTAGACCTTACTATGTAAGGTCTGAAGTACCTCCAATGGCTGTGTTCCTTGGAACTACCCAGAGGGCTTATTCTATCAAAGCAATAACAAATGTGTTGGTTACAAGGGAATCAGTTTCACTAAGAAGTTCAGTGATGTCCATTCTGTTAAGCCAAGGTGGATGGCAGGCTATCGTGTTAAGCAACTGCATTCTCTGAGAGCAATGGAGGTATCAGAAACTCAAAGCAATTAAATACAGGTGGGGAGACTTAAGCAACAGAAACTAGGTAGATGGAATTATTGTAATTAGTGGCAAGGTCATAGCATAGAAGGGAGTAAATGAGTGACTTGACACACAAATTATGGAGATGACTAATAGAATATGTCTCCCTTAGGAGAAAGACAGATGGTAGCCAATAAGGGTATGACTCAATCTAAATAACCAAACGCAATGAAGGATGATCAAGAGTTTAGGGCAGTTGTCCTAATAAAACTTAGAATAGAACTGGAAGATCTATTCTAAGAACACATACAAAGAACTAAATCTGAGGTACAAAGACTGGAATGGATACTAAAATATTGCCCACGTCTCCTTCCAGGACACAGAAATTGAGTGAGTCTTCCAGCTACCAGCTGAGTACTCCTAGATGTCAGGGTTCTCTGGCAATTGCCTCAGCTAGACCAACTGGTTTGTCCAAGATCACATCCCCTCCTGTCTGTATTCCACTGACAGGTCAGTCTAAGACAATAAAGGCTCAGTTCCTTTGCAGCAACTCTGAAGGATTATCCCAGTTTCAGAGTTTACCCTTGGGTCATTTGAAGCTTTTGTTGAGATAGCCTCAGAGCCCAATTTCTCCCTCTGCTCAGTGCTACTTTCTCTTGGATGGCACAGCTGTTGATCCTGGGAGCACTCCCAAATGCATTTTCTGCACATACTCCATCTCAGAGTCTCTTTCCTGGGGAAGCCAATACCTTTAAATTTCCTTTGTTCTTTAATCATCTCCCTCAGGTAAGATCTGTTTGCTTTCTATTTAAAAAAAATATGCTGCACTAATCTCCTAATCCAAAACCTTTGCTCAAGTTGTTTGGCTTCAATGCTTTCTTTTTCTTTGGTGCCAATGTCCATTTACATACTCTGTTTACAAAGCACAGTTAAAATCCCAATCCACATTGACATTTTTACGCCCTGGTCATCTACATGACTCTTTATACTCTTCATTTCCTCTAAGCCACATAGTTTATATTTTCAAGTACGTATGTTTTTCTGCTAAGTAACAGAATCGTTCCCTAAAACTTGAGATTATGTATTAGTTTTTTGGTGAAATCTCTATTGAAACCTGTGTAGACTAGGCACATTATAAAAGGGCAACAAATATTTGTTGATTTGTAGATTACCTAAATGAATATAACTCACAACTTTCCTTCTCTGTCTCTTCCCCCATAGCTCACCCACTGCATGTGAGTTCTACTTTTAGGTTTAGCCTCCCTTTCCAAACTATCCTCCATAACACCCCATCTTCAGCATCAGTTACTGAATCAATTAGGGTAGAAAGAAGCCTCAGCATTGTGGTTTCTCCATTCATGTTGGCATTTAGACGAGTGTCTGAATGAATAAATGTTTAACCTGATTAAGTCAAGTTCCCCTAGACTTAGAATTCTGACTGAACCATGATTAACTGATTCTTGCATAAAATTATACATCTACATGAGTCCACTATACCCCTCTATTAATGCTCCAATGTCCACGTCTGGTCTGTACCATCTAAATAAAAGATCTGGTATACTAGTAAGAATGATAAAGTGGAAGAAGCTAAATCTCATTCAGTTTCTGGGTTATAGCTTTTTATATCTTCACATGACACTGGTTTCTGCTATTCTCCATTTCACCCTATCTGGTAGTCAAGGATGGTGTCCCTGCTCTAGCCCTCAATCAGTTCCTAAGGTATCTGGTACTTCACTAATTTCTGCCCATCCTCTTATCCTATATCTAAATCCTGCTTAGTTTATCTCTAGCCCCTATCAGAAGCTCTTGACTGTATGTAATAATTGTCTGGCAGAGCAATACCTGTCCTTCTTTAAGAATGGATTTATTACCCAATCCTCCTTTATTGCTGTATATCAGAATGTGGTTTAGAAGTCTTGGTATATAGCATTGTCTAACCTTATGCTCCTTGGATACAAGTCTTCAAATCCAAACTTGCTCTCTTGTGCTCTTTTATAATTTTTTATAAAAGTTTATTTCTTTTTAGGGAGATAGAGAGTCCTATGCATGTGGGTGAGGAGCAGGGAGAGAAGGAAAGAGAATCCCAAGGAGGTTCCACACTGTCAGTGCAGAGCCTGATGCAAGGGCTCGAAGTTATGAACTGTCAGGTCATGACCTGAGCCAAAATTAAGAGTCAATCATTTAACCTACTGAACCACCAAGGGACCACTGCTTTCTTTTGCTCTTATTTCTTTCTTAAATGCATGGGGTAGGGAAAACTTGTACTTTTTCAGTTCCATTCTTGATGCCATTGCACTGATTTCTAATGGGTCTTGGTCTTCCCTAGCATATTAGTTTGCTAAGGCTGCCATAACAAAATACCACAGAATGGGTGGCTTAAACAACAGATATTTATTTTCTTATTGTTCTGGAGGCTAGAAAGCTAAGGTCAAAATGTTGGTAGGCTTAGTTTCTTCTAAGGCTTCTCTTTGGTTTAAAAAAAATTTTTTTGTTAATGTTTATTATTTATTTTTGAGAGAGAGATAGAATGTGAGTGGGGAGGGGCAGAGAGAGACGGGGACATGGAATCTGAAGTATGCTCCAGGTTCTGAGTTATCAGGACAGAGCCCAATGTGGGGCTTGAACTCATGACCATGAGATTTTGACCTGAGCTAAAGTTGGATGCTTAACCGACTGAGCCACCCAGGCACCTCTCTTTGACTTTTAGACTGTCACCTTCTCACTGTGTCCTCACATGGTCTTTTCTCTGTGTTCAAATCCCAGGTGTCTTTTTGGATCCTAATATCATTAGGAGGACACTACTCAGGTTGGGTTAGGACTACTCCAAGATTTCATTTAGACTTAATTGCTTTCTAAAGCCCTATCTCCAAATACTGCCACATTTTGAGAGACTGGGTGTTAGGATTTTGACATATGAATTTTCAGGAGACACAATTCTGTCCTTAACACATAGCATGCATGATGCTCTGTGTTGCTGAAGTATTATCAGTGCTCATGTTCAAGCCTCCCATTTATCAATTAATCTCTTCCACAGAAGTTTATCACTATTGAGAAATAAACTCAACAGCTGCCCACGAATATTTTGAGGTCATTGCTCCTATTAATCCAGTTTAATTTTTCTAGTAATTTGCTGACCACCACTTTGATTTGTTAAATAACAAGTTGTTAACAGTTAAAAAAAACCAAAACTGTTGTTACCCTGGGATCCTAAGAATTTCTGTTTATTCCAAGGGAAAATATTAAATTTTGTTTAATTGGATACATATGCATTACAAAGACAGTAAATTCTTAACTGTTAAAATTTGTGGTTTTGACCTCTGTTAGTAATTTTTCCACTTCAGTATATTTCCACTCATTCTCAGTATACTCTCTAGGAAACTATGTTTTTCTGTGTCAGTGAATAAAAATTTTATTGTTTACATAGTCAAAATATGTTTAAGAGATTTATAATGACATAACGAGAGTTTGAGAGACCAGGGAGATCGTGAAGATATGGAAATATTTGTCTAAAATATATACTCATATATTCTTTCATAAATTTATCAGATCCATGGCTGATTTTCATTCCTATAGTACTCTGATGCACAGACATAGGTAAGGTTATAAGAATACAGAGCCACAATAATATCTGTAAAGACTGGCTCTTTGTTCCAGTGCTCCGAGAAGTACCAGGATTTGTGCTGTTTTATCACTGCTCAGAGAATGACTACTTCTGATGGCAAATTTCAGATGATAGATTTGTCAGGAAATTAAAATGCCCAGGAGTGGATATCAAAGGGCTATCTGAAGAATCTCTATTATTGACATCAGAGAAAAGAAAACTTGCAATGATATATAATTTTAATTGGACTCTGTCATGACAGGCTGACCTCTTGCCAATAGTTATCCTAAGAAAAAATAATATGAAGAGGAGTCAAATTTGCTACATGTCTTTCCAAGTTGCTTGGAACAGCTGTGACCATTTTAATTCATTTAAAATGCCCTTTGTCCTGGGCTTCCATTTTTAAAATTTCTTTGACAAACAAGTAATGGAGGAAGGGTCTGTTCAGCCAGGGTGGAATCATCTAATGAGGAACCTGTACACTAGCTATTACGTGGGCAGTGGAAACTGTTCTTAGACTGTGTACTACAAAAAGTGTACGCTCCCTTATTTCATGTTTTAATATGTGGCAAATGGAAATACTTTCAAATCTCCCTCCGAAGACTTGTTTCAATGGTGAAAACCAAAGATGTAATGCAGTTAAATAATGTATTGGATTTACCGTGACAACATCAATTTCAGTGTGTCCTTTAAAGTTCTTAACCCAGGTGAATCTAATTATTTGTTTCTCTGGTAGCTCCTGGAGAACAGAGGTAGTATATATTCTGTTCCTATGGGGCCCCTCACTTTCAGGAGGAGATTTGGCCTGTAAGATATTGGCACTTACACTACTTAAAGAAATAAACTTTTACTCAACTATTTTCAGATGGGGCCCATTTTACTTGAAAGAGTAAATTGGAAGATCTGATAAAATTGCTTCCTCATTCCATCATGATAATACATCACTTGTGAGTTTGTTTTTATAAAATTGAAGGAGAAATGAATTTTGATTTCCTAAATACAGTCTCCCTTTTTGACTCTAAAATAAAGACTGTCCACGATCAAATTTTTAAACAAAATTTTTAATGTTTATTTATCTTTGAGAGAGAAACAGACAGAGCATGGGGTGGGGGAGGGGTAGAGAGAGAGACACACACAGAATCCAAAACAGGCTCCAGGCTCGGAGCTGTCAGCACAGAACCTGATGCAAGGCTTGAACTCATGAACCAAGAGATCATGACCTGGGCTGAAGTCAGACAGTCAACCGACTGAGCCATCTAGGCACCCCAATTCATGATCAAATTTTAAGTTTTAATTTAATTCATTTTCCTAGATATGGCTGTAGGTGAAAGTAAATAAAATGTTTATTATCTTTTGCCTTGAGAGCTGCAAAAAGACATTCTATCTGAGATCAAGCAAGAGTCCATTAATGTAAGCTTGGAGTGATAATAATTATGGGTTTGATCATCACATTTGATACATTTTTCTTTTCACTTCAACATTTATTATTGAACACCTGTACTGATGTCAAAACTGTACCATGGGCTTTGAAAGATACAAAAAGAGATATGTGACAGTATTTTCAAATGAGGATATTAAAAGCTATTTGGAGAAATAAACGCATAAATGAAATATACGAAAATAACATGAGACCATGCAAATTTAGAATCCAATGGAAATTGTGTAGATAATGTTATAACCTCAGGGAAAGGAGCTATCAGTTCAAATCAGAGTTGAATGAACAGACCTCAAGGAAGAGGTGACTCATAAATTGCATATGTTAGGCCTACAGTCTCAGAAAATAGGAAAGAATATCAGAAATAGCAGAAATGTAAAAGGTCCAAGGCAGAAATGATCTTGAAATCTCTACAAAGAGGCTAGTTTGGTATGAACAGCTTGAGATAGTAATGAGATAAAAGGATAAATATTCTAGGTATCAAAAAGGTAGCAGGTGCCTGGGTGACTTAGTCGGTTAAGAGTCTGACTTCGGCTCTGGTCATGATCTCGGTTCATGGGTTCGAGTGCTGTGCTAACAGCTCAGAGCCTGGAACCTGTTTCAGATTCTGTGTGTGTGTGTCTCTCTCTGCCCCTTCCCCACTCGTGCCCTGTCTCTGTTTCAAAAATAAATAAATAATTAAAAAAATTTTTTTTAATTTTTTTTGTTTTTATTCCTAGGAGAGAGAGAGAAAGAGAGAGAGAGAGAGAAGAGAGACAGCATGAGCAGGGGAGGGTCAGAGAGAGAGGGAGTCACAGACTCTGAAACAGGCTCCAGGCTCTGAGCTGGCAGTCAGCACAGAGCCCTACGCGGGGCTCGAACCCACGAACCTCGAGATCATGACCTAAGAGAAAGTCGGACGCTTAACCGACTAAGCCACCCAGGCGCCCCCCAAAAAAATTTTTTTAAGGCAGTAGGTATTTGTAGTTTGAGGCAAAGGATAAAGTCTTATTTTCACAGTCACTATTATTTCATTTTTAGTTATTTTCAAATTTAGCATAACTCACTAGTGTTAATAGCCACTGCATCATTAGAAAATTCATAGCAGACTGAAGAAGTATGATGAAACTCTAAAACCTGTCTTAAGCCATTATGATCTTAGGCCATAGAGTGCAGAAGGTATAGTATTACTCTGCTCTTGGTCTCTGGCATCTAGAACTCAGGAGTGATGAAGAGAAACCCTCTTTTCACAAACTATTTAGGCTACATTACAAAAATCAAGACGGACATATGTGTCCCAGTAACTGTACGCATATATTCATTATTCATTTAAAGGTAGAGAAGGCATATCCTTACCTTCAAGCATTTTGCAATTGTGTAGGAGACAGAAATGTACACATACATGTTAAAGTCCTCTGTATGTAAAAAGTATGTTATTTATAGTAACAAAACTATGTAAAGACAGGGGACAGTGTGAAGGTACCACTTTCAGGGAAAGTTTATAAAATGTTACAAAGGAAAAGATGATTCCTAAGCAAGATTTATTTATTTGTTTGTTTATTTATTTATTTATTTATTTATTTATTTCTGAGAGAGAGAGAGAGACAGCATGAGCAGGGAAGGATCAGAGAGAGAGGGAAATACAGAACCTGAAACAGGGTCCCAGATCTGAGCTGGCAGTCAGCACAGAGCCCGATGTGGGGCTCGAACCCACGAAATGTGAGACTGTGACCTGTGCCAAAGTCGGTGCTTAACCGACTGAGCTACCCAGGCGCCCCCCTAAGCAAGATTTAAACAGAATACATTTTTTGCAAGCTATATCAAGACTGAAAGGGTATTCCAGAAAAATTAAACGACATGGACAAAGGTATCCAACACCTATAATATTAGGGAACCACAAGAATTTTGGTATTATTAGATCCTGAGAAAAACAGGATAGTATTGAGAAGTAATCAAGGACCAGATCATTAAGGAATCACAGCTTCCTTGTAGGGCCACCAAGAGCCTCTGAAATGTTTAAGCTAGGAAGAAACATGATCAGATTTACATATTCAAAAGACCATTCTTCCTTCCATGAAGAAAATAGATTAAATATAGTCTAATTTAGAGGTGGGAAATTCAGGCGGCTCTTTTAAGAATCCAAGTACAAGAAAATGAGGGATTGAACCAAGACACAGCAGTGAGTAGAGATAGGTTAAGTATGCATCTGAGAAGTATTTAGGAAATAAGATTTACAGAACTTGATTAATTAGTAATAGTAATAATCATAACAATACCTAATGTTTATTGGGGGCTTATTACAGACGAGGCTTTGTACTGAATTCTTTCATTTTCACATTAAACCTTTGAGGTATGTGCTTTTAATTCCCCTAAAACCTGTTTACCCCTAACGGTCCCAGCTCAGTAATTCAGGCCACCTCTCATCCAATAGCTTAGGTCTGATGCCATCAGACCTCACTTAATCTTACCCTCTACCCTCCATCCTATTCATCAGTAAAGAATACAGTAACTCACAACCTCCATGGCAACAGCCTTGTTCAAGATGTGATCATCTCTCTCTAGGATTATTTGAAACTGCTTCCTAATTGGTTTCTTTTTTCCTCCCTTGTTTCCCTATAGCCTAGTCTTTCTACAGTAGTTGCAATGATATTCTCCATGCTTTAGAGGCACCAATTGATTTCCCGACACATTTAGATCTAAATGAGAAATCTTTTGTTTATTTATTTTTAAAAATTTTTAATGTTTATTTTTATTTTTGAGACAGAGAGAAACAGAGCATGAGTTGGGGAGGGACAGAGGTAGAGGGAGACACAGAATCCAACACAGGCCCCAGGCTCTGAACTGTCAGCACAGAGCCCTACGCAGGGTTTGAACCCACAAACTGTGAGATCATGACCTGAGCCAAAGTCGAACGTTTAACCAACTGAGCGACCCAGTGCCCCTAAATCAGAAATCTTTTAAAAGGCCAGTATGTCCTACCTGAGTGACCACTGGTTACCTCCTTGACCTACTGCCTACCAGTTTCCTCCACCTCTCTCATTCTGCTTTGGCATACTCTTTACTCTCCCATGAACAGACACAGGCACATTCCTGCTCTAGGCTTGTCCTCCCTCTGCCTGGAGTTCTCCTCACAGGATTCCCTCCGATGGACAGATCTCTGTTCAAATGCCATCTCCTAAAAGATGTCTTCCCTGATCATTCTATGTAAAATAGCACACTTTTCCCTATTCTACCATCACTTTCTATCCTCCAGCCAACTTTTTCTTTCTTCATTATAGCTATTGCTACCAAATGAATAAATGTACAATTTATTTATTAACAATCTTTTCTGGTTTGTTCCCTATTATATTCCTGGGACCTGAGAATAGTGTGCCACATACTGTGAGTGTGTAATACTTGCTGACTGAATGTAAGAATGAATGAAGGAATGAATCCTCTTTCTAGAGATAAAGAAACTGAGATATGAAGAAGTAAGTATATTAGGCACCTGGGTGGCTCAGTCAGTTAAGCATCCAACTTCAGCTCAGGTCATGATCTCATGCTTTGTGAGTTCAAGCCTCACATCGGGCTCTGTGCTGACAGCTCAGAGCCTGGAGCCTATTTCTGATTCTGCTTGTCTCTCTCTCTCTCTCTCTCTCTGTCCCTCCCCTGCTGGCACTCTGTCTCTCTCTCTCTTTGTCTCAAAAAAAAAAATAAAATAAAATAAAAAATTAAAATAAATTAAAAATTAAAAAAAGAAGTAAGTATATTTCCCAAGTTCATACAGCTATAAATGTCAAGAGCTGGGTTTCAAGCCTGTAAAAAAACATGCATTTTTTAACCACTATAGTGGCTTTATGTGCTTGGTGACTCATAGTGGAAACTCTAGTTCACAAAAGAAGTTATTAGAGGAAGGATAATTCTCCTTTTTTCTTATTGTCATATTTTAGTTAAGAATTTAGACGAGATATGATTTCACAGGAAGAACATATTCAGTATAGCAGAAATAGAAGTGGGTTGGAGACAGTCATTTATTGATTTATTGTGTTGTTAGAAAAATGATGACTTGGAGTCAAAAATACTGCTTTCATTTTAATCTCTACTCCATGGTCATACAGGTCGGCTTTATCTTCCCATATATAAAGCAGTTAAAGACAATTTCTGCTTCAAATACTGTGAGGCTCAAATGAGATATGTGAAATATTTTCTAAAATATTATACAATGCTTGCTTTCTTTATCATTATAATGGAGCATGATCGTATCTAGAGTACATGAAATGATTGTGGGTTAGAGCATATAACTTCTCTTTCTAATGTGCTCTATATTCTGTGGTTGTACAGGTATGTTATGTGGCTAACCGCCACTTACTTAGATGCTTTTGGCTTTTGCAGACTGAGCTGCCCTCCTAAGAAGTCATGTATATATTGGAGGAAATGTGTCTCAATCTGTGCTATCTAGCTGGTGTAATTGGCCTTCTGTTTTACATTGTATAATTGCAGTCTTGTACCAGGACTTGTTAACTGTGAGATCTGCAAAAAGTTTAGAGACAAACCAATCCTCTGCACATTTTTCCCCCTATTAAATCCATTGTAAATTGCAGTGTCTAGATAATTTAAACAAGCTAAGAATAGGGTCTCTTATGTGTGTAAAAAACATGGGAAGCAGAGTGGTGTCCCTAAAATTGTTCGGCATTTATTCAAACAGAGGTCTTGCAAAGACTCATTTCATGAGAAGTAAAGGGAAAGTTTAAAAGCTTATTTGTGGCCATCACAGGGAGCATGTTTTCTGTCTCTTCTTGTACAAATGTGTGCCTCTTATCCTCAGTGACTGCCAGGCTTCTTGTCAACCAATTACTTTAAAACAATTGTTTCATTTGGAATAGATGCCATAGCCCAAGTGACTGTCCCTTGTCAGTGACACATTCAATTAAAACAGCTCTGAATAGGAGTTCTGGAGGGCCTACTGTGCCTTGTCCTATCTTATCAGTCAACAAAGAACAACCTCAGAGACCTCAGTGCCGACTGGTTCCACTGTCAGGTGGTTTGAACATGTTGCACCTTCCCAGGGTTCCTCAGAGTCTTTCGTCTCTGTGCCTTTTACAGCCAATGACAGGCGCCATCTCAGCAGTGTCTGGGTCTACAATGCCAAGAAAGCTTATGGCAGTAAATAAGATGGCAGCTGTGACAGTCCTGACAGCTGGCTGGAGCTCAAGGTGGCAGGCTGAACCGGACTGTGAGCAGTTGGAGCAGCAGTGAGGTATGACCACCATTACTGGTTGGCAGATGTCAGTTTCCACACTACTAGTTACTACATGATGTGACGGACACACTCACATCATGAAACAGGCAGACAGAACTTTAAACAAACTCTGGGCACCTAGCATGTTTTACACTAAACTTGGGATTCAGAAAAAAATTAAAAATTCTATCAAAACATAAACTCTTTGCCTTAGTAGTACTTGTACTATTGGAGAAGAGTTTTATGAAGTAGCAATGGTAGAGAATTCCACATAAGAGCTGGAATCAATGAAATCAATGAAAATCAATGGAATCAATGAAAAGTAAAACCGATTTCAAAGAAAGGTCTAGTATGTTGGCTACCTTTAGAAGAGGCACTGTGAGTTCACATACATCTCAGGATTCCTTTGTGTGGAAACTGTGTGTTTCCCCACACCTTCTGAATATTCTTTCATACTTTCTTTTCTTAAGCAAACTCCCCATACCTCTGCCTCTTAACTATCTTTTCCTATTTTCTTAATGAGAACTGAATACCTATTGTTGGAGAAGATGGATGCTGTAACACATATATTATCAAAACAAGTAAAATGAAAAGCTGTTATATTAAATTGTATATGCCATTGTGAGTTCATAGACAGGGCAAAATAGATTTCTGTAGCCATGTCAAGTCTGTGCAGAATATAGATTTGCTATTTGTCATAGGGTCAACCAAGGTGGGTGAGCGGGCTCTACGTAGGGAAATTTGTCATGGATCTAAAGTTGAATGCTGTCAGACTTCATGTGGGAGCAGGTCAAGACAGAGGTGAAGCTAGTCACAGAGATACGTCACCAAAATGATAAGGGCACAAACGAGTGCTGCTTCTCTCACAAACCCATCCTTTAAGGGATCTGAGCTCTGTTCACCTAAAACTAATTCTCCTAATGTCTAAGCCCCCAAAGCACTCATTAGCCTAATAATCTTATTCCTAATAAAAATCTGTCATTGATATAGCATTGTATATATAAGAAGATGCCATTCTAATCATTTTTGAGATACTGTGTATTTTATAAGCTATTTTATAAAACGTTAAGCATTTTGTCTTAATTAAGTGAAATGTCTTAGAAACCCTCAAAAGTAGGCAAAATAGTTATTGTGAGAGTTTACAAAAGTGCCTCTGAGCTACCACTATTTTAGTAGAAATGAAAAGTTGTATATTTGATAAATGAACATTTTAGATAAATGTGTCCTTAGGCAAATTGATTATTATGCCAATTGATTTTAAGTAAATTAGTTTTAAGCAATTTGACATTCTCCCCCGAAGGGAGCCTTCAAGCCACTCTGAAATTCTAGAATTTCTGATATGCACTGCCCGAGACAAGCTTTGTCAAGAATGGCAGCTTTTGCTTGGTTTTATCTCCAAATAAAGCCAAGACTTCTAATATAGAGTAAAAATTTTTTAAAAAAAGCACAAAAATAAATGAGTATTTAGTACAGGCCAGATATATGCCTATGCATTTTACATTTATTTACTCAATAAACTCTTACTGAGTATCTACTGCATGCCAGGCACTGTTCTGAAAGAACTCATGTAATCCTTATGCTGACCATGTGGGTGACCCCATGTCTGGCAGGTCGGGGGATGGGAACTGAAGCAAAGAAAAGTTAACTAATTGCCTAATTAAGTGGTGAAGGTGGGCTTTGAACCCAGGCAGTCTGGGTCAATGGTTTACGGCCTCAGCAGATAGGCTCTGCTGATAAGTCATTAACTATGCAGCTCTGGGTGATTTTTCAAGCAGGTCGTAGGGATATAGACAACATCCCTTATAAAGTTAAAAAAAAATAAAGACTATGACTTCTCAGTGATAGCATTACTGGCAGATCAGAAACCACTGCTGGATAGTAATTCATTGTTTTTAATGTATCTAATAATCTCCAGGTTCTAGACTGATATGAAAGAGGACAGCTATCAAAAGGAGCAAGTGATGAAAAAAAAATTCTAAATAAATCCTATTGAAAGAACAACAGCAAGGCATGTTAACGTTCACATTCTTTCTCTCTACTGTCTGGTTGTATTTGGGGCCTGAATTGTGCTTCCTCACCTCCTACATGGAAATATTTCTGTAATGGATGGGAGTTCAATGTTTGGAGGGTATTAGTTCACAAAAGATTTCAATGCCGGCACTGTGCTGCAGGAGCTGATGATGGGGATCACGTCTGTGTCTTTTATGCTGTTGAACAGGTGAATGATCAGAGCCATCAGAAATCTACCAACCTAATGCAGTATTCAGCATTTGGTGCTAAACATCAGACATCATTCTGGTCAATAAAAACTGTTACATTCTAATATAACTACTGTTATATTAGTACTTATGCTGTCCTTAGTTACATGAAATTTCCATTGTGAGAGAATTGTAATGAATTCTAATATAAAATTCTCATGTAAATTTGTTAGCAAACAAAACAAGTAAACCAACAAAATATACATTAATAATTGGCAATGTGGGGAACAATTGAAAAAAGGAAAATAAAAAGAAAGGCTCAGATTGAAATGATTTAAAATCAGTACTGCTTGATGATTTGAGCTTTAACTTGCAAGATAAAGAAAAAGAGAAGAAAGACATTTTGGTATGGCTACAGAAATATCTGCAGAAGGTAAAATGTTTTTGCTCTGCAACTAACCTACTGGGGACAGTCTTTCCACACAAGAAATGTCTTCCAGAGCTCAGCTGGCGATCAGTTTGTGCCCTGAAGCATTATTATAATGTTAACCTTGAAAGGTCCTAATGAAATGAGTTTGGTGGTCTCAGCCTATATATTTTTATATGCTCTTGTACATGCCTTGGAACATATCTTGATAGACTGCGGAATAGCACAGCGTGTATCTGAGATTACAGTGTGAGCCATAGTCTTCTCACTATAACTCCTATTTTTTCCCCATATGATGCACCTCTCAAAATTCAGCCCATAAGGGAGGAATGACTTCTTAATGACAGTCTGTACATTATTGATAGGGCAAATAGGGTGGTAAAGAAATAACCCTAGGTGTCTTGTTTGCCAGTTGATTAACTAGCGTG
Source organism: Hyaena hyaena (assembly GCF_003009895.1). Lineage (NCBI taxonomy): Eukaryota > Metazoa > Chordata > Mammalia > Carnivora > Hyaenidae > Hyaena > Hyaena hyaena. The sequence goes on along the minus strand of NW_024081857.1, from coordinate 259,281 downwards.
AGTACATTCCCTAGGGAAAACACGCTTTGCAGAAAACCATCTATCCATTCAGTCTCTCTCTAATCACAATATTGCAAAATTGGAGAACACCTTTTCCTCAAAACTTCGGTTGAGTGTGACCCTTTATATCATACCGCACATCAAGACAGAAATTAAAATTGAGATGCATACAGGCTGTTCAAGGCAATGAGGTATTATTAAGGACTTAAGTTGAGGTAAATGACTACATTCTATTATTTGTATTTCATAGTAATGATGACAAGTCTCCTGGGTAATCTTTCCAAGTGTGGAGGCAAGAAATTTCTTTTATGTCTCAAAGGAATATGAGATTGCTATTTCTATTACATTTGATTCAAGTAAAATATTTAGAAATAAAGTAATCCCATGACAGGTTAAAGCCTTAGTATTTGAGGACTAACTAATAAAGTTCTTATGTGATGGTGCCACTATCACGAAAACAGGTCAAACTGTGGCAGAGAAGGACTGCTACCATATGTTTGCACGTATAGGAGGATTAGGAAGAACTTAACAGAGGACTGTGGGGAAGAAGAAGGGGGGAATGGGGGGGGAGAGGGAGGGAGGCAAACCATGAGAGACTCTTGAATGCTGAGAACAAACTGAGGACTGATGGGTGTGAGGGGGAGGGGAAGGGGGTGATGGGCATGGAGGAGGGCACTTGTGGGGATGAGCACTGGGTGTTATATGGAAACCAATGACAATAAACTATTTAAAAAAAAGATAGTGAAGAAAATAGAAAATAAAAATGTCTAGGATGGCAAAGAGCCAGTATAAATGCAAGGAAACAAAGGAAGAGAACAACAGAATGTATCCATAGCTTCAAGTATTTCAAAATGATCAAGAAAAAGTAAATAAAATGCATTATTATTGAATATAAAAAAAATTGTAGCTGTACAATCTTCCGTATACACTCTGGAACCGGCTCAGCAACATCAGCAGTTTCTTCTCAGTCTCGTGAAGGAAAAGACATTTAACTTCCCTTGAATCCTCTGCTTCATGACATAAAGCATATCAGGATGCCCTTCCCTTATATTATACAAGACTAGAATGTTGGGCAAAATTCAGTAGCAAAACTTTTTTTCATAGCTTAAAACATTTCATGTCTTGCTCCTTTGAACGTGTGTGTCAGGCTGATAAATAGCCTGCATTCTGTATATTTAACTTTTCTGAGTAGAATTCAAGATTTTTTTCCTCTGAAGCCATGAGAAATTTATGAACCACTTTTTCTTTTCTCTAGCCTTCAGAGAAGAATCTACTCATACAAATAAGACTCCAAGGCATTTGTCATTTTATAGAGTATACACATTAGCAGGTATTGGATGGGAACCTAAGCTTTTAGGAGTTCTGGAACTGTGGAACTGGGGCACATGTATTTAAAGAATATAGATTAAGTGCAAACCTTTTATTCTCCCTCATTGAGCATCTTTTCATTTGTATCTTATAGAAGACTCAAATTATAGCATTATTCAGATGTAGGCAATTTCTCTGAAAATTTCTGTTGGTTATCATGTAGGGGACTCTCCACACACCACTGCTATTTTCTCATTACTCTTAACATACTTAAGGAATATTGGGTTCAAAATCCCCTGCGACTTCTCCTTCTGGCTAATGCAAGAAACTCAGATAAGACTAAAATAGAAAAGGGAAATGAATTATTTAGCTTAGAGAAGAGAAGGCTGAGTAGGTTTGAGGATCATGAAAGAAATGTGATAACAGTCTTCATGTACAGAACAGATAGTATACAGGGATTGATGGCTAGCTATTCTCCACATTTACTGGGATCATAGTAAGACAAACATAAAATCAGAGAGACTAAAATGGTAATGAGGAAACATTTCTTGATGTTGAATTTTTTTGGTTATGAATGTTTTCAGTTCATCATTCAAAATTTATTGAGCTTCTATTATATGATGTCATAGTTGCCCAGGATGGAATTGTTTATTTAGGGTTCTTTTTAGACTATATTTACATTTTGTCTGAAATGATTTAGCTGGTCTTATTTTGAAATAGAGAAACAAGCAATTGGCTTTATGATTTTTGTGATTTCTTCAGAAGACTCACAGCGGACAAAGTGAGATGCTGATACAAATGTTCATACTAACATATCATGGGTTTCCCAACACCCCTCATCAGAAGCATAGGAAAGAATAGTTAAACATGAGGACCTATCATCAGATGAGGCTCCAACATCTTTAAGTTTCTCTTTTAAGTGGGGTGCAATTATGGCTGACAAATCTCAAGTTCTATTAGTGTTATTTTGCAGAACTAATGTTATGAAGCCTCACTGTTTTAGTGGCCTTAGCTACTATTCTAGTGGCTCCCTGTGCTGAATGAAATGATTACTGTTGACCTGGGCCAAGATATTTACCTCTGTTTTGCTACCAATGCCACATTAACCTTCTTGTTACTCCAGTTTCTGCTTGATAGGTATCACTCTTCTCTCCATGAAAGACATTTATTCTTCTGACCCCAAGTCTATGTTATCACTAAGGTTAAGAAGGGTCATTTCCTCATTAGCAAATTGCTTATTTAAACCCTTGAATGGTATGGAGTTGCTTTTAGGACAGCTTCTACATTTTGCTGAGTTTGAGAAAAATATGTGAGTAGTAATATTTTACATGAACATGTAACTGAAATCCTAACTGATAACCTAGCAGTAATGATTGACTTCAAACAATTAAAATATTTACTTTAAGTGAGTTCCTGCCTCTCAAGTTACACCTCCCCATGTTTGCTACATTTATGGTTGTCTTCATTGCTAAGAATCTCAAGTCATGTATCCTGAGGCTATCAGTTGTAAAACTATCTTATCATTTTCTAGCTGCAGATAAGGTCATCTTGTAAATATAACCCCAGGTCACCAATTTTTTAGTCATGCCTTTCCCTAGTCTTACCTCTTCCATATAGTTAGGTAGAAGTACTACCACCTGTTTATAGTTACAAAGATGTACATCTTAGCATCCATAGATCCTCTGCTTTTCCATAACCCCTATAATAATTTGTAGCCAAGATCTAATTAATTAATATATACACAGGCCAGGCCAGGGAGAAAGAGGCACCAATTGTCTTGCTTTTTAAAGATTACCCCAATTGATAGATAGGATTCTACCCTTATTAGAGAAAAATATACAAGTTTATTTAGTTAAACCTAAAATTAAATGCTTTCAAAAACTGAATACCTATTAAACAATATTTTCATTGACTACAGTCTGACAATATAAAGCAAACTGACAAACAACTTCAGCGGAAGACCAGAGGATGTGCTTTTCTCAGGAACCTGCGAAATAAAAAAGGTATGCCACTTGCCCAAGGCTACACATTGAGTGACAGACAGGATCTGAATTTATGTAAGTCTGAATCCCAAACACATGATTAATATAAATCAACTTTACAGGGACTATAAAATTATTTCACTATAATTTGTAATACTTCAATTCAAAATTATAAATGTGTTGATAGCTACTGTTGATCATTACCTCTTCTCAAAAGCCATTTGTTCCTTGACTTGCTCTGTAGGACACCAGTCCTCTGGATTTTCCTCTTGGCTCACTAGCAACTCTTCCTGTCTTCCAAATTGTTTTTTCTTGGAAGGTCCCAGGTCTCAGTGCTTTGACTTATTCCTTTAAACACATATTCATTCCTTTGGGGCATCTCATACAATCTTGTAGCTTTAAATATGATTTGTGTGCTAATGACATCAAATTTATATCTACATTTTGGAACTCTGCCCAAACTCCATACTTCTATATTCAACTGCATACTCAATATCTCTAGTTGGGTGTCTAATGGATATCTCACATTCAGCATTTCCAAAACTGAACTCCTAACTCTGCCCCCAACCTCCACAAAGCTGCTCCATTTTAGTCTTTGTCATATTAATGACAATTTTGTCTTAGAGTTGTTTTAGACTGTTTAGTCTGTTTAGACTCATATCCTTGGAATCCTCTTACTTTTCTCTATACCTCACATCTAATTTATTAGAAGATTCATTTAGTTCTTCATTCAAGTATCTCCAGAAGTAGACCATGCCTAAACCCGTCTTCTGCTCCTACAACTAGCTCCACAGCACCACCATCTCTTGCCTGGGTTATTACTATTGACTCCAACAATCTGGCTTCCACTCTTGCTTCCTGTAGTCTATTCCCAGCACAGCAGGAAGAATAATTCTGCTTTACCATGGATTATGGAACAGTTTTCAATTTTTCTAAATTTTCTCAATATTTCCCAGAGTTAAAGCTATAATCCTTACAATACTCTTCAAGGATTGGCCAAATCCTGTGATCTAGCTGACAATGTTGCTCATTATCCTCTCCCTTCTTCACTTTGCTCCAGCTACCTGTGCCAGAATTCTTATCTATTTCTCACAACTCCAAGCAGCTCTTGCCTCAAAGCTCTTGGCCTGGCTCTTGCCTCTGCACAAAATGGTCTTTCACCAGATGGCTACATGGCTTGCTCCTTGATTTCCTTTAGCTCTTTCCTCAAAAGCCAGTTGAGGATGACCTTAACTACTACTTCCCTTCAAATCTTCCTTACCCTTTTAACCTATTTTACTTCCTTCATGGTATCTGTCACTTTCTAAGGTGCTGTGTAATTTAATTATTATACTTATTTTTTACATATTGTCTCTAGTCACTAAAACATAAGGCCTACAAAGTAAGTTTTCTAGTGGTTTCTTGTTGGATAAATTCCTATAATAGTATCTGTGTATCAGGTGGCAGTCAGTAAACATTTTAAAAAGAAGAAAGAAAGAAAGAAAGAAAGAAAGAAAGAAAGAAAGAAAGAAAGAAAAAAAGAAAGAAAGAAAGAAAGATGAATGAATTAATGAAAACAGAAAGAAAAGAGAGATGGAGAAGAGAAAAAGAAAAAAGAAGGAAAGGAGGAAAGAAGAAGCCAGTTTATAGAAATGGAATATACACTACTGTATCTCTCAGTTAAAGGGTTAGCTTATTCTCTGGATAAACTTGAAATTAACCACTTGAAGTAATCAATAATATTTAGAAAGAACATTTTTGGGAGTCATTTTGAAAGTAATTAAGAGGAAAAATAGATGTAAGTAAAAATAAAGGTGATTTGTCACAGCCAAGGAGAACTTATGAACACTGGAGAATTAAATGGGATTCTGGAACAATAACAGCAACAACAACAAAAAGAATATTTAGTAAAAACTACAGAAATCTAAAGTATGGGTTTTTGTTAATAATGTGTCAATATTGGTTCATTAATTGTAACAAATATATCATACCACTGTAATATGTTAATAATTGGGAATACAGGATGGGGTATATGGGAACTCTGTTGTATTTTAGCAATTTTACTATAAATCTAAAACTGTTTCATGACAATAAGTTTATTTTGAAAATGGATATTCAGCAAGAACTAATTTAAAATTTTATTTAGGGCCTTATTTTTTAATATTTATTTGTTTGATTAGAACCTTCTTTTATTCACATACAATTTCTGTCTGACACCAATCCAATTGGTCAGAAAGTTTCCCAATACAACTAGTTAAAATTGTCATGAAAGTAACTTGGTTTTACATGTACTCATATATATTTTATGAGTCCAAATAATTATAACATTTTTTAAAAAATATTTTTATTTATTTCTAGGAGAGAGAGACAGAGACAGAGTGAGCAGGGGAGGGTCACAGAGAGAGGGAGATACAGACTCTGAAATGGGCTCCAAGCTCTGAGCTGGCAGTCAGCACAGAGCCCGACGCAGGGCTCGAACCCACGAACTGCGAGATCACGACCTAAGCGAAAGTCGGACGCTTAACCGACTAAGCCACCCAGGCGCCCCAAATAATTATAACATCTTAGAAACCACCACTTTTAAGGGCCTCAGAAATCTTTAATTATCTCTAAACCTCCTCCAAGAAAAGAAATTTTAACATTATTCTTGACGAATAACCATCAAGGAAAGTTCATCTTGGGAACTGGGGAAATGTGAAGATTTGTCTTTTTTTTGTTTTTTGTTTTTTTTAAAGAAGACTAGGGGCGCCTGGGCGGCTCAGTCGGTTAAGCGTCCTACTTTCGCTTAGGTCATGATCTCGCGGTTCGTGGGTTCGAGCCCTGCGTCGGGCTCTGTGCTGACTGCCAGCTCAGAGCCTGGAGCCTGTTTCAGTCTGTGACTCCCTCTCTCTCTGACCCTCCCCTGCTCACGCTGTCTCTCTCTCTCTCTCCTAGAAATAAATAAAAAACTTAAAAAAAAAAAAGAAGACTAGAAGGACCATGCTTGAAGTTAGCCCCTATTTTGTTTAGCTAGAATATAAAGTAAAATTCACATGGAAATATATTAGTATATTAGAAAATGTACATTTGGTAATGTGAGGAAACAGGACAAAAAACAATGACACTGGGGAAACACTGATAGTAGTTTAATGCCAGTTACTGAGTGCTGACTGTGAGAAATCCTGGAAAGCAATCAACAGTTTCTGAGTGTGTGATTTTGATCGAAGATGATAATATATTTTGCACACACCTACACCAAAGTTGTACACCAAACTGTACACAAGTTATCACCAAGGATACAGTGTGCGGGCAAGAGAAAGGCAGTCTATAGCACTCTCCATGTAATAAAGAGATGGAGTTATAAGGTCATGGACTTGAAGCATATTGGACTCAAAATTAGATAATGCTTTGACACTATGGAAGAGTTGGTGTGAAGCACACTGAGAGAGAGACAGAGATAGACAGAAGTGATAGAGACCACCCTAAGATGTCACACAGACCATTTGGAGGAAGTTCAGGAATGGAATTAAAAAAAAGAAAAGAACTAAAGAAAGAGTGATTTTGGACTTTTAATTAAAATGTGAATGCAAATATGCCTATTTGAGAATTTCTGAGTGGTGCATGAGTTAATGAGTTATTCTTGCTGATTCTGGTCAGATCAGCATGGTTAATAAACCATATGGTTATATGTTAATTTTGATTCATCTGTTCTAGTAATCCTTTACTTAGACTTGGAGGAAGCCACAGCCCCTACCCATGTGTCCCCAGTCTGGGGACTTAGCTAAAGGGTTCTAGGCAGCTAGCTTGTCCTGTTACTTGCTGTTACCCAGGAAGCAGTTGTAGGACTAGAAGACAGAAAAGTATGCTGCAGCACATACACTAATTTTAAGATGGTGGGATGGGCTGAGGGTACATGTAACCTGGAGACATTTTCAATGGTACATGGCCAGTCCAACAGTGGGGGTGGGAGGAGTTAAACACACAGACAAATTCCACACATAGGATCTTCTCCTGACTTGGTTACTTTTGTGGATGAGGTGGGTAATTCACTTTTTACTCTCAATAATTGCCCAGCTGAGAGTGATAACTAACCAGATTATTGACTGTAAGTTTTGTGGTTTCTGGTGTAGGACTTCAATATTGGGTGCACTGTCACCACTGACCTCCAGATTTGTCATTCAGAGCAGGTTATTTTCAATTTAGGAAGGACACTTTACCTGATTCCAGTTTTATCTGGATAGATTTTTGTTGTTTTTACAACAGCAGTCTGTTTTCATTGGTACATCTCTTAGATTAAGTGATCATTTCTCTTGTATTTTCTCTTTGTCTTGCACTTTTAAATAGGTGTGGGGTTGATGCACTTAAAGGGAGTTGCCAACAGATAGACTAACTTCAGCCAGACAGACTGGATAATTTTTTTACAAACCTTATCATACTCAAACAGAAGTCCTGCACTTTAATCAACACATCCATACTCAATCTAGCAACATTCCTTAAATGTTACCAATCCAGGCAATTCAGTAGGTCCTGGGGCCAAACTTCTCCCACAAAACTGCTCTTGGATGGGTCTTAAAGACATCCCTAGAAGACTTCTTGAAACAATACTGTTACAATGTTTTTAGAATTTGTAAGGGGATTTGGGAGATAAATCAACAAATGAACTGTCCCTGCCACCTCCAACATATCTGAAACATATAAGGTTTGGTTGTCAGAAACAGAAGCATAACTTCTCAGTTCTGGACACGTTTGTGCTCTAAAGACCCAATGCCACTCCTGCACATCTACTTCTAGTCACACTGAATTTTTTCACAACTCTGGGTGGTCATTCTTGGATGGGAAATGTTCCAGATCTTCATCAGGCTATTTGTATGACTACTTCAGAGTTTACTGATATATATCAGTATATATATATATCAGTATATATATATCAGTATATATATATATCAGTATATATCACTATGTATATATATATATATATAGACCTTAGTTAACAGTATTGCCCAGAATGAATGTGCTACTTCATCTACCTGATATTTAGGCCAAAGGTGATAAAAAATTGGTACTTCCTTTTAACTGCACCATTTTTCACTTTTTTTGACACCCCACCACCACCCATTCATCTGGAATCAAATTAATCAATGTATGTATTTACTTGTCTACATTTAATAATTTTCCTTCAAGGTAATATTTCTATGTAGCCTATTTTCAGTCTCCTTTTCATTCCAAGCCATGATTCTACTTCCTAATTCCTTTTATTTTTGTTATAATCTGTTATTTTCCCATTAAATTAGTAAGAGTGCAGACTAATACCCCCAATGCCCAGAAAGGTTTCTGGCATATAATATACACTAAAAAAAAAATTGTTTGTTGTATGAATAAATAAGAAATACATGGACAATAGTCATTCTCAGATTATTATGTGAGTATCATATACTATTCTAATAAAATTCTTCTAAGATTTGTTGAAAAATTAACAATGCTCTGGGATCAAAGGTATAAACACTGATTTATTCTCTTTGATTTTTCTCAATATAATTTATGACAATGCATACCAGAATACTAACATGTGTTATGCATGATGTCTGTCACTATTTCCTTCTTTTGTGTCTATGACTGACTTATTAAAATAAGGAAACAGTAACTAAGACTATATGTATATGTATTTTTTCTTTTGCTTTCCCTTTTGAAAAGGTCATCTATTTTTTCTATACTAATTTTCATGGGTATTATTTATTTATTTTATTTATTTTTGTGTTAAAAATGACATTTGAAGCTATCCATGATAGAAGTTTGGGGTCTAGACAATCATTTAGGAGTCAGGATCTGATTGTGTTTTCGTCTCAGATTTGAGAAGATATTCTACCTGAAATTCTCTTGCTGGATTAAAATTTAAAAGTAAATGCCATGCAATTCACTCATAAGTGGAATTTAGGAAACAAGACAAAACAAAAGAGAGACAAACTAAAAAAAACTGACTTTTAACTATAGAAAACAAACAAATGGTTACCAGAGGTGAGGTGAGGGGTGGGGTGGGAAGATGGATGAAATAGGTGAAGGAACTAAAAGTACACTTATCTTGATGAGGACGGAGTAATATATAGAATTGTTGAATCACTATATTGTACAGTTTAGCCTAATATAATTCTGTATGTTAACTATACTAGAATTACAATAAAAAATGCAACCTCTTCTAATTATAATGTCTATGCTCTTTCTTGACATCTTGAGACTAACCACATCTATTTTTTGAACATAGGCTATATCCGGGTCTCTCTTGTCTGTCTCTTATTTGGCAATGCCTGCATATTATTTGTGCACATTCCTGTCTCTCCTTAAAAGTGGAGAAAATATTACTTCTCCTGCCCAATAACTAGCATAGTGTTTTGTATGAAATAGATGCTGAATCAATTTGATTAAATAAATTACAGATAATTTGTGAAATGAATAGAATTAACATTGTACTATTTCTACTAAAATTTATAATTCTTTGGTATGCTGCCAAATGGCCAAGTCTATTCTTCATTGATTTCCTGTCAATCATTAAATACATATTTTATTGTTCTATTTTACTTCATTGTTCAGAATTACCCATTTCAGCCATAATTTATTACTTGTTCTATGCTATTTAGGTCTGCTTGCTGGTTCTAAATGACCACAATATCATTTTACAGGTATAATTCACACTAGATAGAAAGCTTAATACAGCTTCTCAACATTTGATCACTTCATAATGTCATGTTTTTGAATTAATGGTATATTGCATCCTATTTTACTAAGTTAAAATGAGAGTCTAATAATAATTATAGTGTCCAGAAAGTATAATTTTAGTATTTAAAATATCTAAGAGAATATATATCTAGAAGTCACATTTTTTCCTTAATTGATCACTGTACGACATTCTCATAGATCTGTTGTTGAATGGATGTCACTGTCAAACAACATGATTTAATATATTATGTGATTTATGGGGAGATAAAAGTTAAAATCAACTTTTCCAGAGCCTTCCTGTCTTATCTCTCTCTTCACAAAGAGGTGGAAGTACTGATTATATATGTTTTTTTCATTTAAAAAATTTTTAAGTTTATTTACTTATTTTTGAGAGAGAGAGAGCACAAGTGGGAGAGCGGCAGGGAGAGAAGACACAGAATCTGAAGCAGGCTCCAGACTCTGAGCTGTCAGTACAGAAACCGACATGGGGCTCAAATTCAGAGCACAAGATCATGGACTGAGCTAAAGTTGGACACTCAGTTGACTAAGCCATCCAGGTGTCCCACTGATTATACTTTTTAACTTCATATGAACTTTATTAATTTGTGATTATCTATTCGACAGACCACTGTCTTGAGTAACACTCTTTCTATTTGGGTGGTTGAGAGGTTAGCTAAGCTACATCATGGTATTACAACCTCAGGATCCATTTTGTTTGTCCAAGTAGCCTATAGGGATCTTAAACTAACCCTAGTTCTTTATGCAGCATACACCCTAGAGTCACAAGCAAATGCAAATTCTTGATATGACATCCCCAACTGCCCAACTGTGACCAACTGTCTGCCCACCCACTCCCCCACCCCCACCCCACAAGGTCTTCCCCTTGTGCTTAGATAAGACTCCCATGGAACTAATAAAAAATCCTGCTTCTTTTGGTTTGAGTTGACAACAATATCATTTTACAGGTATAATTCACACTAGATAGAACCCCAAAGCATTGCACCCAGAGACTTAAATAAAGGCATGTGCCCCAGATCCTATGAGTCTCTGTTTGCACTCTGCCTTGACCTCCCCATATTGCCCTTAAGGAATGCCATGCACTTCCTCCAGGACATGTGAGTGATAAACTTCTCTATCTCAGTTTCTCTTATAGTCCCTTACTGAACTGTGATTCATCATCTGGCACTGTGTGCTCCTCTTTCTTAACAAATGTTAAGTTAACAAACTCAGAACACATGCAAATTCATTTGCTAAAATACAAATAAATATCAAATTGAGCAAAATTCAGCCAAATATTTTCTTCTTATGGACAGAACTCAATAGACATTGAGCCCTTGAAAGGAGAATTGTAACTCTAGTGAAGAAATATATTGGAATAAATGATTGTGAAAAACAATGTGAGAACACTTAAGCAAGTATAGAATGGCATGGAAAAAAATTTAGCACGGATTGATAAAAAGAAAGATGAGTGTCAGGCTTAACAAACCAATTAACTTCCATCATGCAAGAGAGTCAATGAGTTCTTGACAGGGGTAAAGCAATAGACATAATTTGTTTACAGATTAAAAAGCCTCTTTGACATGCTACCACATCATAGACAAGAACATGAAATTAGCAAGTTATTTATGGAGAAATTATACATCGAAAGGAAAAAAAAAGTGCACAATGGTAAAGAACATTGACAAGCATTCCAGATTACATAGAAGGAAGAAGTAAATAGAAGGAGAGGGCTGCAGCTGGGCTGACAAGCAGATCTCTGCTCAAAGCAACATCTGCTAACGGGAACAGAATTGAAAGCTGGGAGAAAACCAGCATTGCCAATCAATAGTATTGATTCAAACAAATTATATAAAATTAAGCCTATTATTAGAAATTTATTTCCTTGGATTTCCACCGGCTTTTGAATTCCTTAGAAAATATTAAAGAGTTTTTCATCCACAGTAGCTATATCTTCTATGTCAAAATGGATTTTACATGCTAATGGAAAATTCTGTCTAAACACATACAAACAATGGCAGGTCAGATATTATTGCACCTTCTCAATCATATATTTAAATATATTTTCTCCCCTTTCTTCTTCACTTCATGTTTTCCCAAACCTGTAAGCCCAGGGAAGGAGAGAATTATGTTACACATATTCTGTATACTCCAATGGAGTCATAGGTTTTCATATTTGCACATCAGTACTGAGTCAGGCTTCAATATTTTTATACCTCAATTATTTTAATAATTTTACAAGGTAAGCTAAATTCTTAAGTATCTATCTCTAAAATTGGCTCCTTTTCATACAATTCCAAATCAGATTAATGGCATAATTCCCCAGAAGGTTAATTTTGATGCCCTCTTTTCCTTCCATCCAGGAGCTTCCTAAACATATCTATACTTTTCTTCACTATTCTCAAACTGATTTTATTTGGCGTTTTATTCAAACTCTAATACTTCTAACCTATATTATTATGATCAGTAATAAAGCATATGTTTATTTTTAAAAAATAAGTTGTGCTAATGGTTTTATAAAATTTATCTTTCATATTTGTTTTCTCATAGCTACATCAAGGAAGGTATCAATATATCAACTTTATAAATGAGGGCAAGGAGACAGAATGGCTAACAGACTTGCTTCAGGTCATGAACTTAGTAATAGGAGGATCCAGGATTCAACCAGCTTTCCATCACCAGTTTCTTGTGGGATTTCCTGTAGTTGCTTCCTATCTGTTGTCCTTGCTTTATTTAGTAAATCCTTTATATTACTACCAAAAGGTTGTTTTCTAAAGAGATTATTTGACTTTGAATTTTAATCTCTTCAATGCAGCTCACTCCTCTCTTTCATTTTGCCTTCTGGATAAAATCTCAGCTCCTTAGCCTGTCATGTCAAGTTCTCCCCCACCTGGTCTCTCTTATGGCCCCTTCTTTCCCTCCCCACCTAACAAGTCTTACAGTACTAAACTACTAACTTCCTTTATGGCAAGTTCTTTTTCTGGCCTTCCTTTAGAATCTCTTCCCTCATTATCCACTGAAGGATGTGTTATAATTTCATCTTCTCAGTATATTCCATTGTTGGTCCGTAAGTGTCTTTAAGTGGAGGGCTATCATTTATTTCTGCTATCCCAATGCCTAATACAGTGACCTTTCACATAAGAAATGCCCAATGTGAGACTGCTGAATTAATATACAGATATATCCCAGTGATTTTCCTCTCTTATATATGTGGATTTTGAATAATTAAATTTTCATTCATATTCTTAGTTCTTAAACTGTTTATGATTGTGTGTTCATATTTAATTTCTGTCCTTAAGTGTTCAAGTTTTTGTAGCTAGAATTTTTTACTTAATCTCATTTATTTAAATATAGATATTTACATATTATTACATATTTTTCAAAATTATGTTCAGACAGATGGATAATGTTACCTCTATTTAATAAGCTTGACTATTTCTTTGTTGTTGGGCATTAAGGCAATTACAATTTTTTACCCATTATGGATAACATTGCAAAGAACAACACTAGGGTGGAAATGTTTTTCTTTTTTTAATTATACTTGTAAATATCTTCCTTAATATACATACCTAGCAATAGGGTTAGTGGGTCAAGGCATGAACGCTTACATGGCTTAGAGAAGGGGTCAACAAACTATGATCTGTGGGTCAAGTCTGACCCACTGCCTGTTTTTGTAAAAAAGTTTTATTGTGACATAATTACAGTCACTTAGATATTCACTTAGATATTGTCTATGGATGCTTTCATACTCCAAGGACAGAGATGAATAGTTTAGACCACAAAGCTGAAAATATTTACTCTCCAATCCTTTATGGAAAAATTGGCCAACCTCTGCCTAGAGAGATAAAACATTTCTGAGAAGCAGTTTTCAGTACCAACAAAGTAAGAGTTGACTGATTTTTGCCATATCTTCATCTGTGATAAGAATTATGATCCTAGTATAAAACATTTATGAATTGCTTTTTCTCCATGATAGTCTCACACTTTGTTCTGAAAGGAAGATTGAGGGATCTAGACCCTGTATCAAGGGTCCTGGCTGTTTAGAAAAGTGCCCTGAAGCCTTGTTTATATATGCTTGCCAAGAAAGTCTATTACTTCTGGAGTTTGCATTAGCACATCAGTGGCCACCATGTGCTTCCTCTCTGGAGCTAATGAGTTCTATGGAGAGCACACCCTCAGCTAGTTTGCAATGCCAACAAATTGAAGAGAAATATAAGAGCTCTAACCCATCAGACTTTGTGATGTTGTCTACTCTAGCATACTGAACTGCTGCAGATGTTTTCCCTTCAAGAGCACAGTCTAATATACACAAAAGTGCCTTAAAGCAAAATTTAGGTTATTGCATAAAGGTCTGCTGACTTGCTTCAGCATAGCATTATGCTGAGATTGCATGCCAGGTGCAAAAGGGCTATCACATTTCATCATTTCTGTGTTGCAAAATCAGGTAACATGGGTATATTATAAGTCAGATTATCTTTGTGTAATACAATGTGACCCAATTTACCAAATAAAAATGGAATGAAAACAGCAGCTTGTAGCAACACCTAAAATATCTTCTGAGTCATTATCTCTTTAATGAAAAGCAACACTGGACAATTTCAACGCAAATTGTGGCTTAGCATCTCATTAACTGAATAATGGCTTATACACACCATGCATTTCTAAGCACCTGAAGTATTATAAAAATGTTACGCCAAATGAGTCAAGAGTCCATTCTTCTATCTGTCCTCAGATGATAATTAAGATCTTTCTTTCCTTCATTATTTCACAATATTTTGTTTCTTCTTTTATCTTCTTCAGATATTAAATAGAAACAGAGTAAGATTTCCAAGAAACCTATTTGACATATTTGTAGGTATTTAAGTAATTTTTCCCTCTGTGGATTATATGGATGTTTGATTCCGACTTGCTATCTGACTGGCATATTTCTTTTCTTAGGAGTCTTAGGGGGTCTAAAAATAAAAGAGGCACTGACTTTCTATATGAAGTCTCCCAGAACATAAATTACTACTGGGCATCTCCTGGTGCCAGTAAAACAAATCCTGCAACTTTTTAATTGAAGCCTACTGAGACCAGTATGTCTCTATTTTTCCGTTCATTTAAAAAATTTCCCTTCAGAAGTAATATTTTCCTTTCGGTAATCAAGTAATTACTAGGCTGATTTCACTTGTTTTGCACAAACTTTGCCTTGTGTTCATCAGCCTGGTTCTTTCACCCTGATAAGCCCTGGCTACTGGGGCTGGGATAGCTCTTCTGTACCAGGCCTGAATATCTGCAGGCATTTTCCTCCTGTCTCACACTGAGTTAGCAATCAATCCCATCTGTTCTTTATCATTAGAAATTCACAATGTGCTCAAAGCCATTCTTCAAGTAAGGTCTTAAACTTTCAAGGCAGCTTTCTAGATAGATACATGCATATATACACAGATACATACATTTACATATACACACACACACACAGAGTTTTTAGACCCATAATCTTCACGTAGATTTTGGATAATAACAGTACATAGGTAACTGGAAATAATTATTTGTGAACAAACCTCATTTGTATATGATGGCTGCTTTATCATTTTCCATGAAATAGTATCAGATGGCTATACATTTGTTTGATATACCATATTTATGCTATTACTCAAAAGCAAGTTGTCTTTCAAAACATTCCTGGATCTAGGTGAGATAATCAATCAGGCATTAACATTTTTTAAAATTTTTATTTCAAGCAACTCTTCATTGACTTAGAAGGGATTCTTGCATTTGATATGTTGTCAAAGTCAAGAATAATCAGTCCCAAATTCCTCAAAGTCCATTTTATTAGGGTATCAGTGTTAAAATATAGCAGTATACACATTAGCTAGTGTATGGCATGTGTTTCAAATAAATACAAGAAAACATTACATAAGAAAGCCTTGCAAAAGAGTCTTACTGCTTTATAATTGAAAATAAATGAACTCTGCATAATATTTACTTTAAAATATGTACAAAGCTGAGCTGTTATGAATCCTTATGAGTATGGTTCCCTCAGTGAGGTGTGAAGATATTTTAATCTAAAACTTTGCTTCAACAGTGAAACCCAACTGTTTCCACAGATTGGTACAAGTTTCAAGTAAATACAATTCATTAATCTCTTTACTTTATCTGAAAGAGTATCTAATATTTGATTCTAATATTTGATTACCTTAAATCCATCTCCAGTCTTTAAAACTAAATCTTTGATCAAACTACTAAATCTCTTTCCTTAAGAGATTTGATAATACTTTTATAGAAAGTATTATTTATTTTTATTTTCAGCATTTTTGTAAAACTATAAAAACTAATCATGCTATCTACTAGAGCATAAAAAGATGTCCTAAGCTTTTAGAAATAATTTTAAAATGCTGCATAAGCTCATTGAAACCATAAACACTGAAGTATGGAACATTCCAAAAAGTATCTACTCTATACAAGTTATATGTTCCATCACTTGTTAACACACTCCTAGAAAAAGCATCATCTTTAGTATATCAAGTTTGATATGCAAGTTTTATGCAAAATATAGGAATTTACCAGGCATACTTCCCCTAGTAATTGCCCACGTGACTCTCAAATATATCTTAGTAAGAGAATAAATTTAAAAGCCATTGAAATAAGATCTATGACTTTTTTTTTTTTTTTTTAAGATCTATGACTTTTAAAACAATATCTTCTGCATAATTTTAAAGCACATCATTGCAATTATTTAAAGTCAATTTAACTAAATAAAAACATTATAACAGCATGAGGAGAAATTAATTGTGAAATTTATACAGTCTCCATTGGTGATTAAGCTGCAGGGTAAAAAAGGAGATTTTGTGTACATTTTCTTTCATATATCATATCCCTACACATTATATAATATTCTTTGCATATACTTTTATTCATTGGTATTATAGACAGTTTAAAATATTGAACTTGGGGAAAATATGATTTGAAAGTACAGCGGGTTCTGTGACACAAATGCCTATGAGAGGCAATTGGCACATTGTATTTGTCTCAGAATTCCATTAGAGAGGATGGAATAGACCAGAGAAAAACTGAAAGAAGTAATAGAAGGAGCCTAGCAGTATGTTGTAAGTTTTGCTTAAATACCTGAAGACAGAAGAAAAACAGATTGAGTTGACATTCTTCTGATTTCTTCCAAGTGCTAGTGGATAGGAAGCCAACATATTATAAATTACTTTTATTCCTAGCTTGTGATGTTTTAGCTAGCTGTATTTAATAAAAAACTCTTCCTTCTTAATCCTTGATTCAAGCTAGTCATTTAGTCTCCAAAATTTAAATGATATTTGACTCATTCCAAGCCTTCTTTTTAAGATCCATTAGTCACCAAATTCTATGGAGTTTTCCTTCAAAGACATCTCTTATACAAGTTCTTTTCACTTTATTTTCATTTCAACATCCTAATCCACACTTCATCACCTCAGTCAAAGATGAGTCAAAGAGTTTCATAGGTGTTCTAACTTGTCTCCTCTCTCTGCTCCATCCTACATACAAATGACAGATGAACCTTGCTTAAATCTTTTTTTTTAATTATATCATTATCTACTCATCTTTCACAATGAATTTCAATGTTACATCCTATAATGTTTCTCTTTCTCTATCCAAACAATTGCATATCTCATGATGTATATCTTATGATACACCAACCACACATCTTATGATACATCTTAAACTTTAGCTTAAATTATATCAGTCTCTACATTTCAGGGTATTACCATCGCTTGGGACTTGTTTGAATTTGACATTGAATTGAGCTTAAAGACAGAGATAATTTTTTTTTTTAATTTATTTATTTATTTATTTATTTTAATGTTTTATTTATTTCTAGGAGAGAGAGAGAGAGAGAGAGAGAGAGACAGCGTGAGCAGGGGAGGGTCAGAGAGAGAGGGAGTCACAGACTCAGAGACTCCAGGCTCTGAGCTGGCAGTCAGCACAGAGCCCGACGCGGGGCACGAACCCACGAACCGCGAGATCATGACCCAAGCGAAAGTCGGACGCTTAACCGACTAAGCCACCCAGGCGCCCCAAGACAGAGATAATTAATATCATTACCAGTAAATGATTTTTCAAATTGTTTTACAACTTTTTCAAGTTGATCTTTTCTTGATAGATATAGTGCCTGCATTGATGGCTCCTGCAACTATGATTTAGCTTTTGATTTAGATTTAATAACTTATTATTTATCTATTTCTCACTCAGCATTTTTAAGATACAAGTGTATATTAGTTTATATGGCAAGGAACCAAATTAGAGATGGTTAAGTAGTTATTAATAGATTTATATAGAAAGGGATTTTTGTTTCCCAACTATTCAAATTTTATAGTATTCTTCCTTTTATAGGTGATTTCACATTATAAGACAGGATTAAGTAGCTATTTAGGCCCCAAAATAGGGA
The DNA here is from genome assembly GCF_003009895.1 of Hyaena hyaena. NCBI lineage: Eukaryota > Metazoa > Chordata > Mammalia > Carnivora > Hyaenidae > Hyaena > Hyaena hyaena. Next base: position 240,915 of record NW_024081857.1, on the reverse strand, counting down.
AGATCTGCATGTTTAATCAAATTCACTTGAGTTCAGATCTTTTGAGTTAAACAAATCCTGAGGATATTCTCCCTTTGAAATTTTAGGAAAGCAACTCAATTAATTGTGATCAAATATCACTATGAATAATCAGTGTTAATTTTTGTTGAAAGTCAATCTAAGCCTACTAAAATAGAGTTCCATTATAAGTTCACTTGTGTTCACCAAAAAGATATATTGAAGCCCTAACTCCCAGTATTTGTAAATGTGACCTTATTTGGAAACAGGGTCTCTGTAGATATAATCAAGTTAAGGTGAGATCATATTGAATTAGAGGGGGCATTAATCCAATGACTAATGTTCTTATAAGAAGAGGGAAATTTGGACATAGAGTAGACAGAAATACTGGGAATAATTCCATGTGACAATGGAGGCAAAGATTGGAGTGATGCATCTAGAAGCCCGTAAATGCCAAAAATTACAAGAAGGATTGACAGAAATCATCAGAAGCCAGGAGAGGAAAAAGGAAGAAAACTTCCTTGAGTGCCCTCCAGAAGGAACCAATACTACCAACAACTTGATTTTAGACTTCTAGCCTCTAGAACTGTTAAAGAATAAATTTCTGTTATTTTATGCTACTCAATTTGTAGTCCTTTGTTAGAGTAGCCCTGGGAAATGAAAAAAATATATTTAAGTATATAGTTTATCTACCTATATAACTATGTGTCCATCTATCTCCAATTATCATCAATTTATTCAAATTCCATCCATCCATCCATCCATGCATCTATCTACCCTAATAAAGAACACAAATTATAGTCAGTCAAAGCCAAACTGCAAGATTTTCAGCACGTTCTTAGATTTTCAAATTTTCAAATTTCCTCATCTGCAACATCAACAGGTTTTAAGATTAAATTTAAAAAAATAACTTAGAATAGTACCAGAAAATTGGTGAGAGATCAATAATTAAACACACACACATATATACATACACTTGTATAAATATGTATACACACATATACACACATATATCACATATGATTTTGTAGGAGCAAATGTTAGTTGTCTGCCTATACCCATGTTCCTTTTATTTCTTAGCAATATCTATTTGGCTAACTGTGTATTTTTCTATATGCCTATAAATAAATATAGACATATAAGTGGTTTTGTAGTAGAAAATGTTGGTAGTGCCCTAGTATTAATTCTCTCATCCTTTCTTCAGAGTTTCACTTAAAAATCTGGAATAAAAACTTTATTTTCCAAATGCCAAAGCTCATAAGTTGTGACAGCAGAACTGTGTTCTAGCCATTAGAATACATGTAGAATTTTCGTATTAACTTCCCAGGTAGAGTACTTAAATAAGAAACTGCACCTTCCTTTGATAGATAAGATTCTATTTTTCTGGTCTTCCATAATATGTGATTAGCTGGACTTCCAGTAGTCATTTTGACTTTCAGGTAGAAACTGCATGTTGACAATCATAGAGCAGAAGATAGAAGGAAGGTGAATTAATCATAGTTTCTGTAGTAGTCAACTAATTCTAACAGATGTCTGTCCTAATAACTTGAGGATATTTAAATCTCAGTATAAAGTTTTTCATATAAATAATGAAACAAGTGGATGGGTTGAATACAAGAGCATTCTATAAGTGAACTCATATTTAAGGGATACTTATAACTAAATCCCTGATAAGTGTGAAACCTTCAAGCCAGCCCCAAATTGCAGGCCCTTAAACATTCTGTAGGCAACAGAAATATGATTTTTCTTACTTAGGTGACAGTTTTGCCAATCTTTATAATTTCTAACTTAAATCTTCCCAAGTAATTCATATGAATGTGAGCAATAAAAATAAATTATTTAAAGTGAGCAATACACACAGTCAACTTCAAGACCCTTCTACCATTTTACCAGTTAACCAGCTAATAAGCCCAGCTAACACTAGCAACTAGTACAGGCCCTTCAGTTGGCTGACTAGGTCAAGCTCTCAATGGTCCTGGAACAAGATGTAATTTTGCTTTAATTTGTGATGTGTTCTCTTGAAATATATTATATAAATCTATATATCTGTACAGATAAAGCAGATATATTGGTCCCATCCTGCTTATGAATCATTGGCATAAGGTTATGTCTTTGTCTTCCTCTGTTTTGAAATGAAATTTGGGATTGTCTGACATAAGTACATAGAACAACTTTGGCCTTGTCCTTGTGTTTTGTTTTGTATTCTTCTGTTTCCCTGTACTCATCCTTCTCTTCTCTTCTTTCTTGTCCTTTCTTTCTCTCTTTGTGCAAAATCATAACTTCTCTGTAAGTCATTTGATTAAGTTGTAATTTCTAAGTGGGAAGCTATAATTGCTGATCTCAGAGGTTTAATATGAGAAAAGCCTATCCTGTACAAAGAGGTTGTCTAAAATTACTTTGTCTCAAAAACATTTTCTGTATTGTGTTTCCTTACTTTTCCTGTGATACATCCCTGTAGCAAATATAAAGTAAGAGCAAAAGGATTATTTGCCATTGGTGCTAAGACATGGCCAGAGCTCTAAGCCTTGGGTATGTTTATTCTCTGTTCTTTTCATTCATGCATGCTTACATTTAGTCATATATTACATTAAGTAATGACATGACCAGTGTGCATTGATAAATATCAATTCCAGCATTTCACCATTGAACATTGTCAACTACCAGAAGTAACTGAACCACAAATGTATCCCTGTGACTGCATAATAATAAAATAAGTAAATAAATTTGGATTAAATAGAAAAAAAATGCATTAACTGGCCCTCAAATGCCTAATCAGGAAACTATGCCCATCAATTGCTACCTTTTTTCATATTGTTAATAGAAAAGGGAATGTATAAAACATTTCTTTAAATTGCCTTGATGTTGGAAAAACAATGACCACCAGCAAATAACAATGATAATCTAAACTCTGTTTCTCTGAGATGATTTTCAATCATAATTTCTACGTGTTAAAATCAGTTTGAAAGGAATATTTTGTGTGTGTGTAGTCTTAAAAAGTTAAAGAGCCATTGTAAAAATGTATAAATAGATGTATGAGATCACCTTAAAACTAGATAGTGCTTTAAAAGTTTATGATTATATTTAAAATTTTTATACATGTATGTAATTTGCTTAATATTTAGCAAAAAAATGAAAATACTTTATGATATTAACAAAATGTCAAACATTGATGATGATGATGAGAATGCTTATATTAGAGTGAAGAAGTTGACCCTGCTTCTAAGGCCAAATCTGCTATTGGCTCCTAAACTCCCACATACCACTTGTTTTTTCAGGAGCTTTATTTCAGCAGTTATGTTTCCCTTTTATATCATCATGTTTCCCCTTTCTGTTGATCAAATTATGTTTGAAAATTTACCTTCAAAATCAAATGACAATTTCTATGATCCTATGTTCCAATGAAACTACTTTGCATTTCTGTCTTCTTTGACAGTACAACTTTATGAAAGTGATAACTTACTGAAAAAGATATATTACTAATGATATATCACCTGTTCTCTCTTCTACTCACTGGTATCTGACATTTCTCTCATGACTTCATAGAAAACTATTCTTCTTATGAACACTGGTGACCTTCATTTTGCCAAGTGCTATATTCTATACTTTGTTCTCATTTTATTTGACTTGTCAGAAATATTCAGCAAGGTTGACATGCCGCTTTATATTCTCTCTTCCTTTGGTCTTCATAACATAATCACAGCCCCCCTGTATCATTTGCTGTTCTTCTTGGCTTGTCTCTCTTCCCATGGATGTCCTCTAAATCTTTGATGCCTCCAGTCATGTTTTGCCATGTCTCATTCCACTCTACACATGCTTTCTTGATGATGTAAATCAGTTCCATGACTTCATGAGCACCTGACATGTTTCTGACTCCCCATTTCACAGTTTCAGTCCCATTTCTCACAGTCTACCTGCTGAGTAGATATCTCCATTTGATATCTGGTTAGTTTCTCAAAATTAGCAAAGTTCCAAAGAGAACGTTTGATTCCACCTTCCACACCACATTTTGTTTCATTACTGAAGTACAATTGACATGATTTTTCCATTAGTTTCAAGTATACATTATAGTGATGCGATATGACACACCCCATTACTGAATGCTCCTTTCTTTGTATCTTAGTAAATGCCAGTCACCCCCCGACACTGCCCCCAAAACTGGTCAGGTCAAAATTTCAGAAGTCATTCTTATTCCTGTACTTATCTACCCTCACTCACAAATTCATCATCAAGTCCTTTTGGCTCTACTTGCAAATATATCTTGAATTTATTTATTTTTTTTATCATCTTCCTTATTATTACCCTAAGTTTCTATCATCTCTTTCCTAACCATTGTAAATGGCCCCAAATCCTCTCTCCTCCTGCTTTCATTTTTGTGTTCCACCATGATGTTATCTTCCTGGAAACTTGGGTGTTTTTTTTTTTTTTTTTTTTTAACAATGGGTCAAATTATATATTTCCCCTACTCCAGACCCTCCAATGGCTTCTACTGCACCTACATTAAATTTCTTAAAATTTATGATAAAGTCCTTTCTGGTCTGACCTGGTTCTATACTTAAATGGTTTCATACAATATTCTCTTTAAACCTTACATACATGTACTCACCCTAGATTTATTTCTATTTATCAAATATTTAAAGCTCATATCATGTAAATTTCTAAAGAGAACAATTTATCCAAAACTATTCCACCTCATATACACACACCTAATCTCATTGTACTAGCAATCTCTATGCCAATACTATGTTTTATGTTTTATATATTGTCTATTTCTGTCCTGTCTAAAATGATCTTATATATGTATGTTTGTATAAATATATATGATTATTTTCTCTCACCCTTAAGTAGAATAGAAGCTTTATGAAATCAGAAGCTTATCTATCTTATTTTTCTCTGTATTAAAGCCCTTGGAACAGTACCTAGCATATAATAGATGCTCAATAAATATTTGATTAATGAATGAATAAACTGAAAAGTAAGGCTTACAGAAACTACTTAAATGGGCTGCACATGATATTTGAAGCAAAGAAAATTCCAGAGAGGACATCTGAGTAGCTGTCATTAAAATAACCTAAAGATAAAAGGAAAAATACTTGTATTTATTTTTGTATGGCTTACAGAAATTACTGTACTATATACTGGGATATATATTTTGTTTTGATTTTGTTTTTTTTTAAGTGGGGATCTTTTTAATTCCATGCATTCTTATTTTAAAAGTTTGTTTTATTTATTTATTTTGAGAGAGACAGAGACAGCATGACTGGGAGGGGCAGAGAGAGAGAAGAGAGAGAGAATCCCAAGCAGGCTCTGCACTGGCAGTTCGGAGCCTGATGTAGGGCTCAAACCTATTGAGCCATAAGATCATGACCTGAGCTGAAACCAAGATTCAGACACTTAACCAACTGAGCCACTCAGGAACCCTTGGGATATATATTTTGACTGAAGAGAGCAAAAAATTCTAAAAGTCAAAACTATGGAAAGATAAATTGATTGCTTAGGGAGGTTTCTTTTAGTAAAATCTGGATGACCATAAGGAGTGTTTCCATAGCAAAGGCTGAAGCTTAGGGTAGATAACTGAACTGCACAATATGTGTGGCATCCTCATACCCAGGAGCTCCCTTCTCTTTAGTTATCATAACCCATTTGGGCATTAAATTACCTTAGACAATCATACAAGTCACCTAATTGAATAGCTTTTATTTTCCTCATCAAATTACTCAGGATACTAGAAATACCATGATTTAGACCTGTCTTAATGGTGTGCCAAGATTTATATAGATTCCAAGAAATCCATTTCCTCAAAAAAAATTATATTCTATTTTCACTTTCTATCCCCTCTTAACCTAAGTTTTTCATTTTTTAAAACGTTTATTTATTTTTGAGAGAGAGAGGGAGAGAGAGAGAGGACCTGAATGGGGGAGAGGCACAGAGAGAGTAAGACAGGGAATCCGAAGCAGGCTCTATGCTGTCAGCACAGAGCCCTATGCGGGGCTCAGGAACTGTGAGATCATGATCTGAGCCAAAATCAAGAGCCAAAGGCTTGACAGACAGCCACCCAGTTGCCCCTGAAACATTTTCTAAAGAAGGTAGAAGGAATAATGTAGGGAGAGACAGTATAAATCATTTAGCCCTGGGACTGTCACCTTTTTTCCAAGAAGATCCTTTCCATTTCTTGATATGGATGCCTTATCTTCTTGAGAACATGATCTTGCACCCTGGAGAGTATAAAATCTAATAGACATTTTGGTCCCTTAGTTTTATTCATAATCAGTATTAATTGCCCGATAGTCAAATTGTGAGCACAGCATAGAATCTGCATAATATATGATCTGAGGGAAAGGTGAAAAACACTGATAACAATAGATATGGAGATTGTCCTGAATAGCATGGTCTGAGGATAGAAGATAAGGAACTTCAAGCTGGAGTACTCTAAGGATGCTGAGTACAAATGAAAAGGAACAAAAAAAGTGACTAGTCTCCCAGTTATACTGAAATCATCTAAATTAGACAGAGTAGTCACTCAGAGCTAAGTACCTGAGGTCAACCTGACAGGGTCTGAATCCCTGTTTAACCACTTAACTAAGTGTAAACCTCTGAGAGAGTCACAACTTCTCATGGACTTCACTGTGTAAAATCATGGCATGCACATGATACTGTTTGGAGGAGAGAACAAACAAGTCAATTCATGTAAATCACTTATGGAGGTGCTCGATGCATTATAAATGGCCCACAGATGTTAATACTCAAATTACTATTCCATGTCTTATATGTATTACAAAGGCTTTCCTAAGCCTACCACTTTTACTCTTTCTCTAAGTAGATGTTTGTTTTAGTCAGTTGAGAATAAAGATGAAATGACAGACCTTAACATAAAAAATTAAGAAGGGAAAAGGAGAAGAAGAGACAATAGAGTTTCAGGACTAAAGAAACACATCTTGCTACTATAAAGTAATGAGGTCAACAATTTTCTTCCACAGCAAGTTCTGAAGGCAAATTCTTTTTTTAAAAGTTTATTTGTTTATTGAGAGAGAGAGAGAGAGAGCATACAAGAGTGAGCAGGGGAAGGGCAGAGAGAGAGAAAGAGAGAGAGAGAGAGAGAGAGAGAGAGAGTCCCAAACAGGCTCTGCACTGTCAGCACAGAACCTGCCCTGGGGCTCGATCTCATGAGCTGTGAAATCATGAGCTGAGCTGAAATCAAAAGTTTGATGCTTAACCAGCTGAGCCACCCAGGCACCGCTGAAGGCAAATTCTTAAGAGGAGTTCCATTCTAGAAATGCTCTGAGCAAAGACAGTGAATTTGAATAAATTTTGTCTCACCAGGACTCCTTTGAAGTAAGTAGCACACTCACTGTGGTTATATCCCCTATAAAATTTACTTAAAAAAGTTTTATAGACAACATGTTTAATGCTTAAAATTGCAGTAGAATAATTCATAAGTTTAGAAAAAAACATGTGCATGTGTGTATGTGAACACTCACATACACAGATGTTCTCTCATAATTGCAAAAATCTTGATCATGAGGCAGAGTTGAGTTCAGATGGAAGTACCTGCAACCTTATAGATCAAGATCTTTTTAGCTCTTGAGTTTGGCCACATTTAAACAGTAGCTTTGATACTTCCAATCAGTTTAACAAACACTTACTGAGTTTCTTCTCTGTGAAAGCATTGCAGGAAAAGAGCCCTTCATGATCCAGTGAGTTAAACAGGCCTATAAACCATTGAAACAATGCTGCTATCAGTTTCTATGATACAAACAGTAAATGTGTGACAAGAAAGTACAGAGGAGGGTGACATTAGTCATGTTAATAAAGAAAGATTTGAGGTTTCCTTCAGGGAATATAACTTGAGCCATGCCTTGCAGAATGGACAAAACTTTAGTGCTGGAAAGTGAGGGAATGGTCTCTGAAACAGGATTTAAAAGATGTTTCCACTAAGCCTTTCTCAATAGACAATCTTAACTCTTCTCTCTGATGCCTTCTGGTGCTCAGTCCAATTTCCTGTTGCCCTAACATAGGAAATTTACCCAATAACTGACTTCATTACTCCCAAATGTTTGTTAGTGAGCAGGAGGTCAGAGGGCATTTTGAGAGGCCGATTTTAGTTTTGAAGAGCTCTGAACCTGATATGAACAGAAATATGTATAAAAGATACTAGTGGGGCACCTGGGTAGCTCAGTAGTTACACGTCTGACTTTGGCTCAGGTCATGATTCCACAGTTGATGAGTTTGAGCCCCTCATTGGGCTCTGTGCTGACAGTTTGGAGCCTGGAGCCTGCTTTGCATTCTGTGTCCCTCTCTCTCTGCCTTTCTCTCCATGTGCACTCTGTCTCTCTCTCTCAACAATAAACATTAAAACATTTTTTTTAAAAGGTACTAGCAAGATCTCTCCAAGATCAGAGGAGGTAGAAATCTGTATATCATCTCACATTTTCTGCACAAGCCACCAAATTCTTTCTAATACTTTATTTCAGAGCCTGGATGCTGCATCAGCATTGACTGTGCAGTGAAGCCAAGCAGGAGAGACTGCTGAGCAATTCCCTGATACTCTGTCAGTGCAGTCCTAAACTTAGAACCAATTCTGCCTGATGTATATGCTATTTCTGCTATGCCATGACTTGTTCTAATTAAAAGTAATACATTTCCTATTTTAAATGATAGACAGTTGTTTATTTTGGCTTTGAGTAAACCATAAAAAAAAAAAAAACTCATGTGGTCTGGGCCGTAAACATGGAATATAGAGGTGATGAGACATTTCTCTCCTTTAGGAATGGCTAGAAAAGACATAAAAGATCAATTAAAAGGTTTGGTGAGAAAAAAAAAAAAAAAAAGAAAGCTTTGGTGAGAAGAAAAGAGCTCAACCAATCAGGAAACTATCATTTGAACAAGCCTAATGAGAAAAAACAGTGACAATATTAAGAAAAGTAAAAGAGATTAACTAAGGAGTAACAAATTCACGGGGGAAATGGTACAAAAAGGATTGGACAAACTCTTCTAAGAAAATAATCAAATGTTTTTCCCTCTGGTTTAGTTAGATGACTTCAAATAAGAGGAGTTATTCTATTTTCAAAAATTCTCTGTGAAATAAAAGTTTTATATAATTTTAATAAGTAAGAATTATAAATATATTTAAAGAATTTTGGGTTCTAATGTTCTAAACTTTATTAAAATTGTGCTATATTTATTCAGAGTACATTAAAAGTAGAAGAAAAGCTGATAAATATAACTATAGTAAAATATATTGTATTTATTAAAATGGCCACTTAATGAAATATATTTTACACTAAATATAGTTAGAAAATTGTAGACAATATGTTTTACAGAGTTGATATGCATTATTTGACTGCTAATTCAGAGCATTTTAAAGCCCTCTTTCCCCTTACTTCTCTTAAGCAGAAAATTGTGTATAATATGTCTTTTTGACGTAGATTGTAATGGTAGAGTATCACAGAAAGGATACTAGTCTTAGAATAGCTGGTTGTGGATTTAAATCCTGAACACTATTATTTTCTAACTATGTAGCCTTAAGGAAATTTCTTAGTTTTCCGAACTTCCTGAGACTCAATTTCCTTATTTTCAAACTTGACCTAACACACTGTATATGCCAGAATTACTGAGAAGAATTAAGATGTTGTCTGGGTCAGAATCAAACAAAAATACAAAGCACAGTACCTGCCACAGAACACACAACCACAATATTAATTTCCTCCTACTATTCCATGACATAGTTGGAATAAAAATTTAAAAATATGACCTGATCTAAGATCTAATTAATAAGAGTGAGAGAAGTCAGAAAAATTTGTTTCCTGGGACTTCAAGCACAAACTTAATTGTACGTTCCTGGGACTGACGTGATCAAGACCAGATGTAGACTGAGCTTGCTCAGTACAAATAGGATAATTTCCTTGAGGTTGTTCACATTTAGTAAATGTTAATGATATAACAAGTGTTATATCTAGTCGTGCACCACAAATGCCTAATCTGGACTAATCTATAAATAGGAGTAGTTTAAATAGTAAATTCGTATTTTGGGTTTCTATTTGTAACATGTAATGATAATAATTTGTTCACTTCTGTTAAACTTCATGTCTTTTGAAATGCCTTAATGTATGACTATGTTGACTGAAAACTGAGAAATACATGTGAAGTTTGATGACTAGAAAAAGAATCTCAAGTGGTTTAATTTATATAAACAATATATTCAATGATAATAAAAATATGGCACATATTAATTTGTTAATATGAATAGGCTTTGCCAGAAATTTCCTCAAAGTGTAGAGTTCAAGCTCTTTTTCTTTTTTTTTAAATATTTTTATTTATTTCTAGGAGAGAGAGAGACAGCGTGAGCAGGGGAGGGTCAGAGAGAGAGGGAGTCACAGACTCTGAAACAGGCTCCAGGCTCTGAGCTGGCAGTCAGCACAGAGCCCGACGCAGGGCTCGAACCCACGAACCGCTAGATCATGACCTAAGCGAAAGTCAGATGCTTAACCGACTAAGCCACCCAGGCGCCCTTCAAGCTCTTTTTCTTAATTTAAGGACACTCTTTTAGAAAACAGAATAATTTAAGGACACTCTTAAAAAGTATGTTAGTTTAATAAATGGCCATTTTAAGGCCTAAAACTCTTAACAAGGAACTTCAGCAGTTTTGAAATAACAAATAGGATTAAGAATTTTAAAAATGGGATAAAAATTGAAGGATTAAAGTAGGATCAGTGATAGGATAAGAAAACAGGCTTTTGTGGGAGAGAACTGATTGAATAATTAGGGACCAGATCACTTGACTCCTAAAATTATTTTCCATATATTTAAAGTTTATATCCTAAGCCTAGAAAGGTGGTATGTATGTATGTATGTATTGTATTTTAGATAGGAAAATTGTACTGAACTCTCGTACCACTCTTTTGGGTAAATTATTATCAATATTTGTTAATTCTCCAAAATGTAACAGAGCAGGGCACTTGAGCTATGTTGCAAAGGTTTTCTTCAAACACAAATGGTCCCAGGCTGTTATTTTGTTCTCAGTGTTTAATCCTGCTGTTATGGCTGCAATGTTTAATCCCGCAGCCTTTGCCTCCCTTTTGATGTCAAGCTTTCAGAGTCATGCTGTGGTCTGTGTACCTGCAGCAGCAGTCACTTCACTTCCCCGGGGAAACGGAGTCACATACTCACAGTGAAAACAAAAAGAGCCTCAGAAGCAGACAGACCTGAGTTGTACCCTGGATCTTTCCAATTGGGCAGATTACTCAAACTAAATGAGACTCACTATTCTCACCTGTAAAAGGAAGGTAGTGGGAACTCCCTGTTGTGTGAACTAAATGAACAAACTCCATCTATAAAATATGTAATAGGATTCTTGGTACGTATAAAGTACTTATGGTTTTTCCCTTCCACTTTCTCCCATGCTGTTGAAATATGCTTTTTATTGCTTTTGATTTTGGAGAGTACTAATCTAGTTTGATAAAACATTGTCTGAAATAATGGTAAATTGTCTCTGATTAAATGTCTGAGAGAATCTCCTATGGGTTTACATTTGTCTATTTTGGCTGCTTACTTCTAGGTTTTTGGATGTATTCCAAAGAACTGAGATTTTTTTTGAGGAAGTGAACCGTTACCACAGTACTGCAACATCCTAACATTCAGTGTTCTTTATTTTCCTGCATTAAGACAGCCCGTGTACTAAACTGAGAACCTGTTTTCCTATTCACATATGAATAAGGAAATCAGTGGAAAAATGAAATACATCAGTGATTCATCACGTAGGCTATAAAATTTCCCAGACTGGTTATTGTACTGAATATTTTACCAAAACACATTTTAATTTAGCCACACTGGTTTCATGTATATTATACTACACACTAGTTGGTGTTGGTACCAGTTTGACATTTTTTAATTTATTTTTTAATATTATAAAAATAAGTTGTGATACCTTTGTTACTGGGTTGTATGTTTTTAATAAATTTTAAAAATTCTTAAAAATAGAATTTAAACAGATATAAATTCTAAATTTGTTTTGAAGTAAGAACGCATCTTGGGGAGATTAATTATAACCTGGCTCTTTCAATTATAAACTATCTCTTTATAGGTATAATCAAATACATGAGTATAGAAATAATCAGACAATAATAATAAAAAAGCTTACATTCTGTCTCTTGAAATATAGATATCTCCCTACCTTATCTTCTTATTAATTTGTTTTAGGGAAATAAACTTTTACTTTTTTCCTCCTGACAATGAAAAAATTTATCTTCCTTTAACATAAATTGTACTTATGTTTATTATTTTTCCATTTATGATTATGATTTCCATTTATGATTTTGGTTATGATTTTGGTTATGATTTTGGTAATAGAAAAGATTACCCATGCTTAATCAATATTAAATTTTTAAAACACGGCAGAAAGAAAACATACAGAAATCACCATAAAGATATATAAAATGTATAAAATAAAAATGGAAACATATAAAATAAAGAAGAAAAATGTTTTACTTAATTTTATTTGCACCTAAAGTTTATGTTTTCTCATAATGATCTACTCAAATGAATAACTCTAAGGAAATTTGCTTGATTAATTCTTTTATATATTGAGTTTTATTTTTTGCTTATTGAAATGTTTTGTTTTGCATATTTTGTTTATTGTTTTGTATATTTTTGTTGAATATATATTGTTTATTGAGACTTCATAAAGAAGATTATTTTGTTCAAGTAATGCCTTATTTCATAACAATAGATGACAGGAGAGTAAAATTGGAGAAATAAATATCAACAGATGCATTTTTAAGCTAAAATTTCTGTTGCGTCTTATAGATATGAAATCAAGACTATTAATGAGAATATTTTGATAACATGGGTGATAGAATTTTCCAAAAATAGCAAGAACAATATCACTCATTCCATATTCTATTTTTACAATGTGACTTTAACATTCCTCCCCTGAATAGGTAAGGCCTACATTCCCTCTCTTTGAATTTGGATGTGATTATGTATATAGCAGAAGTAAGGCTATATGACTTCTGAGTCGAGGTTACAAAATGATATAATTTCTTACTTATTTTCTTGAATATTTGTTCTTGGAACCCAGCCACTATGCTGTGAGGAAGCACACGGAGCTGATGGAGATAATCTACATTCAGAAGAACCAAGACCCCCTGGAACATCGTCTTAGCTGAGTTCCCTGTTGATAGCCAGCACTAACCTGCCAGCCATGGAGATGAGTCATCTTGAAAGTGTATTCTCCAGCTTCTAGTTAAGCCACCGCTGCTGATGTTGAAGACAGCAATGACGAACCATCACTCTGAAATCTGTCACAATTACAGATTTGTGAGCAAAGTAAATGACTGCTGTTATTTTAAGCCATTAAGTTTTGGGTGGCTTGTTACATACAGATAGATAACTGATGCAGAATTTCCTAAAATATCTTACCCAGTTATTCTACTAACTTTGCATGAGTTATAATTGATCACCGTCTACTTTCCTAGTTGTAAGTCAAATAATTTGGCTTTATCACCTTTAATAAGAGAGAATGGATTTTCATATATATGAAAAATATGTATACATACATATTTGTATATATATTTGTATGTCAATATTGAAAGATTTGTTTTTATTCATGTAAACATCTAATAAAGTCTCATTACCTTACTGAATATAGTTTTGCTTTAAGCTCTCAAGATGAATTATGTAGTAAGTAAGAATTGTCAAGGCCAGTTTTGTTTGTTTCGCTGGAGATCAACTTGAGAAACAAACTTTAGAATTGGCCATCCTCAAGAAAGTATCTCTTAAGAGCCATTTTCTGCAAGTATGACTCAACAGTAGCAAATGTAAAGGTAACTTATTAAAAAAAAGAGTATAGATCACCATCAAAATGGCCTGGATCTTCTTTCACCAAAATAGCTTTAATACATTAAGTGAAAGAACAAATGTAATCACTGGCCAATGGGACAAGTTACCCTAATTAAACTTAATATTACTTTCCCAAATGCAGTGCACTCAACAAATGTAGAAATTCAAAGCAACCCAAATAGGGGGGGGAGAGAAGGAAAAAAAAAGCAACTCAAATATTATGTATTGTCCTCTCTTCCTCAGGCAACTGAAAGACAGAACTAATCAGATAAATACACAAAATTCTGTGTGAATATCTAAATTTTTATGGGAGGCTGTAAACTGAACTCAGAAAAAAAGCAAGAAAATGGATTAAAATAGATAAAATCCACACACAGTGCTGGGTATCAAGAGCAGGTCAAAAGAGTGATGTTGCAATTCTTTTTTTTTAATTAAAAAATTTTAAGGTTTATTTATTTTTGAGAGAGAGAGAGAGACGGGGCATGAGTAGGGGAAGGGCAGAGATAGAGGGAGACACAGAATCCAAAACAGGCTCCAGGCTCTTCTAAACTGAAAAATGAATGAATCATGTCTGTTTTACAGACCTAAAGGGTATTATGCTAAGTGAAATAAGTCAGACTGAAAATGACAAATGCCATATGATTTCACTCATATGTGGCATCTAAAAAAACAAAACAAAAAAATAAACAAATAAAAAGCAGAACCAGAGCTGAAAATACAAAGAACAAATTGATTGCCAGAAGGAAGGGGGGAGGTATGAACAAAAATGGGTGAAAGGGAGTGTGAGATACAGGCTTCCAGTTATGAGCTGAGTAAGTCATGGACATAAAAGGCACAGCACAGAAAATTCAGTCAATGATATTGTAATAGTTATGTACGGTGACAGATGATAACTACATTTGCGGTGAGCATAGCACAATGTATAGAGAAGTTGAATGGCTATATTGTACACCTGAAACTAATGTAACATTATATGTTAAACATACTCACAAATTTTTTAAAAATCAGATTAAACATATGGACTTCTCACCCATAGTTTAGTCTAGCCAAAGTAATTGTCATTATGTTGAGAGAGTGGCATGTGTTTGAAGAAAAAAAGAATTCTTAAGATTTTTTTTTTGCCTAAAAGATGGCTTTGGTTGTGGTGAGTGGCACATGAGACTCACTACAAGCAAATAGAACAGACATCTTAATTTATATGAGAATTTTATTGCCAAAGGAAACATGAGCCTAAACTTCAAAGCCATTGACCATTGAAATGACGATGTTCCAGATACAGTATTTGTACCAAGAGGAACAGGCTCTGAAACTGTGGGAGACTTAAGAAGCATGTATTCCTCATTGTTCACCTCAGTCTACCCTGTTATGAATATGCAAGATAGGAAGATAATAACTTCTCAGTAGGTAGAAACATTAAATAAAGCAGTTCCACCCAAAGACCAAATCATAGTCTCAAAAAGGAATATCATATGCCTTCTGTTAAGGAATCTTTATAAGGCCTGCCTAGAGAGATATCTAGATGTCTGCATACAAACGACTGATATGCAGCTCCCATCCCACTCGTTTCCAATAGGATTTTCTGTTGTTTATCCTATCCCAGCTACACCAGCATATATTGAGTGTAGGGGGAGCCAATGCTAATGGGTTCTAATTTAAGGTCATCAGACTAGAGCAGCTATATCTAGATCCAAAAAAGAGGGCCACACTCATATCACATTAATATTCTGGACTTCAAGTTGGATGTAGTGACCAGATGAGTCCTCAGAATGTATCTCTTTAGAACAGAGGTGAGTAGGAAAAAGTGTAAAACTAATATTTGGGGACCAGATGGATATGTAGTATCAGAGGCTGCCATGGGTTCACCAAGAGCTATAATCCGTTTGCTCTGGGGCACATTTTAGACCACATTCTTCACGTAGGTATATCCATGTAACTGAGTTACAGCCAGTGGAATGTGGGTAAAAGTGATGTGTGATGTCTCCAGGCCTAACTCCTAAAACTCCTCAAGCGATCCTCGTACTTCGTTTGCAGAATATCCATCAGATGACTCTGAATCCTTAGGGGATGCAGAATGATGAGACAGGAGAAGCCTTAAGATTGAAAACACCATTGAGGATCTGCTTTACTGATGACAGACTGTTGGATGACCCAGAAAAAACTTTTATGAATTTTGGGGCTGTTACAGCAGTTAGTACATTCTAACACATCCTCTGAGTCAATAATTCTATTTATATTGATTTTTTTCCCTAAGGCTATAGTCAAATAAGTATACATACCTGCAAAAATATATACACAGGATGTTAATTGAAGTTATGTTTATAGTAGTACTTAGAAAAACAATATTTTAAGACACTAATTAAATTGATTACATTTCTTTATCTAATTGAATATGCTGTATCAATTAAAATGATGAAAAATGTATTAATATAAAAATAGACTTGGGGCGCCTGGGTGACTCAGTCGGTTAAGCGTCTAACTTCGGCTTGGGTCATGATCTCACGGTTTGTGGATTCCAGCCCTTCGTGGGGCTCTGTGCTGACAGCTTGCTCGGAGCCTGGAGCCTGATTCAGATTCTGTGTCTCCCTCTCTCTCTGACCCTCCCCTGCTCCTGCCTCTCTCTGTCTCTCTCTCTCTCTCAGAAATAAATAAAACATTATTTATTTATTTATTTTTAATTTTGAGAGAGAAACAGAGCACGAGCAGGGGAGGAGCAGAGAGAGAGAGAGAGGGAGACACAGAATCTGAAGCACGCTCCATGCTCCAAGCTGTCATCACAGAGACTGCCGCGGGGCTCAAACTCAGGAACGGTGAGATCATGATGACCTGAGCCAAAGTTGCCGGCTTAACAGACTGAGCCACTCAAATGCCCCACAATAAACTGTTAATAGTAGTTGTATCTAGGTAGTAAAATCATGAGTGAATCATCACTTTCCTCAATATGTTTTTGGTACCATCTGAATCTTTTACTGCTTTATCATGTACTACTTTAATCATCAGGAATTTTAGAAAGGTATTTTCTTTTTTTAAAACAAAGTAAAATGGATCTTACCAGGTACATAAGATTTAATCTGTACATCAAATTTAATATAGATTGTGCCTTTCCCAAATCAATTTCAGTGAATTCAAGTTTTTCAGAGAGTGAGAGGACCTCGTCCAATCATCTTAGCTTGCTTTTTCTTAAATATGTGAAGAATTTTGGGGGAAATAAGTATTATCACTGTCCTGCTGTGTTGAGGATTTTTTTAGAACAATAAATTCAAGCCATGATGAATTCCTCATTGAATTTTTAGAGACTCTCAATCTATGTGTTGATGGGATTAGTTATTTTGAAAACCCATGTTCAATTTATCTAATCTTAGTTTCTTTAATAAATCACCAAGGTCTAAGTATTAGTCTATATTTATGCTACTGATCTGCAGTGCTCAGCTTTGAATCAAACTCACAATTCTCTTCTCCATCTCAATCCTGCCATTGTACTGAGTAAAGTTTATATCTGTATAGGTTGTGTATCAGTTTCCTAGGGGTGCCATAGCAATTACCACAAACCGAGTGGCTTAAAACAACAGAACCATATTCTCTCACAGTCCTGGAGTCTAGAAGTCAAAAATCAGAGTCAGGAGGGCTATGCTCCATCAGAGACTTATGGGAAGAATCCTTCCTTATCACTGCAGGTTCTAGTGGTTTACAGCAGTCTTTGGCATCTTGACTTGCTATCACTATGATTGCTCCACCTTCATATGCCTTTTCCCATGTCTGTGTCTTCATGTGCAAATCTGTGTCTTTTTTTTTTTTTTTTATAAAGACACCAGTCATTTTGGATTTGGGGGCCCCCTCGAATCCAATACAGCTTCATCTTAACTTGACTATATCTGCAAAGATTCTTTTTCTAAATAAGGTCACATTCATAGGCCCCAAGTAGAAATGAATTTTGGGGAGACACTATCAATGAGTATAGATGATCCAACCAAAAACCATTTTATGACTTTTTCATTTTCAACAAGATTATACTAGTCCTCAGTTACACTCTCTTTCCATCATACTCTGGTACTTGTCCAACCTGAAACTGCTTCACTTCTGAAATATTAAATTCATACTTTCCGTTCTCTGACCAAACGTTTTTCTTCTTGCTTGCTTGCTTTTCTCTGTTCCTGCTATATCTATACTTCAAATTCTTGAGGCTTCTACGTCAACTTATCCCTCTAATTCTCCTGATGCATCAAGCTCTTCTCATCTCCTCCCACATTCATATTCTGTCTTAGATACTCTGGTCTGTGTTTTGGAAATGCCATCACCATCTCCCTGCCTCACTGCTGTCTTTTTTTCAGGCACATCTAACAAAACTTTAAGCCCTGGAAGAAGAGGAATATCTACCTTTGTATCTGTATCCAGGAAGCTCAGCCCATATGCAAAATAATTAATATAATCAATTAGACTGTTATCATCATGAATTCGGTATAAAAAATATGAATTGAGCTTTTAACATTCTGAGTAATTACTCTGGGTATCTATTCAGATTGCTTTCTCACTTCCCTCAACTACAAGTTTCAATTTTTCTGTGATTCATCCTGTCAGTGGCTGACACTGACACAGCTTTCTTTTGGAAATGCATTTTTTGGCTTCCATAATTCCTCTTCTTCGGTACCTCTTCCTGAGTCTTCTCTATAAGACTGTCACATTTTTACATATTTTTAAACATTGATATATTAGTGAAACTCAAGTTTCTTTCTAAATGAATTTTGTTCTCATTCTACATGCATACTAAGAAAGCAACATTATCATTTTTCTTGTTTTCCATTATAATTTATATACTGAAGATTTCCATTTTTGGGGGGAAGAATTCTCTAATTTTATATCTGTCTTCTAAGGGGCAGGCTACATACCCAAATGCTTACTGGATACCTTCACCTGGATGTTATGTTGGTCAGTTCAGGCTGCCATAGCAAAGTACCAAAAGCAGGGTGACTTAAGCAATAGAAATTTATTTCCTACAGTTCTGTTGCTGGGAAGTCCAAGATCAGGGTGCCGGGATGGTGAGACTCTGTGAGAGCTGTCTTCCTGGCTTGCAGATGGCTGCCTTCTCAATATGTCCTCACATGGCAGGGCAGAGACAGAGGCCAAGTTCTTTATTATCTCTTCATATAAAAGCACTAATCTTTTCATAAGGGTGCCACCCTCATGATCTCAGTTATACTTATTTACTACATAAAAGTCCATCTCCAAACACCACCACTGTGAGAGTTAAGGCTTCAACATACGAATTTGCAGGGGGACACAATTTAGTCCATGGTAGATGTCTAAAGGATCAGCTGTATCATGTTGCAAGATCAATCGCACCCTGAAATACATAATTACACTACCATCTATCCCACATTAAAAAGCCTATCATCATATTTGACCTTTCCTCTTCCTGCAAACACCAAGTCTTGTTATCTAGTCATTTAAAAAATAGTTATTGAACACCAATAGTATATCAGGCACTGTGCTAAGCTCTGGGTCAACCATTGGGAGAAAGAATAGGTGTAATTCACATCCCTAATACAACGAAGATTCTGGTGTTGCACACAAATCACAAGCATTAGTCCTGTAACCATGCAAATATATATAATGTTACAAGTATGATGCGTATTATGAATGGTAGGGACATAGTATGATAATAGCACAACTTAAGGATGTCAGAGAAGGATATCCTAAGCGAAGACTGGGCTGAGATGCAAAACAAAGGTAAAGATTTATCAGGTGGAAAGGAAAGAAGGGGCACAGGATTAGCAAAAGCTCCACAGGAAGAAGAAAAAACCGTGAGAACAGAGACTGTAAGCCAGTAGGGTGGTGTGATATAAACTTGGCAGTATATGTAGGGTCAGAAATGAGCAAGGTCTAGTAGGTCTTGTTAAATGATTTTATTTTCAGTTTAGCAGAGCTTTTGAAACATTTTAAGGGAGAATGTGACATGATTAGATTTACATTTCAAAAGGACTCGTTTGTCTGCAGTGAGGAGAGCAGGTTTTGGAGGAACCAAAAGCATGTTGGAAAACTATCAGTCTTCCAGAGAGGAGATAATGGTAAGGGACAAGAGTGCTATCACTGTGAAATGGAGCAAGACACAGAGACTTAATAGATATTCAGATAGTGACTTAGTTTGCTTGGACTGCGGTACCAAAATACCATACACTGGATGGCTTAAACAACAGAAATGTATCTTGTGAACTCCTGGAGCCCAATAAGTCCAACATAAATGTGCTGGCAAAGTAGACTTCATTCCAATACCTCTTTCTTTGGCATGTGGGTGGCAGCTATCTCATTATGTGCTTACATGATCTCTTCTTTGTGTTTGCAAAGACAGGAGGGAGAGACAGCAAGCTTTCTGATATACTTTCTTATAAGGATACTAATCCCATTATGAGGGTTCTACTACCATTACCTCATCCAACCCTAATCACTTCACAAAAGCCCCATCTCCACATTGAGGTTAGAGCTCCAACATATGAATTTGTGGGGGAGGGGTTACAATTCAGTCCAGGGAAGGAAGCAAAGTTGACAAGGCCTATTGACGACTTTGGTATGGGGTAGGAAAGTGTCAGGAGGAACTTGAGCTTTCTGGTTTGTATATCTGGGCTCACAGGGAAATGGTCTCTTAAACAGTCTCCTTCATTATCTCTCACTTTAGATGTCTACAGTAGTTTTCTCACTGGTCTCTGAGGATTCCTGTCACTTCGCACCAGTTTCTTTTCCTCATTTTGGTCAGTAGGTCCTTTCCACACTGAAAATCTAACTTTTTTATGCTTCTGAGTGACACTTAGGATAAAGATCAAATCTATGATATTATCCTCAGAAGAAATTCAGTCATCTGAACTTTTTGGAATCTTCCAAGACCCATTTCTTGCCTTGTTCTACTGGTGTCACTCTAAGCAATAATTGTATTGGAATTATTTTCAGTTTTGTAAATGTTCCATGTTCCTTCTAGATCTTGGAATTTGCACATGTCATCCCATCTAATCAGAAGGGCTTCCACTTCTCATCCTACTTCTTGTGGGTTAACTCTTATTCGTTTTTCAAGGGTCATCTTAGATGTCACTTCTCTAAGGAAGTCTTCTCTTAACGCTCCTCCTTCCGAATACTTAATATAGTCCCTGACTTATTTGCATCTTCCTAGCACCTTTTATTTATTTTGATTGCAGTATTCCTTAACCATTTTTATTTGTTTGTTTTTGATGATTATTTATTTATCTATGTCTTCTTGGATTATGAACACTTTGAATGTAGGAGCCATATTTTGATCATTGTATTGCTAGAATCTAGTATTGTAGAACCTCAATAAACAATCTGTTTGTTTATTTGTTTTTTTAAAGTTTATTTATTTTGAGAGAGAGAGAATGGGAGTGAGGGAAGGCAGAGAGATAGGGAGAGAGAGAGAATCCCACACAAGCTCCATATTGTCAGCACAGAGCCTGATGTGGGGCTCGATTTCATAAACCCTGAAATCATGACCTGAGCGAAGATCAAGAGTCGGATGCTTCACAGATTGAACCACCGTGCCCCTTGATCCTCAATAAACAATGTTGAGGAATAAATTGCGTGCATTAATACATAGATTAATGGAAATGTTAAATTGTATAATAGGTAATTTGGATTTAATTTGCATGCTCCATTGTATAATTATACCTGTGCTACTCCAGAATTCCTTAATAAGAGACAAATTTGATAATATTTTTAAAACTTTCCTTTCTTTTTATAGCCTGATTTAAGTCATTTAATTGACTAGTTTTCCAGGGAACATTCTATATTTGCAACAGATTGTAAGTTTATAGTGCTTCTTTTATGTGAATAAAGTTTGCATTTTATTACTAATAGCTAACATCTATTGATTAGGTATAACACATATTCTAGGCACTGTTCCAGGTTTTTATACATTAATGCAATTCTAATATATGTAATGTAATGTAATTGAATATAACAATGCTATATAAGAGATATTGTTAGTATTATTTTGTATATGAGGAAAATGAGACACTGAGAGTTTAAGTAACTTGTGCAAAGTCACACTTCTAGTAAGGGCCAGAGTCAGGATGTGAATGCAGCCACACTATCTCCAGAGTCTGTGCTCTCATTCCCTATACCATATGACTTCCCAGTCTCATGTATAGTATGAAATAAACAGAAAACTTTTTTTTTTTAACCATGTTATACTCAGGAGAATGACCAGAGAGTCCACAGAGTATTAGAAACAACACATATTTTCCCCAAAATGATACTTAATGGTTTCCTTCTGTAATTACATATGCTCCAAACATTTCCAGAGCTTCTAAAATATAGTTAAGTACAAAAACAAAAAGGAATTTTACTCAGGACCTAGCTGAAGAATAAATGAGTACAGCTCATATGAAAATTAAAGGAAGAAAGTTAACAAAAAATTTTAAAATCCTTGGACCATGTCCAAATTCCTTTACCCTCCAGACACTGGTAAATGCACTATGAGGAGCTGTGTGAATTTAACTTCTATTTGAGACAGTACTTGATGGAGGTACATTGATAACTTTTGATGGAGCAATTATCATTGAGGAATAGGCCAAGGCCTATAGTTTTAGAGCTATTTTTCATTCTATACAAAATGGGTAGAAGGAGTGGTTGAGTAATGGCTTTTTCTTTGGAATATAATTATTATCTTTTCACAGTTACAGAGATCAATTATACACAAATATTATATAATAGCAACAGTTTTGGCAACAAAAAGCAGTAACTAGCACCAATTGTTATTCCAATTTTTAGTTGTTCTACAAATACTAGAGGAATAAAAGAGGTTTATTTCCTACTTCCCTTTCCTTATTCTTCTCAATGGGAGAAGACCCTAATTTTAAACTAACTAGACAGATTTTACCTTTCATGATGGATATATCAAGTAATAGGAGACACAATAAAGCTACAATTAACAAGAATGATTTAGAAGAAAATACAGAGAGTGTCTTACAGAGGGTGTCTTTCAGTAGATTTATTTATTTCTTCAACAACTTGTTTGCCAAAGTCATTACAATATTATGATATTTTATTATATTAATCAATTAATTCATATATTCATTTAACAGATACTTGCTGAAGCTTCTCTGTACATGACAATCTTTCCAGTGATGTGTATCCAGTGGTTCATAAGATACATATAAATACTTACCTTCATGAAGCTTGTATTCTGTGGAAAACACCAACAAAATAACTACTACGGAAATATATGGCATATTAAATAGAAGTAACTTTTATGGAGAAAAATAAAGCAAATAAAAAGGATAAAAATGCTAATTAGAGGGTAACTAGAGAAGGGATATAGGTGAAGGCTTAAAGGATAAAGCAAACAACATGAGTATATGTAGGAAAAAAAACTGTAGGCAAAGCAAAGGGCAAATAGTATTCTTTCTGTATTAGTGCAAAAAGGATGTTCATATTCCTGGAGCAGAAAGAAATAGGGACAAAGCAACAAGAGACAAGTAAGTAAGTAATAACCATCCAGGTCTAAGACATTTTATCATGAGTGACATAGTATGCCACTAGAAGGTTTTGAGTAACAGAACAATATCACCCTCTATATCTTAACAGGATCACCCTGGTTGCTATGTTTGGAAATAAATAAGAAAGAGTCAGGGAGATTAATTGGTGAGCTAGAACATTAGTACTGGCAAGAAATGATAGTGTTTGAACTTGGGTTGGTGACAAATGTTCAGATGCTGGGAAATATTTTGAATGTAAAGCAACAAGATTAAATGTGAACTGTGTGTGCAAAAGCAAATCAAGAATGACTCAAGATATTTGGGCTGTATGCTTGGGATCATTACTTTTGCTATTAACTGAGATGGGAAAAAATGGAAGATGAGGGAGTTTTTTTGTTTATTTTTTTGTTTTTGTGGGGGTTTTTTTTGGTATTTGTTTTTGTGTTTTTTGGATGTGTGTTTTAAGCCTGAGATGAATACTACACACTCAAGAGGATATTTCATGTAGGTCATTGTGTATAAAAGTGTGAACTTTCAAGAAGAGATCTTGTTTTGTAATACAAATTTGGAACTCGTCATCTTATAGATGATAGCACTATGAAAAAAGATGGAAACAACAATGGAGTAGAGATATAGACCTGTACTGTCTAATGTGGCACCCACAACCACGTGTGGCTATTGAGCATTTGAAATATAGCTACCATCAACTGAGATGTGCTGTTAAGTGCAAAATATACATCAGATTTCAAAAACTTAGTGTGCAAAAAGAATGTAAAATATTTCACTAAAACTTCTATTTAGGTAAATATTAAAATATTATCTAAGGACACTTGTGTAAATATATTAAAATGAATTTCACCTATTTGTTTGGTAGTTCACATTTCTATTGGACAGTGTAGATATAGAGAAAAACAAAGTCTAAGAATGGAGCTCTAGGGAATTCCTAGATTAAGATATTTGCAAAATAAGAAGAAACTAAAGCATAGATTGAGAGAGGCAGTTAGTAATATGAAACACAGATGCCAGGAAATGCTTGCATCCAGAAAGTCAAATGAAGAAAGTATCTCAAGAAGGAAGGAGTGGACACGAAGTTTATCTACTATGTCCAATTTTTGACTAACTGTGATACTTGAAATAAATCTAGGGTTGAGAATTGACATTGAATAGCAATATGAAGATCATTGGTTGGGGGCAAGAATAATTTCTGTGAAGCTGTAGGGTGAAGCCTAATTGAGAGAAATAGAGGAAAGAGAATGGAGGAAATGAACCTAAAAAACTCTTTTGAAGTGTATTGTGGTAAAGGGGAGACAATCATTGAAATGCTAGTTGGAGAGGGCAGTACATGGGGGTTGAAAGACATCTTTTTAGGAAGGGAAACACAGCAGCATAATTTTTATGCTGACATAGTGATTCAGTACTGGAAGAGTAATGTTCATGTAGGAGAACTGTTTTGGTGATTTCCTTGTTAGTCTACAAGTGTTGGAATCTAGAGCAAAATGCAGGTGAGTATACACAGCTGATTTGCTCACAGAATACTTAAAATTTAGGGGGGATTGTGACAAAGCATATGTGCATGGAAGGGAATTTGGTACTTAAGAATAAACACAAGTGAGGGGCACTTGTGCTGGGAGTCACACCGGCCTCACTGGATGAAAGTCACAGCAAGGAAATGGCAGCATTTGCACAGCTCCTGCCATGAGAAACGAAAACTGGTATCTCCTTCTGCTACTACTGGCTCATGTTGGAAATGAGCCTGCTGGTATTGACCAGGCCTCACAATATTCCAGATCAGACCGATATTCCCCACAGACTCTTCTTAAGGAAAAGCATATTCCTGCCTTTTCAAAAGAGACTTCAGATGAAAGCATTGTGGATGATTGTCAAAAAGCTCTTCCTCTGGGCCTTGCAGATCCAAGACTTACATAATAAAGAGGGCTAAGAACACAAGAATTACAATTGAGTCTGGCCCTGAGACAAAGAACCTAATTTAGAGTTAAGAACCGATATCCACCCCCAACCCAATTGTTTCTGCTTGGAGCACTAGCCCCCCAAGGCATTTGTGATCAGTATTCGAGTGACTTATTCTGGTCTTGAATATGCTGATTGTTCCCTGTGAAGGAACCTATTGAGGAACTTCTTTTGTGATTATGGGAGAAAAGGTGTTTCCTGAAAGACCTGTTTTTCTTAATACTTCTTAAACATGCTATAGTCCCCTGCTCACAAAGAAGTAACTTCACCCTTTTTATGCTAAAAGCATTGTCTTGTATGCTAAAGATACCTTCCTTTCCCATAGGATAAGCATCTAAATCCCCTACCTCAATCACTATTGATAAAGGTTATGCAGAAGTCTTCTACAAATCTATGTTCTCGGGAATTCTTACATATCAAAGAAGTCTATCATCAGAAATTATTGTCTAAGGCAAATGCCACTTCTGTGCCATCCCCCAAGCACTTAATTATAAAATAAAATTGAGCCCCAGTCAGAGCAGAGATGCCTGCCTGGTGACCAGAAAGATTCTCGTGGCTGTCTCATCCCTCCCTCGCTGACACCGTCCATCCTTCAGGGAATTCTGGACCCTGCTGGAGCTGGCCTCTGGCACACTTGGGTAGCTCAGTCAGTTAAGTGTCTGACTCTTGATTTCAGCTCAGATAATGATCTCATGGTTTGTGAGTTTGACCCCCTGTTGGGTTCAGGGCTGACAGTGCAGAGCCTGCTTGGGATTCTCTGTCTTTGAGCCTCCCCTGCTCTCTCTCTCTCTCTCTCTCTCCAAATAAATAAATAAACAACAACAACAAAAAAGAATAAACACAGGTGAGGGTAATAGTTGGGAATTCACCCTTTAAAAATGTAAAGAGATAAGATATAGAAGAGAGGTAAAAAGTAAAACAAAACAAAACAAACAAAAAAAAACCCCCTAGAACTTTAATGTAAAAATCTGCCTTTAAATCATATACACTAAAAAGACTATTCTTGGGAATTACAAAGCAGTGTGTTCCACAGTATTATTTATTTTATTTAAAGAAGCAGTGAACTCTAAAGGAGAGAGGGGTTAAAGAGAACAACAGAGTTGTCCCAATGATGGATGATACTTTGGCTTTGCTTTACCTTCATGAGCATACTTTGAAAGTTTTGTTTTCCCTGTTGATTGTAGTTACATTAAGTAATTAATAATGAACATATGTTAACATTAAGACCAACATAAAACCTTTGGTTGCTTGAAGATGGAGATAGAATGGCTGTATTGCAAAATTAAAACTTTCAACTGTTGTAAAAAGAAATAGATTCAAGTTTACGGTTCTTGAATGGCTATTAAATAATTAAAAATCCAAAGCATTGACTATTTCTAAATACTTGCTTTCAAGAGAAGGAGTAAATATAATACATGTGATTCCCATTACTTAATTAATTTTAAATTAAACATGTATTATTGAATACCATATGCTAAATACTGTGATATGGAAGTGGATGAAGACATTATCCTTGCCTTTGAGAATCATATGCAGAAGCAGAAGAGTCATTCCTTTAAACAAATAATATAATAAACAATAACAGAGCACCAGTAGAGATTATGATTTGTGATAGATCTCACAAAAATCATGAAACACGGGTATCGAAATTAGTCAAAAAGGAAACTGCTCTTGTAACTTGTGCAATCCATTGTTGATAGCATGGCAGAAATAATTTGAACTCAGTTTGATTTAGTTCTAAAACTTAACTTATTTCATCTAATCCTTATTCCCTGTGACAAGCAAAATAATAATAATAATAATAATAATAATAATAATAATGCTGTGTATCCATCTGTTGTTGAATAATAAATTACCTCAAAGCAACACTTAGTTGTTTCAGGGTTGCTCTGGGTCAGGAATCTGAGAATGGTTTTCCTGGGTCCCCTAATATTGGCAATACTGACAATCAAGTGTCAGCTGAAGCCACAGTCATCTCTAGGCTCTACTGGAGGTGAAGTCACCTCCAGACTCACTCATGTGGTTGTTGGCAGGATTCAGTTCCTCTCTGGTTGTTGGACTGAAGAAACTGGCTCCTCATGAGCTGTTGGCTAGAAGCTTGCCTTGGATCTTTGCCACAAGAGCTTCTTCACATAGTATTTCACAACATGGCAGTTTTCTTCATTAGAGAAAACAACAGAGGCCAAGCAAGTTAGAAGCTAGATTTTTTTAACCTAATATTGGAAGTGACATTTCATCCCATTGATTGTATTCTATTCATTAGAAGCAAATAATTAGGTTTGGTTAACATTCAAAGGGAGAAGGTTATACAAGGGTTTGAATGGTAGGACTCATTGGGAGCCATTTTGGAAGCAGCCTACCAGGGTTCACTGAGTGGCTCAGTTGGTTAAGCAGTCAGCTCTTGATTTCGGCTCAGGTCATGAATTAACTGTTAATGAGTTTGAACCCTGTGTTGGGCTCTGTGCTCACTGTGCAGAGCCTGCTTCAGAGCCTCTGTCTTCTTTCCGTCTTTTTCCCCTTCCTCACCCTACCCTCCTCTATCTCAAAAATAAATAAAGGCTAAAAAAATTAAAAACAAAAAAAGATGAAGCTTACCATAAGGCATATATAAAAAATATAGTAGTGGCTCAGAGAAGTTGTTAAATCTGTTCGAGTGGAGAAAAGAGCTGAAAAGATGCAGGACGTGTTGGAGCTATGGGTTGAAGATCGTATACTTTTTAACTAAAAAGTTATTTTGTTTTATGGATGTATTTTTTTCCAGAGGAGAAGTATGGTAAAACATAGAGGGGGCAAAGAAAGGCACCTGGAAGTTGTAACAATATGGGGAAATATGCTGAGTCAAAATATTATGAAGGAATGTTAGCGATAAAACTATAGAACAAAAGACTTTACATTTTGAGAGGCCATGTATAAATTTGAGTAAATAATGGAAAATAATTATACTGTCTTCACAAGAAAATCGCACATAAGTATAATATTGTTATTTTTCTGAAACTATCGGTGGATCCAAGTTAAAAACAAATAACTGCCCCCCACCCCGTGCCCCCAGCAATGGTAATTAGGTCCAGGAAAAATTTTGAAGGTCATCTTTACTAGGAAATTGAAATTGTATCCTACAAGTTTTCTGAAGAAACTTTAAGGAAGGCAGTGAGTTGATGACATTCATTACCAATGGGTGCATTGTTACTAACTGATTAGAAGAAAAGAGACAGGTTATGAAGCTATTGTAGTAATCTAGATAGTAAGATAAAGAGACCTGAGTAGAGCAATGATGACTAGATAAGGAGAATGACTAATCTCTAGCAGATATAATCAATTGGATTTATTGACTAATTTAAAATTTGAGTGGTATAGAAAGGAGAATGATTTTAGATTTCTGGCTTTACAAGCTGAGTGATAACATTTAGAGAGATAAGCAATATTTTGGTTGAAAGACAAAAACGCATCAACAAATTATGTGTATATTAACAAATGTACCAATTTTCTAGACACAGAGGAATAAATATAATATTGATGAAAACATATATACTTGTATTTGGCTATTTCATAAGTACATTGTCTAAGTGCAACATGTGTCTGTAATAGAAATACAAACCATGATTCACATGGTACTTAGAGGAAATAAGAGTTGACAGGGACCATCTACAATAGAAATGAGATACAAAAATGCTGAGAATTCCCACTGGCTCTCTTAGAATATTGTAGGCTAAATTGATTAATGAAATTGCATTCTTAATTTAATTAATGAAGTTTGTAGCCAGAAAACGCTTCTTTCTATTATTACTCTGACATTCGCTTGACTTCTGTAAGTCAAAGAATATTTCAAATCCTTTTACACTGAGGGTTATTTTTCCTTATTTCATTCTTTCCTTCTTGTTCCTTCTTCTCTTCCAACTCCCTTTGAAAAACCCATCTGGGCTAAGGTGGACAAAGAGAATAGGAGGGAATAGAGCTATGAATTGCTTTCCTTCCCTTCATAATGACGAACCGATGATATATTAAGAATCATGGCCAGGAGGATGACCAGAAGTCTAGGTTTTAGAAATCAGTTCCCTGCCCTTGTGTTCTCCAGCCGCCTCCCCTAACCTCTGACAGACTTAGGGGTTATAATCTAGAGAGAAATATTTTGACCCTTATAAGAAGTTTTTCATAGTGATAAAATGCCACATGAATTCTGATGCTCTTTCATTTGAGCTTTGGCCCGATGATGACTTCAATTTAATTCACTAGAAATGTTAGGGCCATTTGGCTGAACCATTAATGATAAAACATATGTTTACTGAGTTCTTGTGTTAGGAATACAGCAAGGAATATAACATATTTATAAACTATGGCCTTACTCTTCAAAAAACATAAACCTAGTAAATGCAATAAAAGTATATAAATAATTGTAAAGAAAATAAAATTTATAAACAGAACATTACTAATATAAAGTATTATGGAGGTCCAGAGAAAGGAGACATCATACATATCATTAGGAATCCAGATATGTTTCATTTAGATGGTAGAATTAAATATAAAATGCAAAACTATAAAAGTTTAGAAGAAATCATATATGAAAATATTAGTCAAAGTTAATCTCTCAGGAGATTAGTCTGAGAGTTAGTCTCACAAGAGACTGAGAACACATCACATAAAAGAAAAATTGACAAATTAGACTGCATCAAATTAAGACCTTTTGCTTTGTGAAAGAATTATTGAGAGAAAAAAGATCAACCACAGAAGTGGAGAAAATACCAACAAAACACGTATCCGACAAAGGACTTGTATCTGGAACACATAAAGATTTCTAAAACTCAAACAATAAAAAAAAAAAAAAGGAAACTTGATGGGGCAATTTGGTGGCTCAGTCAGTCAGTTAAGCATCCAACTTTGGTTTTGGCTCAGGTCATGATCTCACGGTTTGTGGGACTGAGCTCCACGTCAGGCGCTGACAGCACAGAGCCTGCTTGAGATTTTCTCTTCCTTTTTCTCTGCCCCTCCCCCACTCATGCACAGGTACACACTCTCTCTCATTTTCTCTCAAAGTAAAAAGCTTTAGAAAAAACATTTAAAAATATATAAAATGAGTAAAATGTCTGGGTACTGTACCAGGAAAGGTATTTTGATGACACATGAAACATACAAAAAGATACTCAACAAAATTGGTCATTAGGGGAATGTAACTTAAAACCACATAAGATGTAGCAAAACAAAAAAAAAAAAATCAAGACAAAAAATCCTTACAATAACAAGTGTTAGTGAGGATGTAGGGCTGCTGGGACTCTCACGTTTTGCTGATATGAGTGTAAAATGCTACAACTGCTTTGGAAAACAGATTGGCAGTTTCTTATAAAGTTAAACATACACTTATCATATGACCCAATAATCCTCCCCTTAGGTATTTGTCCAAACCTATAATCACATAAAAACCTGTTTCTGAATTATAGCAGCCTTATTCTTAATTACCTAAAATTGAATCCAAATCATTGGTATTTCAATTGTTGAATAAGTAAGCAAGCTTTGAAACATCAATACAATAAAAGGAATAAAATATCTATTTGTGCAAAAATATGGACATATCTCAGGTACATTTTGCTAAGTGGAAGACATTAAACATCAAAAGTTACATATTATATATTTACATAACATTCTCAAAAATGTAAAACCAAAGAAATGAGAACATATCAGTGTTTTTGAGGGATTTGGGGTTCAGAAAGGGGTTGACTACAAATAAGGCACAAATAAAAGTTTAGGAAATAATTGAACAGACATATCATTCTGTGGTGGTGGATACTTGACTCTATGCATTTATTAAAACCTATAAAAATTACCTCATAAACAGTGAATCTTATTTCATGTAAATTAAAATTTAATATTTTTTAATTAAAAATACAAGGTCACTGGGTGCCTGGGTGGCTTAGTCGGCTAGCATCTGACATCAGCTCAGATATGATCTCACGGTTCATGAGTTTGAGCCCTGGGTCAGGCTCTGTACTGACAGCTCAGAGCCTAGAGCCCACTTCGGATTCTGGTTCTTCCTCTTTCTCTGCCCCTCGTCTGCTCACACTGTCTCTCTCAAAAATAAATAAGCATTAAAAAATAACATAAAAAATATACAAGGGCACAAAATCCTGTCACTTCAATTTTACTGGTATTACAAACCTAACACAGTTTTATGATCCAGGTTCACAAATACTGGTAATGTGTTCCAACAATAAAATTTTCAGCAACAAAGGGATTTCTGAGAATATGCACTCTTGTTTCCAAGATAGATTAATGAGGTCAGTAGACGAGAGGATATAAGAAATAGGCACACTTAGTCATATCCTCTTCAAGTATAAAAATATGAAAGAGAGAAGGACTTCTGAAAGAAGCCAGGGATAAAACACACACACACACACACACACACCAGAAAAAGCACACCTTATCTATAGAAGGTAAGAATTACATCTGACCTCTTCTCAGAAACCAGCCAAAGAACAGGAGAGTAGAATGAAATTATTTAAAGAGGAAAAAAACAAAACTACACAACAAAAAACAAACAACAAAAACCCACTGATCTAGAATTCTGTACTTTGCAAAATTATTCTTGAAAAGTAAAGGAGAAATAGGACTTTCTCAAACAAACAGTGAAGGCATTTGTTGCTAGTAGACTTGCCTTGTGAGAAATGTTGGAAGAAGTTCTTTTTGGAGAAGTCAGAATCTTGGATCTACACAAATAAAGAATGAGCATCAATGAAGAAATAACTGAAGATAAAATAAAAGTTTTTTTCCCTTAATTGAACTAACAGATAACAGCTGCTTAAAAGAATTATAACAACAATGTATTCAACTAGATGTGCTTATGTATATGCTTACTGTGTTCATATGCTTTTGTATGCTTCTATATCATGGAAATGAATAAAAGCAATGATACAAGCAATCAGAGGGAGGAATTTAAGATTATTTTGCTACTATCAGGTAATACTACTACTTGTGAAGTGATATAGTATTGTTTTAAAGTAGTCTTGGACCGTTGTAAATGTATATTGTAAAATTTAAAGCAACCATTAAAAAGGTAAGAAAAAGAAGTGGGGCGCTTGGGTGGCTCAGTCGGTTAAACGGCCGACTTCAGGTCAGGTCATGAACTCGTGAACCGTGAGTTTGAGCCCCACATCAGGCTCTGTGCTAACAGCTCAGAAGCCTGGACCCTGCTCTGGATTCTGTGTCTCCCCCATTCACAGACTCTCTCAAAAATTAATAAATATTTTAAAAGGCTTTAAAAGATAAGAAAAAGAGGTATAACTGATATACTAAAAAAGAGGGAAAATGGAATCATACAAAATATTCAGTTAAAACCAAAAAAAGTGGGGCACCTGGGTGGCTCAGTTGGTTAAGTGTCTAACTCTTGATTTCGGCCTAGGTCACAATCTCAGGATTCATTGTACTGAGCCCCACATTGGGCTCTGAGCAGTTAGCAGATTGGAATTCTTGGAATTCTCTCTCTTCCTCTGCCTCTCCCCTGTTCACTCTCTCTTTTTCCTCTCTTTCAAAAGAAACACACACACACACACACACACACACACACACACAGAGGCAGAAAAAGAGTTGAAGGCAAAAACAGAAACAAAGAACAAGAGCAAGAAATAGAAAGCAGTAACAAATATGGTAGGTATTAACACAACTATACAAATAATCACTTTGAATATCAATGGTCTAAATGCACCAATTAAAAGACAGAGACTGAGAGACTGAGTAAATAAAACAAAAGAAAATTTTAAAAAATGTGACCCAACTATTTGCTATCATAAGAAGATATATATATAATGTATATGTAAGCATACATATGAAATCATATTATTTATATATATAGCAGACACCTGGGTGGCTCACTTTTAAGCATCTAACTCTTGATTTTGGCCCAGGTCATGATCTCTTAGTTTGTTAGATCGAACCCCATTTAGGCTCTGTGCTGGCAGCATAGAGCTTGCTTGGGATTCTCTCTGTCCCTCTCTCTCTGCCTCCCTCTCCCTCTCTCTCTCTTAATAAACAAACTTAAAAAATACATGTATATTAAAAGTATATTATATATATTGAAAGCATATATGTATTATATATGTATATATTACATATAGATTATATAATATACATATTTATCATTGTTATATTGTATTATATATAATAAATATATATGTATATTATATGTAGAAAACACATATATGTTATATATTTGTGTGTATATATGTTTATATATATACATATATAAGTGTATATACATATATTATACATATATGTGAACATATACATATGTCCATACATACACATATAATATATATACATTTAAAGTAAATTCATGGAGAAAATTATACCATGCTAACAAAAATCAAAAAGAAAGCAGAAGCTATGTTAGTTTTATACAGAGCAGATTTCAAAGGAAGGAAAGTTATCAGGATAAGGAAAGGTAATACATAACAATAAAGGGGTCAATTCTCCAGAAGACAAACAATTCTTAAGACAAAGCATCAAACTATAAAAGTAAAACACAGAACTGCAAGGAGAAATCAATGAATGTACTATTATAGTTGGAGACTTCAAAGCCCTCTTTCAGAAATGAACAGATCCAGCAGAAAGAAATTAGTAGGGACATAATTGAACTCAACTTTATCAATAAACTGGACATAATTAACATCTATATGCTACTTCATCCAACAATTTTCTCATGCTTACAGAGAACATCCACCAAGATTCCACATTCTGGGCTATAAAACACACCTTTACAAATTTAAAAGAATAGAAATCATACAATGTCTGCATTCAGACCAAATGGAATAAAGCCAGAAATTGATAATAGAAAGATAACTAGAAAATCCTAAAATACATAGAGATTAAACAACTCACTTCTGACTAACACATGGGTTAAGGAAGAAATCTCAAGAGAAATAAAAGTATTTTGAACTAAATAAAAATGAAAACAGTTATCTAAATTTGTGGGATGCTGTGAAAGCTGTGGTTATAGAGTAATTTACAGCATTGAATGCGTATGTTAGAAAAGAAGATATAAAATCAATAAACTAAATTTTCACTTTAGGAAACTAGAAAAAGAAGAACAAATTAAATCTAAAGTAAGTAGGACAAAAGAAATCATAAGCAGACAGCAGCAATCAATAACATTGAAAATAGGAATGTTTTTCTGCAAAAAGAGCAAATCACTAAAACAGAGAGCTGGTGCTTTAGAAAGCTCAATAAAATTGATAAGCAAGGTGAAGAAAAAGAGAAAAGTTACAAATTACTAATGTTTTAAATGAAAGAGTGGACATCTATCACTACAGATCTCATGGAGATTAAAAGGATAGTAAAGAAATAATATGAACATCTCTATGCCCACAAATTTGAGAACCTAGATGAAATAGGCCAATTCCTTAAAAGATACAACCGGCCAAAATTCATACAAGAAGAAATAGATGATCTAAACAGACCTATTTATCTATTAAAGAAATTGAATTAATCATTAACAATTTTCCAAAACAGAAAACATCAGACCCCAATAGACTCCCCGATGAATTCTACCAAACTTTTAGGGAAGGATTTATATCAATTCTCTATAATCTCTTTCAAAGGATAGAAGCAGAGGGGATACTTCCTAACTCCCTACATGAGGCTAGCATTAATTGAATACCAAAACCAGACAAAAACATTACGAGAAAAGAAAACTATAGACCAATATGTCTCATGAACATATAGATGCAGAAATCCTCAACATTAGTGAATCAAATCCAAAAAAGTATAAAAAGAATGACATACTATGACCAAATGGGTTTTATATGAGATACTGGTCTTCAATCACAAATACCATACAAGATTAAATGAGAAACAGTGAATAAAATAATGTGGTTCAAATACATTGAAGGAGAGTAATTGTACTAGTATAATAACTTTTTATTAATAGTATTTTCATGTTATTGAGCTTATTTATATACCACTGTATTTTTCTACACCCTAAAAAATAACATTGGAAAGGAAAATTTAAATAATATTTTCAAATGTTTTCTCCTTAATTTTGGAAATATTTCAAATAACTGTCTGGATCTTTGACCCCAATAGTGAAAGGTGAGTTTGCAAATAGGTAAAAATTGGAAAGTAGGGTAGTTTATATTCATAGGTAAGGCAGTTAATGTTTATTTGTGAACCAGCCATAAAATTGCAAGTTTGGGATGTTTGTGCTTGTGTGTGTGTGTGTGTGTGTGTGTGTGTGTGTGTGTGTGTGTGTGTAAGTAGACTTCATGCCCAGAGCAGAGCCAAAAGTAGGGGTCGAACTCAACAACCCTGAGATCAAGACCTAGCCGAGATCAAGAGTCAGATGCCTAACTGACTGAGTCACCCAGGTGCCCCAGAATGTTATATTCTTGGTAATAACGGTAGTACTCTTATTTGCATTCACATATTTTGCAGCCAGGCACTTCTACATTGATTGAGCATTGTGGGTGATGACATTTTTGGAACTCTTTGGTGGTAATTAATCTTATATCGAAGTTTATATTCAAATGATACTCTGGTGACTTTTCTAGATTCTAAACAAGTAACAAGATCTAAAAGAATAGCCAAGTTTTTTAGTAAAAATGCTCTCTGACATACATTTGTCTTCCCCTCCCTAAAATGAACATGCATTTTAAATCTACTTCCTGGGAAAAAAAAACTTCTGTATTAATTTAATGTATAATTCAGCAAGGTCAATTCTGAAATTAAAAAAAAACATTACAGTAGGTGCTAAAATAAATTTTTAGGAAATAATATTACAAGATTTAGGAAAAATTTATTCATCTCTTACTATTAAACATTCTACACGTTACACATTTTGCCTGAGCACAAGATATGTACAAAGAACTGATAATTGTGTATTCTGCAATTTCTTGACTGCTATTCTCATTCACATGGACTATGTATAGATTCTTTTCACTCTCTAGAAATACTGAAATAGTAAATATGAAAAAAAAACCCTCTGTTTTTACTTAGTCCTTCTGTACTGCTCATCTGATTTAGTAAAAAAGAGAGAGCAAGGGAAGAGTGGAGAAGAAGAAAGGTTAAGAGGAGCTGGGGAAGGAGAAAATAAAGAACAACTACAATGTTAAAGTAAAACTTTAACATTCAACTCTTGAGTTCTGATTTACCATACTAACGTCTTGATTGAAACTCAAATGCCCATCACAAATATGAATGTCTTTTGTTCCCAACAATTTACAGCATTTTATAGCCTATTTCATTGCATCATAAATGTCATAATGACCAAATGTTCCATGAAATGTCATAAAATGACATGAATTACAGCTATCATCTAGGTCTACGTCTGGAAAACTGAGTTTCTGGCTCATGCTCAGCTAACGTGCTTTTTGTGTTTGAAATCTCTGTGTACTGTGACACTGAGTTAATTAATTTTACTTTATCATCCAAATGTACTACGGTTCTCTCTCAAAAAGTAATTCATTTGTCTGGAGAGTACATACATAACTAAATTAAGTATCTCGCAATTATAATGCTGTTATTTCTTTAAATATCAGCTATTTACAGATTCTTAAAATCCCATCTTAACAAAGCTCTCTGGCATGATAATGCTTTACAACTAATGTTTCATTTGCAGTATTAGGACATGTGCTGCTCTAGGACTTATTAAGGTGCACAAGATTTTATCAAACTGTTCAAATTCAGTGGTGGCTGCCATGTTCTTTGGCCACCCTATTCTCCCATTAATCCTGGGTATGCCAGAATCTAATCTCATAGTTTTCTATGAGTGAGTAAGGAAAAAGGGAAAAGGTCATAATAATGCTATTCACACCACTAGACTGCCTAGAGTTGGATTACTAATCCTGTTTTCAAAAACTGGTTTTACTACTTCACTTTGATTCAGCTGGAAGATTTAGCTTGCTAGCTAAAAACAGTTTTTGAAATGTTAATTTTCAGTATTTTTAGCATTTTACTTCTCATTTTTTTCTTAATCCAAACAAAGAAATGCTACAACTCATAGGCAGGATTTTAATGCATCTATTCATTTATTCAAGCATTGATTGAGTCCCTTCTGAATCTGGGCACTGTGACTTGGAAGAAGGAGTAAGCATGGCATTGCTGTTTCTGTTTTTATGACACCTATCCAAGATCTCAGAAAACAAATATGTAATCCTAAATTCAGTTCTAAGTGCCCAACTTTGGTAAGCAAGGGCATTTGCTACAGAATACCACTACTATGGAGAAATAACAACAAAAATATTTAAACCGGCATTTTCAATTCTACAAGCTACTCCTATTCCTTTTTATTTCCTAGTGAATTTTCCCCATACTTTACCACTGAATAAATTTCAGGCAACCTAATTTAATCCATCCTTCTCAGTAGGAGTGCATCCTTGTGAACAAGTGATAGAACTGTTAACAGTGAACACTTTGCTACTCTCAAATTTCCAGTCTCACTCAATATTTTCCTTCTGATAGAGGAGAGCAAGGAGTGACTGAATGCCTTGAGTAATGTACATCTTGGGTCTCTGCACTCAACCTAATTCTCTCTCTCACTCCTACCTTCCTCACCGAAACATTTGTCTCATATCTTTCAACACCCAGTTAATTATTCACAACTTGGTTTACTGCCAATATCTAGCCTGACATACAATAGTCATCCAATAAATAACTGACACAACCCTAAAATAAGCTACAGAAAGTTAAAAAAATATTTACAGAAAGGAGGTTCATTCCATTTGGCATGACACTTCTACCTA
Source organism: Hyaena hyaena (assembly GCF_003009895.1). Classification (NCBI taxonomy): domain Eukaryota; kingdom Metazoa; phylum Chordata; class Mammalia; order Carnivora; family Hyaenidae; genus Hyaena; species Hyaena hyaena. The sequence continues at coordinate 202,931 of NW_024081857.1, read as the reverse complement.
TAAAAACTGCTGTGTTCTCCCAAAATAATTATTTAATTATATGTTTAAAAAAGCCTAAAATTATTTTTTTAAATTTTTGTTAGAATTAGACAAAAGAGCCATAAAATAATGGGATTTGTCACATTGCAGGTTTATGTAGTTAGACAATGAATTTTAAGACAAATATTGGTGCCTAGCTTATTATAATGCCCCAAGAGAAAATCCTAAAGCCCAACTCAGCAACAATAGTCAGAGTTTATATGAGGAAATTTATATATTCCAAGGGGGTAATTACTACAATGCTTGGGGCACTTTATAATGTGGAAAAATACAGTGAGAAAGGTTGTCAGCCTAATGCTTCAATAGTACTAAGCATAGATGTGAATGATTTCCTTGACTTCAATCTTTATAAAATGGATCTTAATCACCAAAGAACAGACTGGAAGAAAAATGTCTGTTTAAGGGTTTTGTAAAGTTCTGAAACTTTCCATCTGTGTCCATTTACCTAGAATTTGCTTGTCATGCCAATGCAATTTATAATTTTTTTCTCAAAGACTTTTTTTTTAATGTTTAGCGTTTCATGAAAGATTCTTACATTTAAGTAAACCTAAACTTTGAACTCCTTGTGGTTTTATAATTAGTAATTCCAATTGCCAGAACTTCTGATTCAGGAAAAAAATCTTTAAAAGAAATATGTAAGTGCTTGAAGGAAAAGTATTTGACAATAATAAATGAGATATTTGACTTCATACAAACAAGCCAATGAGAAACATTTACATTATAGGGAGAACAATAAATTACTTAAAATGTGCACAATCATGTTTTCTATATAATTTGTTAGGTTCTGGTATATCTTTTACACTCTCTGTTTAATGCCGTCTCTTGATGTCATAGTTTTACATTAACATTTTTTTATAATTTTTAAAAAGAAATTTAAATATATTTACAGAATGTTTTAGTTCATGGATGCCATTACGCTAAGGATATTAAAGGATATAAAGATAAAGGAAACATAGTCTGTTTCACAGAAGAGCTTAAGTGGTCTGTAAGGAGGGAGAGTTCAGCACATTGAATATAGAGATGAAAAATTCAGAGTGGAATATGGTAGGAGCTGTTCTGAATGTTAAGTACACTTTTATTTTCAAGCATGATAAAGTTTTCAACTGTTAATAATAGAAGAAAAAAAAAACATTAAGGGTTCATCTCCAAAACCTGGGTAACAAATGTATGTGGATTCATTATAGTCCTACTCTTTCTCAGTCCCTTTGTTTTGAAAGAACAGAACACAGGTAGAGATTTTCAGGCCTTTGAAAACACCTTTCTGTGTATGCAAAATTTGGTTGTCTTCTCTATTTTAATGTTCCTCTCAAGGTCTATCATTTCTTCAAAGACAAAATTAACATTTTAATGTTTATTGTGTGGCTGTACCCTGTGATATTAAAGATTCAAGAAAACTGAAGAAAAGTAAAATTGGACTTCAATGAATTCAAGGAATAGCATCCAGATAATAATACTGTTAGAAGAAAATTTTTTCCATATGTTCATTTTATCTTAACGTAGAGGGATCATTTATTGTTTGGGAGAAAATTTACAGTTTGGAGAATTGTGTAAAGAAAGCTCTTTCTTTCATTATTTATGCTTGGCCAGATCCAAAGGATTCTCCAACTGCATCACTTTGTTAATTTCTGAATGTTAATTCACAGAGTATCTGTTAAATGGCAAAGTTGACACTGTTGATGTTCAGAGGTACAGGACCTGGTCTCTATACCAAAAGAACTTACAGGTGAGGCTGGGGGGAAACACAAAGGAAAAAACAATTAAGTGTAACACAGAAACTGTAAATTTTACCAACCCTTCAAGGAAGCTGCAATTCTTATTGAAGTTTTCTAGATCTTCCCACAAATTCTACAAATTCAGAAAAATCCTGATAGCAAACAACATAAAGAATGCAAAAAGAAAATTTCACATTTAAGCAAAGATGTGAGAGACTCAAAGTATCAGTAAGTATAACCTATCACTGTATTAAAGACTCATGAAGGAGTCTCAGGACTTCAAAACTTAGTTGAGATAAGGAAATCTATTAATGTAATTTACTACAAAAGCAAGTTAAAGAAAAAATAAAATAGTATCATGATATTGGTAGCTATACCAAATCATGTTAGGAAGCTTAATACCTATTAAATTTTAAAAAATCTGTAAACAAAGAATAGGTTAATGAACACCGCAGAAAACTATTACAAAGCACTTCTTCTGGTGATACATTAAGAGTTTTTTATTGCAGTCAAGAACACAGGAACAATACATGTGTGGTTATTCATATCTCCTCTTCAGTGTTGTACCATATTTGCCTAAACATAAATAAACATGGTTGATAAATTAACCCCTCCTAAAACTATTATTTAAATCTTTGTCTTTAATAATCTATTCTGTGTTCTTAATCTTTAGATTTGTCTTGACCTCCTTTATGGAGAAGACTAGATTGGATTTTTTATCACTTGCCCCAAAAAGAATCCTCAGATATGGGATTCCCAATACACAGGACTTAATAAATTAATTTGAAATGCATTTTCCCACAGAAAACTATGTTTCTGTATTAGTATACAAAATCTATTAATATTAGAGAATGAGCCTAATGAGAAAAAACGCTAAACTACATTCTGTGTAAATGAAATACAGTATACTGAAATAGTGAAATAAAATGCTATTGTGGTACAAATAGTAAATATAAAATAAATAAAACATGTAATGGAAGAATTTCACTTTTCCTTAGATTTTGTATTTGAAGCAAGTAAGGTGAGTTTCTAAGCCCTCACATGGACATTCACAATCAACAACACTTCTTTTGTTTTGTTTTTCATGTATGATTTCACTTCAAAAGTGAATTTTTTTAATTATTGAAACATTATTTTCATTATTTTAAAAGAAGTTGACATTTATCAGTTATGATGCCAGTATTCCACGGGCTTACAACAGATTTATCCAAAACTAAGCAAAGGATTGGATTTATGTAAACTGAGAAAAAGTTGGAGGACAGGCAACAGAGAATATTCTTGAATGAGATCGTTTCTTACAGTACTGAAGTAAGGATGACCATGATGGAGAATATACGTACCGCTGCCTGGAGGGAGAGAAAGGACGATGAGTTATTTGGCTCTTTAGCCAGGCACTAGGTTGTATCTACATATGTCACGTGAGTTACTACCCAAAGCAGGTGTGAGAAGTCAGGATAAACATGCAGATGTGCAAACAGTCACTTGAAACTACAGAGCATTAACCAGAAGGACACTAGCAAATTTTTGACAACTGCATAACTAAATACACTAATATTTCTAACAATTTTGTAAAAATTAAAATGTATGGAGTAGCATGCTGCTGCCAAAATTTAGTGGTCTGTTAACCAGCCTTAGGCTAACGTGCCAGACAATACTAATTTGCTATTTTGGAGCAAAAGCTAACTTAAATATAATGAGTTCCATCTTTCCTTTTAATTGAGTTGTGCAGAACTACTCTCATTTAAAAAAAATTATAATCTGTTCAACATGCCATTTTTAGAGTATCTATTACTGGTTTTCAACAAAACACACATAGTTTTGTTTTTGTTTTTGTTTTTTTGTTGTCTTGGAATGACTTTACACAAACAAAAATAATCCCATAGTTGAAATCCGTGCAAAATGCAATGAAGGAACAGAATAGGATGCAGTAACACACACTAACAGGGAGAACAACTTTTAGGGGAGGTGGTTATAGAAGGTCTCGTTCAAAGGGCACTTAAGCTGCTGTCTGAAAAGGTGACTAGGAGCTATCCATGTGCACAAGGAGGGGATGTACACTTCAGGCAGAATTAATAATGCATTAATAACAACAATAGTAATAACGACCACACAGCAACAATAACAACAATCCACTTAGATGAAGGAAGAGCTAGTGAAAAAGTATCCCTTTGGCTGGAAAGTATTTGAGCCATCGGAGTAATGACAGGCACTGACGTTGAAGGCAAATCACGAAGCTTTTACAATATTATGGGTATAATGAGGAGGGTGGGGCTGTGATAATATTATAGCCATGGCCCAGCCACTTAGCCAGTTTGCTTCTCTGTGGCGGCATGCTTAGCAACTGGAGCTGACCGCAGTCATCTCCTCCACAGAGCTGCAGGGGCGACAGGGTGAGTCCCCGAGTTCCAGCACCCAGCGCTTCCAGAGGAGATAGAGAGCTGCCTCTAAGGACCCAGCAGGCCCGTGGGCGCCCCCTCCCTAACCGCTCAAATTTTGCATTTTACCTGCCACCTAGGCCTTGTCTCCTGAGTCAGTGGCACTATGCTTGGAAAGAAATGTCAGAAAAAGAGCAATATGACCAATTCTTTTCTGTCCCCCGACTTGGAAGCTTGATACAGCAACAGAAGATACAGCAACAGAATCAAGATATTTTTGAAAGGCAGAATGGGAGAAGGGAAACAAGATCTTAGATTTTCTATGATTTTTTTCTATTTTTTTGACATTTTTATTCTTTTAATGTCTATTTTTGAGGGAGAGCAAAGAGCACGGGGGTCAGAGAGAGGGGGACAGAGAATCCCAAACAGGCTCTGCGCTGAGAGCAGCAAGCCCAATGTGGGGTTGGAACTCACAACCATGAGGTCATGACTTGAGCCACCAAGGAGCCCCACAGATTTTCTATATATATATATATATATATATATATATATATATATATATATATATATTTTAGTCTGCAGATTGACAGTGGTGGTGAAACATTCTAATGCAATAGTGATCTATTAAAAAGAGAAGTGGATTTTTTTTCCTGTCCTTTTGATTCCAGCCCTTTCTCCACATGACAAAGCATAAATCAGGGACGCCAGAAAATAAGGTAGGTCTCAGGAATCCTGAAAAGACTGAGAAGGTTACATTCTTCCTCTGGAGGGAAGGGCGGGTGTTTTCAGCCCTCTCTGGAACCAAAAACGAAAACATGAATTGCGTGAGCCATGGAGAGGAAACAAGGCCAAATCTGAATCTTTGGAGCTCCCCAAGCAACACCCCCCCAAATCTACCATGAGAAACAGCACAGGGTCCTTTGTGCCCTGCATGCCTTCAATGACGTCTTCAAGGACAGCCATGCCTTTTTTTACCCTGGAAACGCTGCAAGAGATTCTCCAGAGGTTGTCTCAGAACACTACAGTGACTTCTCTGCCATGAGCAGAGCATGCCGGGAAACGGAAACTGCGACATGAGCGTCATTATGGCAGCAGTTAAAGCCAAAGCCTATGATGCTGTCTGGTGGGAAGAGGGCAAGGATGTTGATGCCATTGCTCTCGCTAACATCATGGGCTTCATCATGCATCTGCCTTCCAGCAGGTGCTGGGGTCCACTGAAGTTGTCTCTCAAAAAGCAGCACTGGATCTGTGTTTGAGAGGTGAGAGGTGCCTGCTACCACCTCAAGTCCAAACTGAAGATGCCTAAGTGGACTGGAAGCAAGAGCAAGCTCCGGAAATTTTTAAAACATCACTTGTGAGGAAAGAACTGTGAACTCCTGCTGGTGGTGCCAGGAGAGGGGGGGTGCCGTTAGAGTTGAGGAGGGCTGATATGGAATGCAGTTCTACCCAACCTGCCCTCACCTCAGTCCCTTGAATCCTCTCTAATGTTCCCTGGTCTATACAGTGGGTCTGACTTTGCCATTTTTCCAAACACAGAAAATATGAGAGGAGAAACACAAGAGTTTACAGGTGAGGTAGTCATATGCTAGGAAATTAGGATTACAGAATTTGTCATTATAAATAACAGAAACAAAACAAAAGGAATCTGTTGGGAGCCATTCTGAGCCCATAGTCGAGAAAACTCCTGGTGAGGTTAAAGCAAGTTTACACAGTCTCTTGCCAATCACATGACGACCGATATCCACCCCCACTCAATTACTTCTGCTTGAGCACTGACCCTTAAGGTACCTTGTTGATCAATATCGGGAGTGACTTGTCCCCTTATTCCAGCCCTGGTATGATGATTGCACCTTGTGAAGGAACTTATTATGGGAATTTCTTTTGATTATGGGAACAGACATCGTGTCTCCAGAAGGTCCTGTTTCCCTCCATACTTTCCCTTGAGCTATAAACAGGCTAATGACCCTTACTCATAAAAGAGTGACTTTTACATGTACAATTCTGTTTCTACTGTTGCGTTAGTCCAGGATGTTCATACAGCTCAACATGTAAATCAGCTAATCAAAAATGTCTCTCATGCCCCAGCTATTCAAGAAATCATAAAACTAGACACAAATGCCCTCTAAGAGGCTATTCTATGTATTGGAAATGAGCTAAACTCTTTAAAGGTATGGTTGGCTCTCCGGTGCCATAAAGAATATAACTGGAAAATCAAGTCTTGCCCAGAGACAAAGAGCCTAACTTAGAGAGAAGGAACAGATAAGAGCAGAAGGTAAGTTAGTACATACACCTTTGCTAACTGATGGTGTATAGCAGCCCCTTCCCTAAGGCCTACATTCCACAAACACCTTCACTTACCCTGACAGCTGTGATGAGGATGGATAAGAGTATCTACAAACCTATGACTTAATCTTAGTGTTATTAAAATGTGAACACCTTGTTATTTTCTTAGTTACTCAACCTCACTATAATTGGAGCAGTTCTGCAAGAAGACTTCTGTAAAACCTGTCTCTGTACATTTTCCAAAAACATCTTATCACAAAGAGCTATCCATTGTAAAAATTCCATTTCCTGATGCCATGTTAACATTTGATCTATAAATAAAGACACCAAAACCGACAGGACGGAGATGCCTGCCTGGTGATCAGAAAGGATCTTGGGGCTCTCTCACTCCCGCTCTCGCCGACACCGTCCATCCTTCAGGGACCCCTGGACCTGCCGGAGCTGGCCTCCAACAGGAATCTATGAATACATGGAACAGAAAAAGTGTGTTGACTAGCTTCAGACACAAAAGTATCCAGGTGCTGAAACAACAACTGCAGAAAAAGCTATGTTTCATCACCTCTAAGCTGTTTTAGTGTGTGTGATTTTACTTTTCATACAGAGTAATATGTATGGCCAACAGCAACTCCAAGGTTATATTCTTCCAGCCAAACGACCCCAACAAGAGAGTGATTTTTGCTCAGTAATTCCAATAGTAAAAGTCTCCTTTCCATGCTCACTATCTACCAATCCTTGAACCAATCGCTTTGGTCTGGGAAATAGAATACTTGTCCAGGTGGGGCTCACGTGCCCAACCCTCAAATAGGTATGGGGTCAAGCTTTTCTGAGTTGCACTCACTCATCAACAAGACTGAGGCTGCAGAAGTTATTCACTAAGAGAAAACCAGGATGATATTATGGGAAGAATTAGAACTGTCTGCTAGGTGGGTGACAGATATGGAAGCAGGGATTCCAGAGGCAGTCGGGATACTGAGAATGGGAGGACTACAGGAGTTTGAAGAATGAGAGGTAGATCCCACTGGGATTTCTAAATACAAGTCCGAAAATAAGATAAAATTACATATTCCTGATCTTCACCTAAGGTCTACTGAATCTGAACCAGAAATGCTAGGGTGTATCCTGTCAATGTACATTTAAACATAAGATGATTTTCCTCCCCCCACAGCACCATAAGGTTTAAAGACCACTGGGTTAAAATTATAGCCATGAAAAGACCTGAGTCTCTCAGTAATTCAGTGCATAGAGTTTCCCTGATCTGTGAATTTGTATGACTTTTTAATGTTACCTGCTATCTGGGAAAAAAAAAATGAGTACCAAATATAGCTAATACTGAATACTGAAACATACATAATAGTGAAATGTTTTTAAATGTTGGTACTTCTATTAGTGCATTTATATGTAGAGAAAAATCAGCCACAATTTATTTAATATCAGAAATACATCTCGGAGATTTTGTTTACACCTCCAGCCTCTCAGAAGATTTTCTCCACAGGGTAACTTCCAGCAGATGAATTGAGTTTTTGAAAATAGGGGTAAAAATTTAAAATGAATACCCATGAGTGTCTTTTAACATGAATAAACTGCAAGATTTTGCTTTAATTTTGAATTTCTTACTCTGCGTAGACTGGAGTTAAGTGTTTAGTGCTCCCTTAGTGTCAAATGTATTGCAAATTCTAGATGTTTTATGGTAAAAATAGCTCATCACTGGTTACTGCAAAATCTGTTGAGATTTAGCCACCAGGTGTCAGTAAGACTTGCAAAACAATAGGTTTTTGCAAATTTCAGGCATTTTGTTCATTCAGTCTCTAGGAACAAATTAATATAGTCTTTGGTTATATATTTTTTCTTTCCAGGGAAAGAGATACAATCCATTGACAGACCCATTGAACACAGCCAGAATTTAAATCTTTTATTCCCCTCCGATATGTCAAGGTCTTGTTTCACTGCTCTTTCTGAATAGGGACTGGGCTTTAAATTTCCAAGAACTGAGCACTTCAAGATCCAAAGTGAGTGAGTTAGTTTAGCTCAACCAGAAGGAAAAAGATACATCTGTGGAAGGTGATAAGTAGACAGGGTATCTTGCCAATTACTGTAAACTTCCTGAAATATCAATTAACAAGGAAGCTGTAGAAAAGGTGTGTACTCTTAGACAATTTATAATATTACAAAAGCAATATGCTGGGACAATTGTGTAACTTAAATAAAATGCAGTCTTTTTAAAACTATTCGTCTAAACTTTTGGATTAGCATTCTCAATTATTATTATTGTTGTAGTTGCTATTATTATTGTCTTTGGTATTATTTTTTCCTTTTCTATTGTTGTTTATAAGACTTAAATATAAATTCATTTGTCCCTGGTGCCAATCTACCTGAACACATGAGTTTATTTTTCCTATTAATATAGACCTTGAATTAAAATTCAAATGAAAATTTTCACAGTATATCATATCAGTGATGCCATTAGCAAGATGTCTCCTATTTCTTATTGTTCTGGGTATGGATGAGATTTTGTGAAATGTAGTCACTCTCACCTCCTTGAAATTTACTCTAATAGTCTCTGCGCTCTGGCAAATCATTTGGTTTAATTCCTATTTCACTCTAAGTTTCCTCAGAGGCAGACATTTCAAGCACTTGGGGTAGCCAGCCTATCTAGTTAAAGTCTGAGCAAGGTCATATAGTCTGTTGACTCATATGGCAATTCCTGTGTAGAACACAAAATTCTACATCATCTTTGAATCAAATCCAATAGAGCAAGATCCCAGCTGTCCTAGTATCTGCTAAAAGCATAAGACTGACCTAGTTTAAATTATTTCACCGAGTTATTTTAGAGAGTTAGTCTTTTAAGACTGCAAGAATAATACTTTTTTAAAGAAAATTTGACAAATGAAAATGAAAAGCAACTATTAATATTTTGATCTACAACTCTCAAGATTTTGTTTTGTTATCTTGTTTCAGGGTCTATAGTATGTTTAAAAGCAGGAGAAGGAACTGCTAATTTTGTACCAGAAATTACCTATTTCTGAAAAATGGAAATACTTTATAGGGTGTCTTTTCTCAGGATAAGCTACAATGGCCAGATTGTATTGTGCCTATGCCTTGGCAGGGTGAAGCCCCTGACAGCTACTGGCAGACATAAAGCACTAACATACATCTTTTTCCCTCCTTCAAATACAACACATTTCTAGAAATTGAAGTAGGAAAGAATTATTGCATAAAAAGAGGTTATGTGGCTGGGAGAAGGATTTAAACAACTTTGAATGCTCTATAAACTAGGTCCAGTATTATAAGGGTGTGACTTATTTCCTCCTGCTTACAAAAAAGTCTGGGTCTGTAGGGAGTGAGTGATTACAATACTGCTGAGCATCTTGTTTTTTTCTTTGTGTGCACCTGCTGTCTTGCCTGAAGGCTTCATCAGAACTCTGACTGGTGGGCATTCTATTGATATTTGACAAATGAAAAAAAAAAGTTCCAATGCTTTTAAATCTTTCCACATCACTTTTATTTTGTGCTGTGTTTCAGTGAGAATGTGAAGAGAGGTTAATCAGGCATCACTAACTTTCTGCCATTTAACTTGGAATGCCCTCTTTATCGTCACTCTAGATGTTCTCATTCTGAGTCATTAGTGGGTACTTTTCCTTTATCCCTTTTCAGTATGATGAGTAGTGAGATGCATTTCTAGTGCCTATCACCATGCCCAGGACAGAGCAGATACTGAAAAAATATGGAAAGAGGCAATAAAATAATTTTTAGAAGATAGCAATCTGTTGCCAGATATTAAAAATACAAAAGAAGTCATATTTTTCATTTGTCATGTTTCATCAATTTAGCTAGGACATCTGGTAGGTATAATCCAAGGCAGACACTGTTAATATATATAAGTGGCAAAGAGGCATGCACAAATCTGAATGTAAGTATTGGACAGATTTGTAACAAGATAATATTGAACATTTAGATTATATACAACATAAATACAGTTTCATTGGGCAATGGATAATAATAGAACAAGAACTCAATGTTTGGTATGAGTGGGTGAATAGAACCTCAGTTGACAGAAAGTGATATTGTCAAGAAGGAAATCAAACTTTGAGAGTGTGTAGGGGAGAAATTGGATCACAAATTGAACTTTGGTTATACTCAAACTGTGAAGTTGGAACATGACCTGGGAATATCACTAGATTTATCACTTTTGATAGTTTTCAGATTGCTTAGGCAGCCAGGATGCCCTTTTAAACTCTCCATCTGACTGACTGTCTGCATCCTTTCCTACAGAGCACAGGACTCTGCTACAGTGATCCCTGCATTTATCATGTTCAGATGTGTCTATTTCAATGTGTTTTTCTGAAACTAGAGCAGAAAACCATGTGGAGATTGCAGCTGGTACCTGATGCAGTATCTAACCTCATGGTATAAGATAATCTTCAAGAGAACATTGCTCAGACTCCTATGTACACAAAGAGAAAACATTCCCCACAGAGGATTATCTAGCTCACTGCATGACTATCTAGTGGAATATTTTTCCAAAGTGATATGTAACTTCTAAATAGCCCCACAAATATCCTAAAATATAACAAATAGCACACAAGTCACTTTCAAGAGAACTTGTAACTCATTAGGACATTCTGTTATTAAAATACTTAGATTTGAAATATTATTTCAGAAGGAATTATTTTGTATATTAACATCTTCCTTGGCTATAGGCATGAGTCTTTTCAATCCTAATGTGTCTGGGTTCTAAAATGTATCTGCGACTTTGGCTCTACAGAATATAATTATGACTTACTGTTTTTCTCATTCATTCACTAAATATTTACTGAGCACCTTTACCTTTAAACAAGTCTACCATACTCCATAGGAGATACAAAATGTTTAACCCACAAAAATAAGTAGACCCTCCAGGTGCTTACAGGCCAGGAGAGAAAACAAGAAAAAAACACACAAATCTTCATTTTTTTTGTTTATTTATTTAGTGTGTGTGTGTGTGTGGTGTGTGTGTGGGAGAGAGAGAGAGAGAGAGAGAGAGAGAGAGAGAGAGAGAGAACAAGCCAGGGAAAGCAAAGAAAGAGGGAGAGAAAGAATCCCAAGCTGGCTCTGCACTGTCAGTGCAGAGCCTGACATTGAGCTCAAACTCATGAGCTGTGAGATGGTGACCTGAGCTGAAATAAAGAGTTAGACACTTAACCAACTGAGCCATCCGGAAGCCCTACAAATCTTTATAATATAATTAAAAAAAAAAACACAGTATGTTTCCTGAGAAAAGTGCAAATCAGTTATTCTCAGTTGGGCCAGAGGGATTGTGGAGCTTTCTAAATATTTTTCTTGTAAATCAGATTGAATTCCTTAAAATATGATGAATTTGAAATCAAACCAAGAATTAATTGAAGCTGAATACCAGTAAACATAGAAGTCCTGAGTAGTGAAGCGTATGCATTTATATTTAATTGGCAAAAGTTACCTGATTAAAAATCTGTCAATCATGGTGATATGAATGGCCAACTCAATTACCTGAGTGATTGATATGGCAGTCAATGAAAAGCATTGTTATTAAAATGACTAGAAAAAGCATCAACTATAAATATATCAATTTGTTGTCTGGGAATAAACCATCTAAAATTTATATAAGTAGGAATCTCTGGTTTTTTTTATGTGTTTTTTTTTTTAATTTCTGAGAGAGAGAGAGAGAGAGCATGAACAGGGGAGGGTCATAGAGAGAGGTAGATACAGAATCTGAAGCAGGCTCCAGGCTCTGAGTTAGCTGTCAGCACAGAGCCTGATACGGGGCTCAAACCCACAAACTGTGAGATCATGACCTGAGCCAAAGTCAGATGCTTAATTGACTGAGCCACCCAGGTGCCTCAAGAATCTCTGTTTTATAAGTTTATTTTCTATAACCACTAAGTTTCTGCCAACATGGAGGAAACCTAATTTTATTTAAGATATAACCTACTCTTCCCCTTTTTCCAAGTTAGTGCTAAATTCTGGGAAATCTCACATAGTATAAGGCATTGGAGAGATTCTTTAGGTCTTCAATATCCCCCTTCTGTATGGTTAGGTCCATTGTTTTGTCTACACCCATTTGCCAATCCATGTATGTTGCCACATAGGGATTTTTCATTCCTCTTTGCCTTGCCCAGTGGCTCAGCATCCTACAGTTCCATCCCACATTGATAAGCACAAGAATCATGCTGCTATTTCCATTCAAAAATAAGGTGCAGAAATCCCCGGAAGGCTATCTAAGGGCTTGCCTTTTCTCTCCACTTCTGTGGTATTATTTGGGAAATAAGGCTCAGGCTGTCTTTGTCTGGGAGGGAACCACTCTTTCAATATCTTGACCTCATCATGTGCCATCACTAACTTGCCTCTTTTCCAATGGAACATTTTCTATTTGGAGTGACACTGAAGATTCCACTCTTAAATTTACCCATTTTAAATATTAATTTTAGGGGCACCTGGGTGGCTCAGGTAGTTAAGTGTAGGACTCTTGATTTCAGCTCGGGCCTTGATCTCATGGATCAAGAGAGATTCTCTCTCTCTCCCTCTCTGTCTCTGCCCCTCCCCTGCTCTGTCTCTCTATCACTCAAACATAATAAGTAAACATTTTGAATATTAATTGTATACATAGTATTTCTCCATTTACTGAGGGAATTATGCTCTTAGAATATAAGTAGAGCCAGTCTCCCTTCTGCCTTATTGAGGTATTGAGTAGCAAAAGGTTTAACTGCTTGAAATGAAGGTAAAAGCAAAGTCAAAGGGAGAAAACCAAGAAAAAAAGCTGGATATTTCAAATATGTTTATTCCTACATTTATGATCACTTTATGATTTTTGATTAAATAAAAATCTAATATATAATAAGCAAAGCTATATAAATGGAAAGCTTATATTGGAAGACCTATTCATTGTTTTGATATCAGTCTTTAAATGGAGCTGAGCTTCTAGGGACTCAGTATGCAAAAACAAATTTTCTGTCTTTTTTTTAGATGTTTATGACCTAGATGGGAATGATAACACCTAAGTAAGTGCACAAAGATATTACAGATTATGAAAATATAGAAAGTAGACTGTAGATAAGCATTTAAGCCTGGCCAATTCTATTTGGATGTGGAAGGAGTAGGGGAGTCTTCATAGAAATGCCAAACCTTGAGTTGAGTGTTGAAAGATGGCCAAATGTTCTCTAGCTGGTCAGAAGAGTGAAAATCTCCCAGGAAGTGCAGACAGGAGTAGAAGAGCTACAGAGGAATGGTGTAACTAGGTACAATATAGATTGGAATGAGGGGGTGTGACAAATAAGAAAATTTGAGCAGTTTGACAAAGTAATGGCACACAGTAGGCTACGTTAGGAAAAACAAAACAAAAGACGAAACAGCTATAGACTGCATGTTGTTCTGAGAGGTTGGAACTTTGGTCAAAAGGTATTGAAGAACATTGCATGGTTTTAGAGAGGGGCTTAATAATACTGAAGTCAATACTAGGTATATCATGTTGGCTTCAATTGTGGAGAACAAGTGTGAGGAGAGCACAGATAGAAGCAGGGACAATTTTGAAGACTATTTCAGAATAGTCTGAAATATGGCATGTCATATTTGTAAGGAATTTATACCAGTGATGGGGAAGCAGTAGCTTCACAGCCTTATAAGGAGACTGAATCAATAAGACCTTGAAATCCAATGCATGTAATAGCTAAATATGAATCATTCTAAATTTTTAATTAGGGTCTCTGGTGCATAGTGATGTATTTCACAAAGACAAAAAAATTAAAAAGAAGATAGCAGGTCTATTTGGGGAAAAATTAATTCAATATATAAGTGAAATCTAAATTGATAACATGAATTTATGTTTTTGATACTGAGAAGAATGTTCACTTTTTCATATCCCTATATTAAGTGAAGGGTTTGAAATGCTAGGTTTAGTGCACTTAATAACAAACTAACCATATATACTTATCTCAGTAATCCATGTGAATAATTTCACTATTCTATATCAAAATTCTAGCTGCCAATTGGAAGTTATATGTATGATCAGACATATCTAGAATCACTCAACGTCTCAAGTCACTGTTTTCCTCTTAAACTGTAGTATACTAGTAAATATTTTTTGTAAGTTGGTGAACAAGATTTCAAAACTACCACACTTCTACTTCTTTTAAAGATTAATAGCTTAATATAAGGTTTTATTTCAGCTGAGGGATTGGCCTGTGTCATGTTCTAGACTGTTTTCTTCATCTAATGTCCCATTAATATTAAACCAAAGTCAATGATAACAACAAAATCTTGGAAAGTAGTGAAATCTTTGGGGGATGCAATCATTTTATACATATAATAGTACACTGCCTTTTATGATATTTTTAAATTGAGAGAATTTCATCTTAACTCACCAACTAATAGATGGTATTGACAAGTGGAAATCTATTTAGTAAATGGAATGCTTTTTTTTTTTTTTTAATATTTTTATTTATTCCTAGGAGAGAGAGAGAGAGAGCGTGAGCAGGGGAGGGTCAGAGAGAGAGGGAGATACAGACTCTGAAATAGGCTCCAGGCTCTGAGCTGGCAGTCAGCACAGAGCCTGACACGGGGCTCGAACCCACGAACCGCGAGATCATGACCTAAGCGAAAGTCGGACACTTAACTGACTAAGCCACCCGGGCGCCCCTGGAATGCTTTTTAAAATGGTGTTTGTAGAAAGGTGAATATGGCATTAATGAAGCTGTTCTGACTCCAGATGTGCTACAGGATGGAGGAGGGAACAGTAGCATGTGGAATTAGTGTCAGGTTTTCTTTAGCTCTCACTTTAATGTCAGGGCCCAAAATCAGTTTTTTGGTTTCTCTCTCACCTTACCATTCTCCACTGCGTTTTTCCTTTCTGATGCTTATCCCTTTCCAGATATCTCTGTCATAAATGAAATCAACCAATTGACTCTTTCACTTATTTCACTCTTCAAAAAGCATTCATTGAGCCATTTAGTAAAGATAGGAAAACAAATATAAATTAGCTTATACACTACAAGGACTCTGACTAACAACTTCCTACTGGCCATTGCTACTTGACTGATGGATTGATTCATTTCTTTGTTCTTTTTTTTTCTTGCTTTTTCTTTCTAAACAGAACAATGTGATCAGACCAGTTGTAATGTATTTCTACTTTTCATGAGTGTGTGCTGTGGAGGGAGTCAATGAGAAAAAAGTAATTGCTGTTGGTAGACAGTCCTGGGAGAAATGACCCAGTGAGGAACAGGAGATGACAAAGCCATTCAAGGGGTTGTATTTAATCAAGGTGTGGGATCATACCATTTTGGGTCCCAATGCCCAGTGTGCCTTCAAAAGCAACACCAACCTTGTTGATTTCTCCTGTGAGGAGAAACTGGTCAAAGTTCTAGAGAGTGTATATTACATCCAGTTCCAGAGAGAACATCCAGGTTTTAGGAGTATCACAACTTGAACCAGAGATAGGAGAGAATTAGGGAAAAGAGAATTAGAGAAAAATTGTCAATAGGTCACTACTATAGTGGCACTGTAGCCAGTATATATATGTCCTATTACTATTTGTGTCAGTTATCTATTGCTGTATAGGAAATTATTATAAAGTTAGTGGATAAAAAAAAATCACATATTTATTGTCTCATAGTTTCTGTGTTTCAGGAATCGAGACATAGCTAGTGGGTAACTCTCCTTCAGAGCCTCTGAAAAGGCTGAAATTAAGGTGTTGACCAGGGCAAGGGACTCATCTGAAAGTCAAATGGAAAAGGATCCACTTTCAAGCTAAATGGCTGTTGACAGGATTCTGTTGCTTTTTGACTATCACGCAGTGGGGCTCAGGCCCTGGGTGATTGTTGGTCATAGGCCATTCTTAGTTCCTTGCCATGGGGGCCTTTCTGATAGCTAGCTTACTTCATCAAAACCAGCAAGGGAAAATGTCAATAAAGAGTGCCTCCTAATGAGATAGAAATTAGAATCTTAGAAGTGACATTCAGCCTTTGTCCTTATCCTCTTATTTACAAGCAAATAATATGTTCCTTTTATACTCAAGGTGAAGTGACTACACAAGGGTGTGAATGCAGAGGTAGGATAATATGAAGTCATTGAAAAGTATGTCTCCCACACTACTTACATTCACATTTTTTAATTACAAAGTATTCCAGATACAGAGCAGACTGGAAGAAGTATCAGTGACGGAGCATAAACCTTGGGGCCAGAAAACTTGGGTTCAAATCCCAGCTTTTCTATTCTCTAATTGTGTATCTGACATTCAGTTCATTACTTAACTTCTTTGTGTCTCAATTTCCCTATCTATAAAATGGGAAAAATAATCCTACTCATCTCTTAGCATTTTTACAAGGATTAAATGAGTTCAGTTGTGTATGTAGTAGGGCAGTCTCACTAAGTTTTTGTTATTATATTTTGTGAATAATATGGCAGAAGCAGACATATTCATCACCCAGCTACACCCCGGATCATCCACTCAAGGGCATGTTTGGTTTGCAAAGAGATAAGAATATCTAGAATCATTGCGTCACAAAATTACTAACTTACAAATCTGTCTCTAGAAAGCAGGCCTAGGCTTTGGCTTTCCTTATGGAGAACAGGGCATGGAAAGAATTATACCCAACCTGAGTGCCCGTAATCCAAAATGAGGATGCAGAAGGAGCTGAGTCACACATACTCTCCTTTCCCAAGGTAAAGGGATAAGGGTCTTCATACTTTGTTTCCCTCCTTAGAAATGGAAATTCTCACCTTTCTGTGGAACCACAAGGAATATGAATCATGTGGTATTCTCAACCCCTAGCTCAATACTTACCATGACCTATAAGGCACTGCATAATTCCAGCTTTATCCACTTTCCATCATCATGACAATACCCCTCTTTCTTCACTCAATGTCCACAGTAACTGACTTCCTTCCTGTTCTCCACAGGAACCAGGAGCTTTCTTACCTCACAGACCTTGAATATGCTCTTTCTTCTGACTAAATGCTTTCTCCATGTCTCTCCACACTGTCATTTTGGTCTCAGCTTTAGCAGGAAGGACTCTGCTGAGAGAAGTCTCAACCCTCCCACAGAGATCTAGTATGTAAAACCTCCTTCTCCAATTTCTTTATTTTACTTCCTCACCTTATTAGAATGTAAGCTCTATGAGTCCCAAAGTCTTTTCTTTCTAGTTTTCTTTAGTATTGGCAACACCTAGCATACTCTCTGGTAGTAAACATTTGTTGAATGCATTAGTTAATAAGACAGATGCAAAGATATGACTGTTGAATTCAACTACATCTTCACATAGAAGGAGACAAACCATTTAGTCATTTTAAACTCTCAAGATTTTCAAATAAGTGGTCACAGGAAGGTAGAGTTAATTATTTTTCCCTAACAATGATCTAAAGCTGTATCTTATTCTTCATGTGGAAAGCATTTTAATAAGTGATAAGTTAATTAAATTAATAATTTTATTCAGGAGCTCAGAAGAGACAATTTATCAATTGGTGTGCATACATTAACTAGGAGGCAGAACTTAACAATTAGCTGTTAATCATGTGCTGATTGGTTTTGAAATAACTAGTTGTTTGATCTGATTATTTTCTTGTGGAATATCTATTGAGGTTCTATATTCTGTATGGCCAGCATTGGGCTGCCAATAAAAAATATGTTTTCAATATCATGGGGAAATTCTCACAATACACTGTTAAGTACAAAGAGTTCAGTCTGTGAATTCAATTTTTTTAGAGGGAAAGGTTCTTTAGAAATATAGCCAACTATTAAAAGTGACGATTTCTAGAAGGTGGTTGGTTTACAGGTGACTTTAATTTTATTCAGTCTGCTTTTATGTTTTTTCACAATCTTTGTACTTCACATTATTTTAATAAGGGGTTTCTAATGTAACTGCAAGAAGTTTCTCTGTGTGTGGACATCTTAATAGTTGAAAATCAATGAGTAGTTGAGGTCAATATGGATTTAAGTATTAAAGTCTTTTTAAAATGAAAAAAAGATATGAACCAGCTGCATTCAGTAAAGTCCTGGACAGAGATAAATGGACTAACAATGGTTAAACAAAGTTTAGGCAATAATCTCAAGGAAGTGTTTCAACCAGTGGGCGGTGCTTGAGTTAAAAACACCCTGCCAGGAGGAGCTGTAGAGCAGTCCCCTGGTGCCACTTCAGGAGAACAGAAAGAGCACTTAACAGGAGAGACCCCTGAGGACTATTACTATATTAATGGCTAAACCCACTACTGAAGTCAGGTGGGAAGTTGGCCAGGCCTCTGCTAAGTCTCAGGTGCTTGATGTAGCTGCCTTTAGACAAAGATACGTTTTCATTTTCTGGAGACTGTGCGGGCCAAGTTCATAGAATTTGGTGGATAACACTTTTTTTAGATTTGTCCATTCCAGAGACTTAGTCCCACACATTTATTCAGAATTATTTCTAAGACTTCATAGTTGCTAATTAATTTTCTAACATATAGCACAAAGAAAGACAAAAGCACTTCTTGTTTTATAGCTCATTCATTTTTACATTTCTTTCCCTGCCCTACCCCTTCTCTATTAGCACAAAGACTCCTTCTATTTTATATAGCTGTAAAAACCAGCAGGCTTCTCTCTTAATCAGTGTTGTCTGGGTTCATTGCCTGAGGGTCTAGGTCGTTAGTAATAAAGGTCATTAGTTGATGTTTCCAACATACAGAGACTGTCAAAAGATCCCCTCATTTAATCTCCCCGTGATTAGAAACAGGCCCAAGCTTGTAGTATTTAGTCATTTTATTTTCTTGTTGTGGGAGAGGTAAAAAGCTACCTCTTGGAAACAAAAGCTTTTAAAAACTAATAGCTGCTTCACGGTATACTTGAAGGAATCACAGACTACATAAAGGCACTCAGAGCCGAAACAAGGAAGAAAATGCAAAGAATTGGTATCTGCTGCACCCCAGGTTTCTTCAAGGAGCTGAATTAAACGTGAAAGGAATAGTCCCATTGAGCGGTAGGCAGCCCTAACTTGCCCGCCCTTGTTACCTTACATCTTAGCACTGTCTGATTTCCAGCATTCTAATTGAAAAGACACTTTGTAGTAAAAAGCTCTGTTTGAGTCACTTTGAAATCATGATCCTCAGGTTTTCTTTCTGGCAAATGTTTCTTAGAGATCACTGAGCTTATTAAACAGTTCTGTGTTCAGAAGCTTCTAATGTTGGAACAGGCATAATCCAGACACCTTGGTCGAGGACAAATAGCAGCCAATTCCCCATGGACTCCGTGGAGAGAGGCTGTGTGCTGGTTTCCCTCCCTTGACCTGTATCTTTAGAAGCTCAACGCCATGTACACAGGAAGCACCTGGTAAATATCTGCGATGGCAGATCATAATTATATAATTATCATTAGTCATAAAACAGATTAATTTCTGTTCATCTAATTTCCTCTGTGCACCCAAAGGAAGAATGAAGATTTATAAAATATTACAGATTTTGTAAAGAAGGAAAAATAGTTGTATTTGAGTGGAATTTAATAATATTTAGGGAGATAAAAGCATTTATGAATGCTTTTGGACCCCTAACAATTTTTCACAATTCAGTTTGAAATGTTAAAGCAAGATTAATGAATGCAATTATAGATGTGTTTCTCTATTCTTCCAAACTTTCCTTAGCATTATATTACACAATGAGTATTGTGATATAATAATTGTCATAAGAAAGTGATTTTTAATGAAAAGTCTTTGTTTTCATAGTTATTTTGCAGTACGGAAAAACTGCCTTTTTTTTAATTTTTAAAGTTCTTAGAGACAGGAAATACATGATCTGGTTAAAAAAGAAAAGGTCAAACTTAAAGAATTTAATAAAATGATAATCATTTTCATCATAGGTAACCACCTTTTTGATCAAATACTGATAATTTATCTCAGTTGAACTAGCCTTTCCTGGAAATCTGCTTCTACTCTGTCAGCATTTCTGTTCAAGGCCTCACCAACTCCAAACTGAGGCAGAGAATTCCAGTCACCTGTTTCATTGAATCACTTTTTTAACAAAGAGGATTTGTGGAAAAGGAAATGAAGGGAAAATGCCATTTTGAGCTTCTGTGTACCAGGCAGTTTTCCAGATTTATCTCTTTTAATCCTAACAAGAATTTTACCCTACAGGGTACACGTAATTATTTCCATTTTACAAATAAAGACATTCAGACTAAAGAGAAGCTCTGACTTTCCCAGGATTATAAAGTTGAATAGGATGGGAAACAAATTTCAAGCCCACATTGATTGCCTCTAAAGCTTATACACTTTCTTATATTCCATATTGGTGAAATTACTTTCAAAAAGATACATCTACTGCATTTATTCTCCCCACTTCATTCAGAAATTTATATTGCCTGTTTACTTTTCCAACTATTGATATACACTATTAATTCTAGTAATTAAGTATATATTGATTTTCTTTTGATGCAAATTTTCCCTTTGTCCTTTTTTTTGTTGTTGTTATTTCCTTTTTCTTTTTCCTTTGCATTATTTCTTCCCTTTTCTTTCTTATCCTTTTTCTTTACAAAAGCAGTTGACAGGAAGAAGGAAAAAAAGAAAAAAAAAAATTCCAATAACCCAAGTGAGGAAACAAAGAAATATACGAGACTCAGCATGTAATTCTGGGAGATTAACCAAGGAGATGATACATATGCCCAGGCCAATGAGCATTCATTAAACTCATGTATTAAGTTCCTAGTATGTGCCCTCCATCGCATTGGTCATAGACTTTAACATCAGAAAATATAGAATTTAAATGACAAGATATAAACATGATGAAGGTAATGAGAAGGAGGATGACAGGGCCAAGGTGTTGAGGAGAGACATTGACTGGGCCCCTAACCAAATTGGTGGTAGAAAAACAAGGGCTCCATAAAAAGCTGAAGCTTCAAATAAGTCCCAGAGTCTCAAAAGAAATATTTGAATCCATGGCCCACTATCTAAGGAGAAGATTTATCTGTGGTCCTATAGTAAAATGATAACAGCCTATAAAGACTCTGATTTGTGGAAATCAGGGTCTAGAGCAGAAAATATGCTTCAAGCATAATGGTTGTGCTTTTGGGTTTTGTGTTCATTAAAAGAGGACAGGCTTTGAATAATAAGGCTGAAACACATTTCACTTTGCTAACTGTCCCTAGTCAGCACAAAGTCACACTCTTAAGTTGTGTATTATGCTTTAGTAGTCATAGACAACAACAACAACAACAACAACAACAAACCCAGCTTTGTCCTTTTGCATTTACCTAGTTATTTATATTGACTACTTTTTTGGGGGATATCTTCCTAGGTGACTAAACAATGTAATGGTTAATTGTGGGGGAGTTAAATAGAACTCAGTTGTCTGAAAGCTGTGAAAGGAGAGTTTTATCCCAAAGACATCCTAGTAAGCAGATTTTCAATATACTTTTAAAATTAAAAATTTTTCTCTAAGTAGAGTTTTTAACTGTAGAGTTTCCATTATTTATAACATTATGTTAAAAAGTTGATAAACAACAACAAAATAAAAACTGAAAGGAAGTAAATCAAATAGAGTTTTATTATATGTCTGTGAATCGCTGAAGTTTGGAAGGCACTCAACAGTTTAAAAAAATAAATGTGTCACTGTTACTTTTCTTGAATTACTGTTTATGGGTCTACTCAAAAGCAAACAACAAACAACAAACAAACAAAAAACCAAAAACACAACTAAGAACTGACCTTAGTGTAGACTTTGTTCTTGAAGGTGATTTGGGAAATATAGTTTGGAGATACAGTCTAACTTTATACTTTAGCCAATAAAAATGGAATATTGTGTTTATAAGAAAAAAATATTTAGTATTAGTACTCAGCTTCCATCTCTAAAGCTGAGGGAAACAAAAAAGGTGCATTCTAGAAGCAGAGCAGAATATAATTTCTAGTATTTATTTCTTTTTTTTCTTCCCCTTTTCCCTTCTCTTGTTTCCTCCTCTTCCCCCTCATTCTGCTTTTTCAATTTCAAGCTGGCCATCTGCCTGCTAGATATGTGCTGATAGGGCTTCAAGAAAGTTTTGGTTTAATCTATTCAGCCTCTCATCCTTCCAAACCAAATGAAATTTCTTATAGCCCATAAATCCCGCATATAGAATTTCTTATTTAAAATAAATTTAAAATTTTAAAAATTGATATTTTCACTTCATAAATCAGAAGAAGTTCAAATTTGCCATTAAATAGCATTGTATAGATGAGCCAAACTGAGCCAACTAACTATTGATTCTGTTTTAGTTCCATCTTAGAACCAAAGATGCTTCACCCTGACATCTTTGTTGGCTGAATCGAGTGCTGGCATGAGAGAAGAGAGCCTCAGCAAGAAGAGGCCAAGAATAAGAGAAGTCCTTGACAGTGAAGTAGCAGTGGAAACCAGGAGTACCAAGGCAAGGAAGAATGAAGAAGTGAAGAAAACCAGCTAAGCAGAGGCAAAAGAGAGTTTGGGCAGGCATATACTAATCAATAGGTTACTTTATAATTACTGAAGTTGTTGTTTACCAGTATTTACATCTTATCTGTGTTTGAACACTCATGAACATATGTATAAAAAAATACATACTCCTATTCTACTCCAGGAGGCACCATTTATAGGGAACAGAATGAGAATGAGGCTTCTGGAATTGTACATCATGGTAGCCTTCTTCAAAATTTATAGATTTGCAGATTTTCTTCATTATTTACAAAAGCTTTTTGCTGTATACATATCAATTCTCAGTGCAAAAACTCTAGAAAAGAGCTAACTTTAAAAACTTCCTATGTAATTATTAGACAATCGGGATGCTGATTACACAGAACTGATAACCAGATTTCTGGTTATATGAAACTGTTTAAAAGAACCAAAACTTCATACAGACCTTTCCATAGATTTAGAACTAATGTTTGATATAACTTGCTGAAAGCTATATTGTTATGGATGAAAAACCCCATATCTGAAAGTCAACATGTTAAAACCTAAGCTCTTAATCATCTCCCAAAAATCTTGGTCTATTTTAAAATCTCCTCCATCTATATTAAGGAAACTCCATCCATGCAGTTTTTCAGACCAAAAACCTTTGGAGTCATTCTTAGCACCTGGAAAAATCTTGTTAGTTTTTTCAAATTGGCTTAGAATCTGATTACTTCTTTCATCTCG
This sequence comes from Hyaena hyaena, assembly GCF_003009895.1. NCBI lineage: Eukaryota > Metazoa > Chordata > Mammalia > Carnivora > Hyaenidae > Hyaena > Hyaena hyaena. The sequence continues at coordinate 179,422 of NW_024081857.1, read as the reverse complement.
TTTGTTCTGCGTTTGGTACTAGTCAACAAAAAGAATGAGGCAGTCCTGTTAGTAATATTATGGAAAGATCAATTTGATATTTTAAGTGAAATAATGAAGTTGCAATTAATTTTCTTTTATGCTGCCATTTGGGTTTTGTAATTTCTCATTGCACATAGTAATGTAATATATTTATATGTATATTTATTTTGCTTGTGTAGAGAATAGGTAAGGAAAAAAAAACTTTGTAAGAATGCTGGGGACGGGTGCCTGAATGGCTCAGTCAGTTAAGCTTCTGACTCTTGATTTCGGCTCAGGTCATGATCTCATGATTTGTGAGACTGAGCCCCATGTTGGGCTCTGTGCTGACAGCACGAAGCCTTAGCAATTCTCTCTCTCCCTCTCTCTAGCCATTCCCACCCCCCGAAAATAAATAAACAAACAGTTTTCTAAAAGACTGCTGGAGAAACTGGCTACAATAAGGAATGCTTAAGGGGAAAAGTGTGGGAGAGCTTTTGTTTTGATCCTATAATTTCTACTACCTTCTGAATTTTATACCAAGTGAATATAACACCAACTTCTTTATGTTTAGAAGACTATAATTACCCAAGGAAAATATTTCATTTATTTTTCTTTCAAGGATTATGTAACTAATTGGTGCTTTAAAAAGATAAATATCTTAAAATATAGTTTTATTTTTCACAATAAAATTGGTGAAAAAATCAATTTAATATTATGTGGCTAGGATAAAATTACACTATGATCATTTTATATCACTATCTTATGGAGAGAATATAGTTGGAAAGTGGAGATAAATTACTTAGGCCGCTCTTACCTGGTGAAAATTAGGTGAAATTAAGAAAATGGAATGTATGTTTTATATATTTAAAAAGTCACAAAATCCATTAAATTAATAAGGGGTCAAATGATCTTTCAGGGAAAATGATAGAAATCATGTCTTTGGAAACAACTGTAGCCAAAATGGACCAAATACTAGAAATATCCTTAAGGGAATAATCCTGCTATCCGCCAGGGGAGTACATGACTTCAGAGAGTGGTTTCTTTCTTCTTCCTCAATGATCCAGTACTACGATTATGAACAGTAATTAACTCTAACACAACAGGGAAGTTGGATGGAAAGAACCATACCTAAAATGTTGGATAATTAAAGTGAATGAACCAGGAAGCATACACTGGGGACATAAAACGTGCTACTCCAGCAGAGCTATTAGCTATTGCATTAGAGCCCCTAAATCATATGCACTTTTTACCTTCATTGACTTAGGTCAGACTGGATCTTTTCACTAAAGGAGCCAAATGAGCTTAATGTTTTAGCTGGTTGATGCCAATGGCAAAGAGACCTTAAGATGCACTTCAAGAAAGATGTATGATCAAGGAGGCATATGCTTTTCTCCATTAGTGTAACAAGTTGAGGTATCATTTATTTCTGAAAGTGTTTTTTATTGTAACGGATATGGCTCATCATTTAACTCATTTCACTAAACATCATACACTAGTATTTTATTATGGTTTTAGGAAGAGAAAGGGGAGGTCTTTCAGGGGTAATTCGCTGACATTTCTGAAAAGTAGTATCATCGATACAGAATTCTCAAAATGCTGAGTATGGGTTTGAATGTAGAACATGTGGGCACTGAAATCAAGGGTTTCTGTTGCCGTTTTAACTGCATATTATGTACTAAATGCTTATAGAATTCATATAAAACATTGTGGGATTTCCAAGAAGAGACAGAAAGTATAATCTATCCTACCATTGAACACCAAAGGGAAGAATGAAATTGGAATAAGATACCACTAAATACTAATACAACACTACTAAGTACACTATGACTATCTGAGCTAGATTTTAATTAGGACCGTTATCACATGCCACAGATTATCCACATGAGGAAAAAGTATTCACCTGCTATAACCTGCTAAAATTTCTAATCTCTGGATTTTTTTTCATATAGAAGAAAAAAAGTTTTTCAGAGTTCAAGTTTTCAATGATCTCATATTTTAATGATGGGTAGATAATATAGATACTATAGTAGTATCTATATATAAGAAGTTTTGGGATATAGATAATTGACACAATTTAGAGTGAACTACAGATATGAGCAGTTATGTTATGAATTTAGAAGGTAAAATGGGCATTTGTATACATGTTATAATACTGCGTATACATGGAAATTATCAGCTATCAGTGAAAGATTTGGGGGATGCAGTTTAACTGCAGAAAATCTTACTTAAATCTTTTTTTTTTTTTTACTTTGAAAATTGAACAAGTCTTTAAACATCTCTGAAGCTCTATTTACTTAGTAGGAAGTTAGAAATAATACTAGGAATAATAATTCCTACATTGTAGGAATACTATGGACAAATTAAAAGTTAGCAGGCAGCACTTGGCATAAAATAAATGCTCAATAAATTATAGCCATTATTCTGTGTGACTTTTGCTATGTTAAGCATTTTTTTCTGTAAATGTAATTGTTAACACATTTTGTTTCTTTTGACAGTTAGTGACCTAACTATCACTATTAATCAGGCGTTAGCCTGGTAATGTATAAGCATGGGGCAGGCTAGCATTTAAGAGAGTAAATGGTCATTAAACTGCATAAAGCAGTAGATCTGGCTCTGGCTTGACCGTGAGATTGACCTGCTTTTTTCTATCATGCTTTTTTTCTAGATCTTGCCTGTCTACCTTGTAGATGCACCCTACCAGGCACCTGGTAGGAGCTCCCTCAGGGCAATGTCAAACAATGGTTAGAGGAGGGACTCAGCTCAGAGCTCTGGCTGTGAATCTCATCACTTTTTTTATCAACATACCTTTGTTTATATGATAATTGTAAAATTGTTTTCTTCACTTTGCTTGTACCTAAATAGTCCTCAAATTCTAGAGAAATAAAACAAGATGTCTCCTCCATCTTGCATAAATATGTTAAGTATACCTATTTAAAATCAAAGTAAAGTAAAATAGAATTAGTTTAAGAAAGGCAAGATGTTTATGCACAGAAAATAATGGTATATGAAAAAATACATATAGTTTAAAGAACTCAGAAACCCAAATAAAACAAAGTATTTAAATATATTTAGTTCAAAGTTGGATATAAATCCTTGTTTTTTAATGTTTATTTATTTATTTATTTTGAGAGAGAGACAGAGCGTGCACAAGCATGTGTGAGCAGGGAAGGAGCATGGAAAGAGAGAGAGAATACCAAGCAAGTTCTGGGCTGTCATCACAGAGCCTAATGCAAGGCTGGATCTCACGAACCAAACTGTGAGATCATGACCTGGGCCAAAATCAAGAGTCGGGTGCCTAATCAACTGAGCTATCCAGGTGTCCCTGCATATAAATCCTTGCAAAAGCATTAAGAAAATTATGTGACAAAACTTAGTAGACATTATGGCTACAAAATTAGAATGCTAGCTTCCTTTTTCTTGTGTCAGGTCTAATTGACCATATATGGCTGAAAATAATGAGGATAGCCCCAATTAATTATGCTTTCAGAACGTTAAACTTGTATTTAAAATTTTTTTTCATTATCCTTCTGATTCTTTGCTTCACATTAAAACAAATACTATTTGCAGAATATTGAAATCTATTTTAATAAAACAAATGAAACTAAGTTTTCAGATCTAGGCTTTTGTTACCAGAACATATGAGCAACTGATATGTATATTGAACCAGATTTAATATCAACCTCTGGTTATTTCTGGATTGTAGAAAATGTATTCTTCTTATGTCGTACAGTAATTTTTCAAAGCAAATGATATAAATATGTTTGTATTATACCTACTTATGTATTTCAGATTGCATGATGTATTCTAATTATGGGTTAAACTGAGATTCCATATATGAGGGACATATTAATTCCCTTTTCTATATGTAGTAATGTCTTCAATTCTCACTAGCAGGTGATAACTTTTTTTTTTTTTAACAACTATCATTCAGAATGGACATTGGCAGGGGCACCTGGGTGGCTCAGTAGGTTGAGTGTCCAACTTTGGCTCATGTCATGATCTCAAGGTTGTGGGTTCGAGCCCTGCATTGGGCTCTGTGCTGACAACTTGGAGCCAGGAACCTGCTTCAGATTCTGTGTCCCCCTCTCTATCTGCTCCTCCCAGTCTTGTGTGTGTGCATGCTCCTTCTCTCTTTCTCTCAAAAATAACTAAATAAACATTTTTTAAACGTAGAATGGACACTGGCAAACAATAATTGAACTAAAAATAAAAATTTTGGTTTTACAAAGGAAATGCTTTTGTTGTGAATTTTTATTAAAAAAAAGTCACTAATATTGAAAATCAAGTCAAATCATTATTTTTAATTATGGTTTGATAAAGTTGTCTAGTATAGTCATAATCCTAAACATGATTAACACACACTAGCTGCCCACTCCATTTTAATATAGATCCAAAATTCACTCAATGGTCATCCACATTGTGAATTATTATATACTCTTTAGATGTGCCATTTGGGAACATTTAAGTATTTGAAAAACATAGCTTTCTAAGAAGGAGCTTTAAACCTTGGTGACTGGCTATGAGAAGTAACTCCAAGATTCATCTTACCAAAGCTCCTCTGGTTGGAGAATTAGATGATCCACACACGTGTGCAATGTTTTGAGCCAATGACCTTGCCTGCCGGGTTCCTTGTCTCTGGGTACATATCCATAGCCCTTGATAAGCCTCCTTCTCCCTATAAGTTTCAGGCACCAGACTTAAATCTTAGCTCCTATTACAGCCATGGTTAAAACTGTAATAAAGGCAGATATTTTTTTTAAAATTTTTTAATGTTTTATTTATTTTTAGGAGAGAGAGAGAGACAGAGTGAGCAGGGGAGGGTCAGAGAGAGAGGGAGTCACAGGCTGAAACAGGCTCCAGGCTCTGAGCTGGCAGTCAGCACAGAGCCCGACGCGGGGCTCGAACCCACGAACTGCGAGATCATGACCTAAGCGCAAGTCGGACGCTTAACCGACTAAGCCACCCAGGCGCCCCTAAAGGCAGATATTTTCATATACATAGTAATGGTTATATATATATATGTACATATATACACACACATACATACATATATATGTTTCAAAGCAAACAAAAGAAATCCTAGTTATGAAAAAATGTTTATTAGAATAGTTACCAGTGTATATGGTTACTGTATTCTCCCATCCTATCATATTAAACTGTTACTTTATTTTCTCAAATGTTTGTGTACAACATTGTAAACATGGGTTTAATGAACCTTCATTAAATAAACAAAATACTTCCTTCAGGCCAGTAGAAATCTATCTAGTGTGCATGTAATTAACCATGTGTATTTTCTGAATCTTAATATGTTCTAAGTGAGAATTCATTTCTCTCTCTCTTAAAACAGGCAACAGTGATATTTCAGAAACCTATGCTTACCTTAAAGATTCTCAAGTTGCCCTTTGTTATTTTTATACAGGTCAAGATATAGCTCCCATTCTAGCTTAATAAAAGAGGAAATGATTTTCTTTCCTTTCCTTTCTCACATATTTTATCTTGAGTGAGAGAGTTGTCTTCAGCACATCTGGTTGCAAGACAGAACAATGAGATGTTTATAACAAAATAATGTTGCATAATGAACTACTTCAGGTATATGAAGAGTGAATCTCTAAAGAGATTAGAGCTGTAATTTGTATTTTGTTCTGAAGATGAACACCTGTAATAGTCATTTTTCCCTATGGTAGTGATGTTTATAAAATTAACAGTGATTTATATTTATATTGGAGGATTAATCCATATTAAATTGGGATGCGAAGGCAATTTCAAATGAGTAAAAATGCTTTTTCTCTAGGTCAAAAGCAGGTATTGTGAGGGTTTAAAACTGCCTTTACAAATGAAAGGCAAGTGTTAGAAAAGTGACATCCATTTCTTTGTCTAACAAGTTTCTCTTTGAACATGCAAATGCCTGTAAAGAAAGGAGACAAGTGGTGAATGGTAATTTGTCATTAACATCTTATTGTGTCTGTTCAATCAAATGTTTTCTTGCAAACACCTAATGGAGGAATACTCATAAAATATCATTGCTTTTTTTAAACAAAAATATTTCTCTCGGAGTTGGCACTCAATGTATAAATTAATAGCGATTCCTCCCTAAATTGGAACATACTTCAACTTAGATTACTGTAAATGATGAATATTCAGGTCATTTCTAAATAGTTGTTAGGTAAACAATACTTGGAGTGGTCTTGATGAGGGACCATAAGGCAAGCTGAACGCCAAGCACAAGCAAGCATTTCCTGCCCCTACAGGTGGGATATGTGTGACATTCCTCAGGCACTCCGGGCTGCCCAAGAACAAAGGAAAGAACAGAAAAAAATGGTTAAACTGATAGAGTCTCCATCAGTTTACAAATATCTTAGTAAATTACAAGAAAAAGGCAATTTTATCATTAGCTTAGTCACCAGAAACCAACAGACTGTTTCCTGGAGCCCCAACATCACCCTCCCCTCCACAGTGATATGGGGAGCAGAGGCAAGGAGGAATGGCGGGTAAAATTGAATTTCCTTATAATGCAGCCCATTGACAAATACGTGAGTCAGGCAGAGTAAAATGTTTCTCCAGGAACTCCCTACAATCTTAATGTTAATGCTTTGTTAGAGGAAAAAAACAACCTTAGTTAAACAATAGCCAGGTGTCCAGTAATCTGTGAGTCTTTAGCATATGGAAAATCCCTTTAAGAAATTTCCTCTTGACTTTACCTCCCCCAGCCTTATAGTGTACAACGAACCACTCTTCAAACCCCAGTGAGGCTCTTTCTGACCATGGGTCCTGTCCCCATGCTTTAATAAAATCACCCTTTTGCACCAAAGACATCTTCAAGAATTCTTTCCTGGCCATCAGTTCTGAATCCCACCATCACCTCCAAACCCCAACACTATCTGCTAAATTTATAAATTAAAATAATTCAATAGAAACAATTCATTTTGGGCCTGTATTTGCACAACCCCATATGTGATCACTGTCAGGCCAAATAACTTGGTAGTTAGAAGCTCTGGCTCTAGAGCCCATCTGTGTGTATTTCAGTATCTCTTCACATTGCTAGTTGTGTGATCCAGGGCAATTGCTACTTTCTCTGAGTGTCACTTTTCTTATTTCTGGAAGAGGGATGAAGATAGCTAGCTTTCACTTAAGAGGGCTATGAGGGGAATTCAATACATCAGTATATGCAAAGTCCTCAAAAATAATGCCCAGTTCATAATATAGTAGTTATTGTGATTACCTTCAGACACAGTATATAAGAACAATCTATCATAACTAAATTATTTTGAAAGTGAATACAATCTGGACTTAATCTTTAAGGTACTACAATGTATTTAAAATATCCAGGTATTATGGGCTAAATGTTTGCCTCCCCCCAAGCCCCATTGACATACTAAAATCCTTCCCTCAAAATGAAGGTATTGGGAGGTGGAGCCTTTGAGAGGTGATTAGGTCATGAAGGTGGAGCCATTATGTGAATAGTGATCTTATAAAAACAGACCCCAGAGAGCTCTCTACCCTTTTCTACCATACAAGAATCCAGCAAGAAGACAACCATCTAAGAACCAGAAAGTGGGCTCTCACCAGACACTGAATTTATAGAAGCCTTGATTTGGGCTTCCTAACTTCCAGAACTGCAAGCAATAAGTTTCTATTTTTAATAAGCTGCCAACTCTATGGTATTCTGTTTTAGCATCCTGAAGACATTAAGACATTAGGTTTAGACCTTGACCTAATATTTAATGCAAGTATCTCCTTTCCCCTCCCTCCCTTCCTTCCTTTTCTCTTATACATGTTTAACCTCTAAAAATATAGGCAAGTAATCTTAGCAACAGCCTCAACAAAATTAAATGAAATCATGGATAGTTTTAGGAAAGTATTGGTAGTTATGACTCTCTGTTTACTGAGTAGGAAATAATTATTTTCTTTTTCCTGACTTTTCTCCTGTTTTGATAGGATTATTTAACTGACATAGTAAGAGGGCCACGGACATCTGGACTTCAATGAGGCTGCTGAAAATGTCTCTCATTATGTTTTTGTGAGAACTTACTTAATTAAATTTTAAATAAGAGTGACCTAGTGATTTTAATTGACTAGAAGCTCATACTGAGACAACACTGAGCTGCAGCTGCAAACAGAGATAAATGACTTCAGGCTGTACTGGAAATGCAGTATCTCAAGTAAGGGAGGTGAAAGATTTCAGCCATATCTTAATTTCTGTGTTTGTTATAGGAGCACACTTTAATATGGATGTGGCAAAAGAAAAATTTATTATAAGTTCAGAAAACTGGGAAGAGCTGGTTAATGGTCTGAAAGATTTTTCACATGAGAAAAAATAGATAGTGGTGGTCAACTTGAGAGAAACAGGAAGGCATGTTTATTGATTCCCAATGTGTAAAGACCAGTCATATGGAGGGATGATTAGACTAATTCTGTGTCATCCTATAGGATAAGTGCGATTTGATAAGGCAGTATGTGGGAGCACATGGGGTGTATTCAGCCTGAAGGAGAGCAAAGTGTGCCATCCCAAAATATGCCACTTTAGCATACTGGGTACTTTGGATTCAAGTTACCTAAGAAAGAGCACGTGAAAGAAACACATTTTAACCCTCCTTTATCCCCCTGACAGCAGGAAATAAATGTCCCCTGAGAAGGTACTCTCCTTATCCCAGGAAAGTAGAAGCATCCTTATTGCCAGAGATAGGAATTCAGGGCTGAGAAGCCTGAACAAACATTGCTACTTCGGCATTAATTTGCTACCCCAAGTTCAGACTTATTTGTCTTGTCAATTCTTCCCCAGTTTATTTCTTTTTCTATAAAACAAAGTGGCCTGCTTTGGTCATTTCTTTGAGCCTCAGACATTTGGGGCTCCTGTACATACAAAATTAAATTTGTTTTTCTCCTGTTAATCTGTCAATTATTAGACTAGCCAACGAATCTAGAAGGGGAGAAGGGAAATGTTTTACTCCCCTACAAGCTCAAGGTAAGAAAATTTTTTTTTGTTTTTTTCAAGAAATGCCAGCTTTTTAAAAAATATAAAGAAAGAAATATTCTTAGAAATATTTACATAAAACTGGATTATGATTTGTCAAAAGTGATAAGCATAATGTCTTCATTAGGCACTAAATTGGGCTAACTAACCTTTTCATTCTCAGTTTTTGTGATGGTCTCTTGTCTAATTTATCCTGAAGATAAGTGGGACTTGAATCCCAAGTGCTAGTACCCTGGTCTATATGTAATCTTCATGTGTTGTGGAACTTACACCAAGATGAAATATTTTAGACAAGTTTTTGAGATATACCAGCTTTTTTAGATGTAAAATGCTCTAAGACCATGCTCTGTACAAAAATGTTTACAAATAAATAACAAAAACAAATAAAAATATTGGTGTAATGCAACCAACTGAGTAGACTAGTACTTATCTTATTAAACAAGCCTTTCAGTTATACTCGACAGCTAAAAGGAATAGTTGCTAAATACAGCAATAACAACAAAACTTCCTAGTAGCTTAGCAATGTAATGAACTAACCACCAGCACCATACTCTAATCACTATATAAAATTGACCAAATATGTAATAACTGGTATTCTAGTTTATTTCAGATTAATCTACAGATACCATTTAGTTTCTTAATGACCTTGGATTTCATTTAAAACATTATTATTTTGTGCTTTTGACTTGAGAAGTCAACCTTTATACTATGCTTTACATTTATTGAATCGAAATAAAGTCAAATATGAAGTCACACCTTTTTTTAGTTTATTTACTTTTGAGAGAGAGCACATGGGGGCGAGAAAGAGAGAGAGAGAGAGAGAGAGAGAGAGAGAGAGAGAGAATCCCAAGCAGACTCTACACTAACAGCACAGAGCAGGACGTGGAGCTTGAACTCACTTAGCATGAGATCATGACTCAAGCTGAAACCCAGGGTTGGAGGTTTAACTGACTGAGCCACCCAGGCACCCCTACATGTTCTTATCTAATGAAGAATCCTATTAGGATAAAATATCATGACATACATTTCATTTATTTATAAGGTCAGTGAACTGGAACCTAATTATTCTTTCTATAATTCGTAATATTATTGTCAGATTTTTAATGTTATGCTGTCAGTCTCTTCAAAATCTGAATCATTAGGATTTTCTTAAGAAGATTTTAGCTTTATGCCTATATCAACTTGGCTAAACAATGTGTTCAAAGTTTACAGAAATTCCTCTTTTAATTTACTTTAGTATAATGTCAAATAAATTAAATTTGCCTAAATTCATCTTACACACATACACACACACACACACACACACACACACACACACATTTAGTAATACTTTTCTACCCATCATTGAGCCTATATATGGCATTCTATGAACCAAGCTGTCTAAAAGCATGTATAGTTAGGAAGCAGTAAAATTCAGGGATTATACACAATCAGAATATGAAGCCCAGTAACAAAATAATTAGGTAAGCACCTGATCACATGCAGTCCACTGTGCCATAAGTTGCTAGTTACTAGTTGAAACATACTCCCCTGCCTCCATCCTCCATTTTATTGGAGTGGCCCTGCGGTAAAGCTACAAGACTACATTTACAACTTCTTTCTTAATGAGTTGTGATCAGGTGTGCAAATTTTATTTGATAAGATATAGATACAAACTATTTGGGTCTTCTGGAAAGGCTCCTTAATTGGAGCTAAATTAGCTGCTAAATTAGCTAAATTAGGAACTAAATTACCCAAAGGAAAGTCCTTTGCCCTTTCCTCCCCCTTGCTTTTCTTCCTGCTATAACATGTACATGGAATTTGGAGTTCTGGTTCCATCTCACTTTGTGGACAGACATAGAAAGAAAAGCATGCAGCAGATAAATAAGAGGAGTCTGCATTGCTTAATGACATTATGAAGTCATCTCACCCACCAATCTAGTAATACCTACTGATGTTCTTTTGTGAGAAGACAAACACTAGTTTATTTTAGCTGCTGGAGTCTGGTCTTATTATAAGTAAAACAAAACAAAACAAAACAAAACAAAACAAAGTAGAACCATCCCTAACTGATAGGACACTCAGTGACATAAAATGTAATTAGATGCAACTTTCATGTGTATCAGAGTAACAAAATAGTTTGGTTTATTTTGCATGAGGTCATAATGTAGAAAATACTTGGGGGAGGGTATGTGTGCATTATTATTTTCGTATGAATTAATAAGTCAATGGTCATAGAAATATACATAGAAACTTATGATTTAGTAACTATTTTCCCTCAAGTAAAATATTCACCATACCTTGGATTAAAAATAACTGGGCCAGGTATAGGTTTCTAGAATATTTGTGAACAGATTCTTAAATACTTCTGCCAAGAAAATTATGGCAAGAAGGGACTAACTCCATAAACCAGATGATCCTGGATTATCACACAGAAAAATGAATTTAGCACTGGGAAACCACCCACCATGCTTCTCAAAACTGTGTACAACAGACACTGAAGTCTTTAATGGATTCTCTGTTGCTTTTGGCATGAGAATTGATTAAACTTGGATAGTAATAGAAAACATTCTAACAAAAAAGTGAGGTCATTTGGAAAATAACTATATCTAATTCAATATTTGACATTGCAAAAATGCCTTGCTGATGCTCAAAGATAAAATGCTAATAAATATATGAATTTCCACTACTAAACTCAGTTTCACCTCTTCCCATCTTATGTCCAGACAAAGAAAACTGATCATAAATAAAACAGGTTTTTAAAAATCTACCAAATCACGTGTCCTCTTTAAGCAATAATTCTCAAATTTATCATTTTGACCTCTGATATACATTTAGGTCTTTCCCTTTTCTTCTTTATCCAGCTTCTTGGCATTTAGCCTATAAAATAAATGAAGAAAGAGCAGGTCTCATGTGATACCAGTTGCATTTGATGGCAGAGATAGCAGAAAGCTGTGACTGGTGAGCCAGCACCTTCCTCTTTCATCTCCAAGTATGAGCATTGGGGCTTTGCTATGTTACCTGCAAAGGCTTTAAGATGGGGGCTTTCTCCTGGATGCTATGTCATGGGTAGGAGTACAAAAGTTGGAGAATGTGACAGGTGAAGAGAGGCAGACCATTCTTTTAACCGATGAGAGACCATAAATAACCATCTCTTGTTCATATCATACAACTTAAGAGTTGAAATATAATTTAGTTCTGTAGTTTAAAAAAATAGCATAACTTTCCAAGAGAGAGCAGATTATAGAATTCTAGTATCTAAGAGTGATAACAGCCAATAAAAATGAAGCTCCTCTGGTTAAGGTTTAAAGGGAATAACAAAGTCCCACCCTACTTGATCTTCTACAATTTCCCTTAAGCAGCTCTTATGAATTTGTCCAAGAAAATTTTCAGTTCTACAGGACCCTCAGAATGGACAGAACATAGTTGGAAACTTTTTGTCTAATTTCCCTCCTTCCATCTCCTACCGTTGTACAAGTTGGGTGCTGGATGAAGAAATTGAGATCAGAGAGTTTCAGGAATTTCCCCATACTTGTACTATCAGAGGGAGAATTGAATGTAGACTATTGGTCTATGGTTTGTTTATTTTTCATTATGCAACATTGTCTGGATATAAAGGGAATAATTCTTAATATCATTTCAAGCTGTTTTTTTAAATAACTTCCCATCTGAATATATTAAACTGCAGAGAGAGTGGGATTTATCACATACTTTGGATTTCTTCAGAAACTGAAGACAATTAACCATGACTAATCATGGAGGGAGTAATTCAGGGACATGGTATTCGGTTGTATAAAAATTCAAGGCAACCATGGACAGTTAACTCAATCAGAATATTATTTATTCACTATCAACTGTGTGCCCAGGATTCTGGCAGTTATAAAAGAAGCATAAAACATAGTACCTGACCTAAAGAAATGGACAGTTTTATTAGGTAGACTGTCTGTGTGTGTGTGTGTGTGGGGGGGGGTGTATTTAGAAGATAGTTATTAATTGACCTGTGTAGAATTTAATAAAAACTTTATTGTACTTAATGAAAGGGAGGAAGACAATTAGATTCTCTTACTTATTAAATAACAAATGAGTGAAAGAGAGAGAAATTCAGAAATTTGGGTTTTGGTCTTTGAAGTGATCAGAGGCTAATGAATCTATGGTTGTTCAATGTCTCTTGGCCTGTCAAACTCCTGGAAGGCAGAAGCTAAGAATTCTGAAGAGAATTATGGGTAGCATAGTGTAAAACAGACTATATATGGAAAGAGAAACAGAAATAGAGAATTTAGAAATGGAACTGGGAGCTTAGAATATTCTAACCAGTATATTTCCTAAAGTTAGACTGTGAAATTTCCCTTAAAACTTGACTCATGAGTCATTCTCTAAGCTTGTGTGAAGGGTTTGAGTTGTATTCAATCAAACTTTTCTTGACTAAGTCAGAATAAATGGATACAAATTACCTAGTAGAGTATATAGTAATAGTATACAAAACATGATCTATATCATTATTAGGTTGAAATACTATAATTCCTGGTACCCAGGATTCCACATGGTTGATGTTACAAAAACAAAAATGCAAAGCTGCTGCAGTTCTCAATGTGTTGTATAAAGGAAAACACTGGGTGGAATTTAAGAGCTGGCAGCTTTAGTTCTGTTTCTTCTACCAAGCATCCAGTTGCCCTTGGTTAAGACTGATGTAAAGGAGCCTTAATTTTTTCTTTACTTTTTAAAGTTTTTTTTTCATGTTTATTTATTTTTGAGAGAGAGAGAGAAACGGAGTGCAAGTAGGGGAGAAGCAGAGAGAGAAGGAGACACAGAATCCGAAGTAGGCTCCAGACTCTGAGCTGTCAATACAGATCCTGATGTAGGGCTCCAGCTCCCAAACAACGAGATCATGACCTGAGCCAAAATTGGTCAGTTAACCAACTGAGCCCTCCAAGCACCCCAACAAGCTTCAATTTCCTAATGATAAAGGAAAAGATGAGTGATTTCAAAGATATCTTCCATCTTTAAATTTATGTGAAACTGGGTTTGAATCAAAGACCTAGTGTAATCTACAAATATTTCTTAAAAATTTCCTGTGAAATTTTCCATGCATAAACTTATATGACTTGAAAAAAAAGGGAAAACGTTTTTTTTGTTTCAGTTTCTAATTTCTTCAAGTATTTTATTTAAGTATTATCTATGCCCATATGGGACTCAAACCCATAACCCCAAGATCAAGAGTCTCATGTTCCCCCAACTGAGCCAGTCAGGCATCTCTCTAAAGACTTTTCTTTAAATGTGAATGTTGTCATATTAGCTTTCCAGCTTTGCAACATATGCATAAACTCATTTCATAAAACTATTTAATTATCACTCAGTAAGATACAGGGGAATTTTAGTTTCTAAATCCTAACATGTGGGAAGTGTATGCTTGTTTTCCTTGATATTAACAAGATCCTAATTCCATCCAAAACGCTGACTTAACACAGGTTTAATCTTGTATATGTTGTTGTTATTGAGAATGGATCTATTTTGACATTTGATAGAAGCTATGATTGTGTTCTTATGAGAGTGATATTTAAAATTAGTTTCCCAGACCTGGTGTGCCCATTGAAACCTCACTAAAGGAAGAGGAGAAAAATGTCAGAGAAGCTCATACACTCGGATTTCCTTCTGCTGTCTAAACTTTTCTCCTGATACCTGCTCCTTGGCATTGCCTCTAGTGCCTCCAAGAGAAAATATGTTGCAAAATGACATATGAGTATTGTACACTATTTTAATATACTTTTAAAGGGAACAACTTTCTCTGCTCTCCTATTGCTGACCTCCCCACCCCTGTATTCATCTCTGTCCCTTTCCTTGACTCCTCAGGATACTGGAGAGTTTTCCTGGGGGATGAAAGCAAAAAGAAACTCTTGGTGCTTTAACAGGCTTGGAGACTGCAGGGAATTCTCATTTCTCACAGTGCCTCCTTTGATAGCAATTCAAGGACTCACTGTTGCAAAGACTGATGTATGTATTTTTAGCAAAAACAAGGAAAAGCAAGATGCTTTTCTATATGTTACAGTGTTTTTAAAATTGCCCATCACTTGGTAGCCATGTCTCCTCTCTAAGACAAAACTTCACAGGTTCATCTTCAAGTATAAGCCCATGACAAGTGACCATGTTGTTAGTGGTTGGAATTTTTATAGCCTTTAAATCACATAACATAAGGGGAAAATCTGACCCTGAAATTTAAACACTTACACACACACACACACACACACACACACATTATATTTGCTAGACAACTTTTGTTTAGAAGAAAAAAAAATTTTAAATGAAACAAGCTAATTTAATCTGGCAAAATCATGGTTCATCTTGGATTCATGTATTTCTCAGTAATGATTTCATGCCTCCTTTCTTGTTCTCCATTGTGATGGTTAATTTTTATGTGAAAACTTGACTGGGCTAAGGTATGCCTGTATAGCTGATGAAAGTTATATCTGAGTATGTCGGTGAGGATGTTTCCAGAAGAAATTAGTGTTTGAATCAGTAGACTTAGTCAAGAAGATCTACCCTTACCGGTGTGGGAGAGCCATCTAATCCTTTGAAGGTGTGGATAGAACAAAAAGCAAAGGAAGCATGAGTCCCCTCTCTCTCTTCTTGAGCTGAGACTGCCATCTTCCCTTGCCCTTTTTCTCAGGTCTTTGAATTCTGGAACTTGCATCAGTAACTCCCTCTCCCCTGCATTTCTTAGGCCTTCAGAATTGGGCTGACTTACCTCATTGGATTTCCTGGTTTTCCAGCTTGCAGAGAGTAGATTCTGGAACTTTCTGGCCTTCACAACTGCATGAACCATTGCTATAGCAAATATCCTCTTATAAATACCCTTATATATCCTAATGGTTCTGTTTCTCTTGAGAACCCTGATAATATACCCATCATTCTCCCTTTTCTGGGTCTTAGATATAAAAATCCATGTATATTTATCCACTTTTAATGACATTACTCTCAAACAATTTTATGTTTGGCTTCTGTGGGATATTATAGTACAAAACACAAAGGTCAGCATTAAAATTGCTAGGATATCTTATCTTTATTTGCAACAGCAAAATTATTATTAATGTTCTAGGTCAACGTTAGTAAAAATGCAAATGTGTTCATTTCTCTCAATTTTCCAGCATCTTTAAAATTGTGTCTTAGCCCAGCAGCCTGAAACTATGTTGGTTTTAACAGTAGTTTCTGAACTAAATGCCTTAGGTAACAGAAATCAGAGGAACAATATTGCAGGGTAAGGTCCCTTAACAAAGCAGTAGCACTCAACACGAAGAGATTCCAGTCTGGCCACCAAAACTGAAGAAAAAATGCCACTGTTAACAACTGCAAAACAGGAGGAGACAGGGGGTTAAAAGTTAAATTAGGAAAATCCTTTCAGCACTAAAAAGTAAGCCTATCCAAATGACGAACTGAACAAGAGTTTTTTACAAAACTGTGCATCCCATGACTGGAAATGTTCAGACAACAGATGGATACTAATCTAGGGGAATCCTGCAATGGGTGGAGGTTGCACCAGGTGAGCTGTAAGCCTCTTTTAATGCTGAAATTCCGTGGCTCTAGAAACCATACGGTGAGGGCATTTAAAACAGGACTGAGAGGAAAAGGACAGTTAATCCCTCAATGTTTTTTCATGTCCTCTCCTCTTGCTGCACCCCTGGAAATGCAGCCTCTCCTTTACAACAGAGGTACTAAATACTGGTATGCCAAACCTCATCTTTAATCTCCGAGCCTACTTTCCAAGTTTGTTTCTACACAATTATAGACCTCACTTAAAAATGATTAATATTTTTTCCATTAACTACATTTTCAAATGTTCTGAGACTCTGTTTCAGAGATGAGGCATGAGAGATGGCTGTACTCTAGGATAGAGAAGGATATGAATTGCATTCAGTCTGTGGCAGAAGGGAAGAACATAGGAGACTATTCCCCAGTTCAGATTTTTACCTGATGATTTACAAGGTATGTAAATTAGGAGGCGACCACAGAAGGTACACTTAATGACATCTTAATGCATCACAGAATTTACGACAAGGCATGAATAGCTTGTGCACTCAACCATTGGAAGCAGATGCTGCAATAATTCTACTTAATACTTAGAAGCAAAGTAAAGCATATTGTTTTTTGTACAAATGTTTATGAAACATTAATAAGAATAATATGCACCATTCAATGGTGAACATATAATCTGAAATCCCTTCCTATAAATATTTATAAAGGAGACATTTTGGTCCTCAACATAAATTGATTTTAAGTCCAGGTTCTGAAATGCTGCATCGTTTTCTTTCTCTGGGTATATATTTAACTAGAGTAAGACTAACTGACTCACAAGACAGCACTACTTTTTTACTGTACCTTCTTACTGAGAGCCTAAAGAGATTGCTTTGAATCAATTTGTAAAATATACTCTCCACTACAATAGCTCAGCTAGTGGCTTGGAAATGGAACTTTTACTATTGTGTTAGCTAGTAAATACTTACTGTGTTGGGAAGAATTAATGAGCTTCATTAAGTTCAAGGAAGTACACAGTTTCTAAATTATGTGGTAATACTTGATATGTATAATATAAATAATTTAAAAAATGCCTTTTCCATCAATGGCTCAAATGTTGGCTTAGTTATTCACAATGACCAATTATGTGTATTAAAAGAGCTAGAATATACTTGAGAAAAAATATTTTACATTTCCTTATTACAGTAAATGTGATTTACTATTCAAAATGCTGCAGTTCTTCACTGCTAACTACAGTTGCAGGGCTCTTAGTCACACCATTTTCTTTCTGGCAGTATCTTTTCCATTTTCAGTTGTATTATGTTTCTTTTAATGACTTTTACCAGCCAATGTCAGCTTTTGTTTTGTTTTTCCCCTCCCCCTAATGGGGAACCATTTAAAGAAATAGGATACTCTAACTGTGATTTTTTTTCCAGTTAAAATGATCCTAATTGTTAATTGCCATTCGACATTGCAGTGCTGTCTATCCTTAGCTTCCTGAGTTTGGTCAAAAATGTCAAGATTATGAAATGAATCATTTCTGTAACTTTATTTGTCTAAGTATCTAAAGATGGAGTAAGTTTAACAGCAAATTTAGCTTTCTCGAGAAATACAGTGAATTTATCGAAAAGCAGCAGATGAAATGTGAGCCTTGGGAAAAGTAAATGGACTTTATGGTCAAAATATCCCATAGAAACACAGCATAGGAAGGACAGATTGAGAAAGAGCTATGTATAGGAGTGATTTTAAAAGTAATGCTGAATTTGCTGCATCAATACCACTTAAATCTGTCTAACCCATTTGAACACAATATGACTGGTCATTTGAATCAGCCTTGAGACATCTGATCATAGCATAATGACATCTGCACTTTCCAATCCATTGGCTCATGTCTTATCATTTTAAGATTCTAGGATTTGTAACATCTTCTCTGACCTTTGTAATCATCTTGGATTTCCAAATACAGATATGCACAGTAGATGTCCAAATTCAAAGAGATCTATATCAAGCATCAGAAAACTATGCAACATTTTAAAATATTTAAAAAGGTATTTTGACCCACCCTTGTCCTACTACCTGAAACTGAGATAATATAAGACAGAATTGGTGAAAATTTCCTTCTTTTCTATTGTCATGTACCCCACTGTATGTTATGAAATTGTTCAACATTGAAAGCTTTTAACAAATTCAATCTCAATTTTTTTCTACAATGCCCCCATGAAATTAATTTTAACACTAAAGTAAGTGTTTATAAAAATATAGCACTAATATTTTTTGAAGTCATTGGTACTTAGGTAGAAATTTGTTTTAATTGGAATAAATTAGGAGAAATTGAATTTGTACTAGAAAATATCAATGGTTATTTTAAAGTACCAATTGATATTGTAAACTAAAGGCTCCAGAAATATTTAAGTTTTATCCATATCACAAAATTTGCCATGCAGTGGGAAGAGAAAGAATGGAAAATAATGAATATAGCCCAGAGCCCATTTTAAAGTAGTTAGAGGCAGAGATTATAGTTTAAACTATAATCTGTTAGATTATAGTTAGAGTAACAGTTAGATTACTGTTAGAGTAAGCCTAGGATAATAGTATTCCTGAGCCCAATTGTGGTCTAAGCATACTTAATAAAATAGTAAATGTCCTTCCTTTAAGGCCAGACTCGTAATTCCTTCATTAGACTCCACATTCACAGCATTACAGGAGGCTAGGTATGGTTTATTGCCTGGGTTCAAACCCCAATGCCAGTCCAACAGCCACTACAAAACTAGCCTCCTCTTTTCTATTACCTTCATCATCACCTTGATCTAAGATGAAAGAACCTACTATTCTCTAGTTATTGTCCCCATCCCTTCCTGAGACTGTCCTTTTTCTGATATTCTCACTGGGAGTCCGGTTGAGATCAGAATGGCAATGGTAGCAGTGGCAAGGAAACACACACTTTTATATATTCTATTGCATATAATATTCATCATAACTCCATCTGGAGAGATCAGAGAAAAGACTTAAAGAGGTTATGTATATTGCCCAAAGTCACACACCTATGAAGGGATATGGCTGGACTTGCTGATTTCAAAATCTTCTGTTCCCCTACTGGATCATCCTGGTGCCAGCATGAATGCCTGGTGAGGATGTGCTTTTATATCCAAACTAATTTTCCCAAGGCCAGTACCATGTCTACCATGATTTCTGGTTCCATCTAGGGAGGGTCAAAAATTATCATGGCAATACACCATTTAATTTGGTAACAGATTATGACCTAAACCTAACATCTTCAATTAGTTTGGAAAGTAGATTATTTGAAGGGAAATGTAACTCTTTTTCAAAGCTAGTTTTAAATGCATATTTTTAAGTAGAAAAATAAGTGATCACAGTTCTGTGGCAAAAATTCTTAATTATTTTTCTGATAGCTTTTTTTCTCCTCTGAAAATTTACCTTCATACTTGACATTTGGCATGTGAATAGGAGTTTGAAAGAGAGAATAAGCCATGGGTAATAAAGAAATAAATGATTCTAGGAAAAGGCTTGAGGAAATGTCAAACTGAGATTATAGACGACTAGGACTGCTATTCTTGTAACTTATTTTCCTGGATATACCCTTTGACATACTTTCATAAATATTTTCTTTGTCTCTCCAAATGAAATTCAAACTCCTGAAGCTTGTAGGGCAGATAAAGTGCTTTATTAACATTACTTCCTCATGTCTCACATTTAGTTGCTGTTTAATAAATATTTATTGAATAAATGAATACAAATGAAAGAGCAAACTTTAACTCTTGTACATTGTATGTTGTACCATATTTGCTTGACTGTAAACTATCAATTGTCTTGAGTCATGAGTATAAGGTACAATAATAAGACTTATGGATATTAATCAGAACAAAGTCTTTAAAAATATGTTTGTAAGTTTGCATGTATGTGTGCAAGAGTATGTGAGTTACAAGTGTGTGTGTATGTTTAGTGTTTGTAGTCATCTCTCTTTCACAATGTGCACATATTTTGGAAGTCATTTGATTGATCAAATTCATAATGTCCTTTTAATACATGGAACCCATAACTAACTCTGTACCTTAGGAACTTGAGATGATAGCTTTTGAATGCTATTGCATCATACCAATAGCTGATCAAAGTGACAAAGTTGATAAGAAGGTATCAGAAACTCTGGGCTCTGACATTGCTGATAGACAGAAACAAGGCCATGACTCCAGAGTAGGGATTAGATGCCTTACATGCCAGATTTGCCCAGAGATGCTTACATTTTATTTTTTACTTGTATCATAATTAAACAACTTTTATTGTAGAAATTCTAACCACTAATTACTGTTTTATATTCAGACAACACCTTTTAAATTATGATAAATACAGTATTAATTAGAAATACACTATACTTTTAAAATCAGTCAGGCTCAGGACTTCTGATTCTGGACCAAAATGGGATAAATTCACTTTTCCTTATTGCTTTAATAAGTACAGATAAAAGCTATCAAGATTACATACGTATATATATATGTATATTCCATATATACATGAAATATATATATCCATATATACATGAAAACTCTGATAGGTAAGGAGAAGAGGGCAGACCAACTAGGACTTTGGGGCCCAAAGAATGACTTGGTGAAATTTTTCAGGGTTTTCTTTTTGATTTACATATTTGAGACTGGGAAATGAAAATGCAGCAAACTTGAAAACCACAAAAGATACATAGCCAACAAACAAGTAAAAAAAATAAGCAACTATACAATAAATATCACCTTGTTCTAGCTGAGGGACCAGAAAAGGGTCAAACTAGCAAGAGAGAAAACTTTTAGACAACAGCTTGCATATCTCAGCCAAGTATCATGGATAAGAAGCCATGCCCCAACTCGTTCCTGGTAGCAAACACTGGGTAGGGAATGCAGACATATATCATTACTGTCTATAATGAGCGCCACTTCTCTCCTCCCTCCTTACCTTCCTCCACTAAAGTGGGATCCAGAAAGAATGAGTGGGAAGCTGGGACTTTCAGGCCTGGTAGTAATGAGCCACCTACCTTCATGGTATCAATGTAGACTTCCACACTCATGCTAGTCTGTGGCCCCCTTCCCCTGCTAGGACAGGATCAGAAGAGGCCTCCTAACCAGAAGATTTAAATAAGTTCTGGAATCTATCAATATAATACTCCTAATGTCCAGGATACAACAAAACCTTACTTGACGTAACAAGAACCAGGAAAATATCAGCTTGAATGAAAAAGCCATCAACAGATGCCATTGTGGTAATGACACATGATGGAATTATCTAACAAAGATCTTAAAGTAGCTGTTATAAAAAAAAGGCTCCAAAGAGGAATAATAAACTTGTTTTAAATATATTAAAAAACAGAAAGTAGAATCAAAAAAATAGAATATACAAATAATAAACAAATGGGAAGTTTAGAACAAAAAGTATGTAAAATAAAAGCCCTCAGTGAATGAGCTCAACAACATAATGTAAAGAACAGATGAAAGAATCAGTAAACATAAAGACAGAACAATAGAAATTACTTACTATGAACAAGACAGAAAAAAGTAAACTAAAAGACAAAATAAACCAAGCCTCTGAGTTATGTGGAAGTATAAGACAATAACTGACATTTATGATGTTGGAGTCCCAGAAAAAAGGTAGAAAAAGAGTGTGGCTAAAACATCATTCAAAGATACAATGGCTAAAATTTTTCCAAAATTATCAAAAGTATAAAGCTACAGTTTCAAGAAGTTTAGTGAAACACAAACAGCATATACCCGAAGAAAGTCATATTAAAATATATCATAGATAAATTTCTGAACACTGAAGACAAAGAATAAATCTTGAAAGAAGTACAAGAGAAACACCTTACATAAAGTAGAAAAATAATTAGAATTCTCTACACTTCTACATCTAGTGAAATATCCTTTAGGAATCATAGGGAAATCAAAATATTCTCAAGTGAAGCAAAAGTATAAGAATTTGTCATCAGCACATCTGCCCTAAAAGAATGGCTAAAAAAAGTTCTTGAAACAAAATGGGCATGATTAAAAACAACAACAACAAATCTTAGAGCATGAGGAAAGAAAGAACTGAAAAAGTAAACATATGGGAAAATACAGTAAATGTTCCTTCTAATGAGTTTCTAAATTGTGTTTGATAATGAAGCAAAAGTTATTACATTTGTGTGATATGGTTTTCTATACAGAGGAAACATTTAAGACAATTATAAACTGAAAAGGGCAAAGGATTTAAAGAAGAGAGTATTTCTTTGTGGTGATGAAGCTTTTGTATCTTGAACTTGGTGGTTATGTCATGAATCTACACAAGTGATAAAATGACATGAACTTGACATGAATACCAATCTTAATTTCTTGGTTTTGATATTATGCTATAGTTATATAAAATGTAACCATTGGGGAAAGTTGGGTACAGGGTACATGGAAACTTTCTGTACAATTTTTGCAACTTACTATGAATCTGTAGTTAAAAAGTTAAAAAGAAAAAGGCACAAAACCTCTGCATGGATTTAGGTATATATATTTGCTATGTATTTTTTCCTTTGAAGAATAAATATATTCCATATGTTATATACAAATAAGTGTTCAGGACTGCTCATTCCATCTCACATTCAAACTTGTTCCCAATCTAGCACTGAATCTTTGGAAATCACAGTATGTAGACATGTTACATATTTTAAGTATCATTCAACCTGATCTTTATATATATGAGATGTCAGGGTGAAATGCAATAATTAAGTAAGATTTCTAAATAAGATTGGTAATTTCCAAGCTAGTATTTAATCCAGTGAACTTTCTTTTTGTTATTTCATGCAAAGTATTAACTTTGTTAACTTTACTATTTTATATGCATTATCAATCTATTGGTATAAAAAAATTGCTATCTCTACAGCTATAAAAATGGTTATTATAAATATACTTTCTACTAATAATAGTTTTTGAATAACTATTATGTGCCATGTTCATTAAGTATATCATATTATTAAAACCCACAACAGTCTTGAAATGCAGATATTTTTTCCATCTCTTCATCAGAGATAAAGATGAACCACTGAATATTTACATAATAAACCCAGGATTTCCGTATGGTGGTCAAAGGCAGTATTCAAACCTACATTTGTATCAGACAGCCTACAATCAGGAAAGCAGAAACCACACTAGGGATCTCAAACAAAAGATTTAACATGGGGAATTGGTTATGCAGGTTTTTAAAAATGAAAAAGGCAAAAATTGGAATGTGTGTTAACTCAGAAATGAGAAACAATGAGAAGCCAGTGCTACCTGAAGGGCTAGGAGAACACAAAATACTGTTAGTAGCAGAATCTGCCAGCACAGAGGTAAGGCCTCCACCACGGGTGGCCAATGGTCCAGAAGTAATTTCAGAATAAGAAGAAAGGGAGCTAGGGTGAGAATGTGGGAGGGTGAGAAAGATGATCATGTTCCTCTCTTCCTGATTTGTCTCTCAGTGCACAGTACTTCCTCTTACTGATCACATTCAAAGAGTAGTGATACTCTGGGAAAAATACTGTGGGAAACAAGAGTTTGCAGATTCCCAGTATAAACAAGGGTAAGGGGGAAGGTATTAAAAAATTGATTCAGACTGATTTTTTTGGTCATAGTATTTATATTAGAACATGGTGTCTTTAAACCAGGAACTATATGCTAGTACTTAAAAGTTGAATTCTAAAGGCAAAATTTCTTCATTATATTTTCTAATTTCTAAGCATTCTAAAACTATGAATATATACTTTAGTTTTTTTTTCTTACTTCCCCTCAGCCTTCCAGAAATGCAAAGGTAGGCAATTTTACTTGTATATTTAAGCAGTTGTGTAAAAATCTTTAACATTAAGAAATAATTCTAACCTTTGACATGATCCAAAGACAAAAAATGCTGACCTGTTTTACTTTCTTTTCATAGATGCCTGGTTAGCATTCAAGGTGCTAATAAGGTCAAGGTCTCAGGTATATTTCCATAATGGGCCAGTTAGCATCACTGCCCTCATGTCCACAGATGATTTTTCTAAAGTTAGTAAGGCATGTTAATAGATGCTGTTGTTCACTTGAAATACGTTGGTGGCTGATGTACCACTGCAAAACTCAATGATAGCATTGGTAGAGGCAGAAGAAAAAGCTTCCCTCTGACTTTTGCTTTTAAAACTATGTTACTTAGATGATTCTAATTATGTCTATCTTGAAGATATTATTACACACAAGAACCTGAACAACACCTGACCAGCAATTTGGAGTAGGTGAGTCGTTTCCAAACAATATAAATTAGTGGGTGATAAAATAAATGTAATGATTTAGTAAATCTGAACTATGATGTTTGAAAATGAAATTAAACACAATAAGATAATTAATAATAGAATAGGATAGAATAGAAATCGATAGGAGAGAATAGAATAGGAGAGAAGAGTATTAAATCAGAATAGATCAAGAAGTGAATATTTGATGTTTTCTTCTATTGCCTATTTGCTTGTCTTTGTGTGTACGAGTTTTGTGTCATAATAGAAAAATGTGCTTCTCACTATAAATTGTGAAAAAAAGTGTTTGAATTTGAAAAATAAAGTGAAAAGACCTAATTGAAACAATTCTGCCCTTCTTGATGTTTATGTAACTAAAACTACTGTGGCTAATTTTCTCCCTTTCCTAGTTGAAAGGAAAAGGGTAGAAGGCTTGATGCCTTAAAATACTAATTTTTCATAAGAACATCCATTCGACTTAGTTAATTCCTTCCATCCTCACTTTACTATAGATAAAAGTAAGATTTTTGAACCTGTTTTAAAGCCAATATTTTTGTCACTCTGTAGGACTAATGCCACTCCAAATCATATAGATTTATCTTGTAGATTGGAAACTTCTTTTATGCAGTGGTTATTTTATTTTGTTTCATTTCATTTTATTTTATTTTTGCAGTGGTTAGTTTTTAGACTGTCTTCATATCTTATTTGTATAGTGTATACCTTACTGGTTACTTAGGATGGAGGGAGGGCAGTTGTGATTTCTCTATAAAGCAGAAGACTGAATAATATCGTCATAGTTTATGAGCTGTCAGGTTTGCCAGCCTGATTGTGGTAAGCAGAATCTCAGATGGCCCCCAAATATTTTCCACTTTCTAGTGTTCTTGGCCTTATGTTATCTCATCCCTTTTTATAATTTGATTGTTACTAATAAAATATAACAACATTAAGGGACGTCACTTCTATGATTAGATTAAAAAGATTGTAACTTCTGTCTTGCTTGCAGATTTTCAGTATTGCCTTCTCAACTTGCACAGTTTGATGAGTAAAGTTTCCTTCTGGAAGAGTTTCACATGGTGTGGCCTCCAGCCAACAGCCAGCTGGAAACTGAGGCCTTATATCTCTCCAGGAAACACTGTATAGGAACTGAAAGCTACAAATAACCAAATAAGATAAGATCTTTCTCCAGTTGAACCTTCAGATTAGACCTCCACCTCTTGCTGGAAACTTGATTCCAGTCTTCTGAGAGATTCTTAAGGAGAGAATCCACTTATGCCATCTCTAAATTCTTGATCCACAGAAATTGTGAGGTAATAAATGTGTGTTATTTTATGCAGCTAATTTGGGGTGTAATTTGTTACACACAACCATGAATTACCAGTGCACTGGTATATACTTAACAGAGACATTTGCCACTTTCTGGAAGTATTTTTGGCTTTTACAACTTCAGAGGTGCTATTGGAATCTAGTGGGTAGAGGCCAAAGGTGCTGTTAAACATTCTACAATACACAAGACAGTCTTCTGGCAACAGAGCTGAGAAACACTGGTCTAAAGCAAATTGCAGTACCTTTAGATCTCATTCCACACAGATTTTAGATCTTGTTCCACACACTACTTCTAATATCCACTACCAAAAGAAAAACTATGTTTAAATCCATTCTTCAGAATGTTAATGTAAAATAAATATTTCATTCATTTTTGAAGGATCACAACATCTTTGTTCTTAGAAATATTCCAGAAGAAAAATATGAAACATATCTCCATTAAAATACTTTTAAGTTTATTAATTCTAGATCTATGTCCACTCTGAAATATATAGGTAAGCTAGAAGCTGATAATAAAACATCCAAATGAGCTAGAGAAATTTTTAATCTCACAATGGTAATACCTCAGTAGCCAAATTTATCTTTCTCTATATTTGGTGTATTATGCACCCCCTCAGGCTAAGACTCATTATGCTATCTTATATCTTACACAGAGATGGTTGACATATAATGCAAGGAGATCCTCAAATCCTGGTGGATATGTCTGTAACTTTCCACATTCAAACAAAAATTCTTCCTGAATAAACCAATGGCATTGTCACCGAAAGAAGGTATACATTTTTCCACAGATGGAACTCTAAGTAACCAGTGCGCAGTGTGAATAGCCAGTATGTTTCATTTATGACCTGTCCTGTCAGAAAAACAGCATAATTTGTATTATTCACAAATTGATATATTTCTGGTACATAAAAACAGCCTGAATGATAAGGAAAAAAATACTGATAAGATTGTGCTTCTGCCTTATTCAGAACAATAGTATTATTACTGATTCTTTTTTTAAGAAAATAAGAGTGACAGCTGAGATTCCATTAAAGAAATAGCTCTTCATACTAAAACCAAGCATCATCATACTTAGAGTTACCATAAACTCACAGTCTCACATTGCCATTACCTTCACCAAGTAAACTATATAGTCCCTTCATCTTGACTGCACAACTTTGCACTTCACCTTTGCCCACATAGACAAAGGAATACAGGTTAAGGACACAGCTGTCAGTGTCTATTGCCCTTCAAGCATATTCTTGTCCTATATTTATTACCTAGACTAAAGACAACTGAAAGGCTGATTTAAACTCAGACTGTTATTTTGTTTTGACCATGATCATGAGAGAAGATCAGCATAAACTTGAAAAGAACTTAAAGTGCACAACATGTAAAATCAAAGGTACTGGCTCACTATGGTCCCTTCTGTTCACTACTCAAAAGCTCCAATGCCTTCTTATTCTCTACAAAAATTTTTGTCTCCATCTCTCAATGATTTCTCTCCAGTTGCTTTTTTTAAAAAAAATATTTCTCAGTACTTCCTATCATGAATTCTTATTTCAGTCAAATTCAATCAGAATATTTTCTCCTTTTTATATCTGTCACAGCTCATGAGGTTCCTGCCATCTGAACTAACTTTTTCTTTTACTGCACATAATGTAACCATTCTCAAAAGTCCAGGTAATATTTTAGTCTTCATGATACCTTCTTCAACCCTCAGCAAGAAGACAGTTCTTTCCCTCTTTTAAAACTGCAAAATGTGGTTTATTTGTATGTTTCAGTTCTCATTTTATATTTAATTGCATGTCTGAATTATCTTTGCATTTCTCCAATGCACAATGTCTACTCTATTAAACACACATGTAATCACCTGACCTAGACCCTAATGAAAAGCAAAGCACTGGCCTAAATTTGCAAATTCACATCTTTGTTGTCCAATCATTGAATATATATATTTTTTGTTCGGTTTCACTTGATTATTACTGAGTGTATCATTCACTTTATAAGAAATAGAAAATAATAAAAACTGACAAATAGCAGCACTTCCATAGTAATTAAACACTTAATAGTGGTCTATACAGAGCTCTTTAATATCATATATCAACCCTTAGTCTGGCACTATCAAATAAACATATTGATCTTCCTTATTTCTTTTCTTGGTAATGAAAGATGATATAATTCATCACAAAGATACTCTTGAAAGTCTAAACTGTTGACTTGCTCTGGGATAAAGCTTTCCTTCCTAGAACAGGAAAGACAATACGGTTCATGTGCAATTGCTATAATGTAGGGGAAGTACAATTAAATTTAATTAAGCAGTTTTAATGACCAAAGTGTTAATCTAGTTCATAATATCCGGTCTTAATGTGTGTTTTGTCTGATAAATTCATAATGCCTCCCAACATTCATTTGGCTTGATTCTGTAGCCTGTCACAGAAGCAAGCTGAATGGTTCAGAGAGAAGAATAAACAATTCTCCTTCTTATATAAAGTGTTTATTTATGGCATATTTGGGCATATTTATAATAAAATAGAATATTTAGATGACTAGCATCTATCCTGAAGAATAATATGTGAAGAAGTTAAAAGTGAAAGGAGAAGAAGGGAATATAAACACAGATCAGATAATTATGCTTTCTCATTAACTCTGCAATCTTGTAAATGAAACTAAATATCCTGGCACATTTAACAGACTGAATATATTCCATTACAAGGATTTACCTGCTAATAAAATAAAAATATTCTTCTTTTTAGATTGAAATTTGGGTTAATTCCATTCTCTTGCCGTCGTATCATAATGGTACCAGACAATTAATATCTACTAATGGCATCAGAATTTCCTTCTGAGAGTAAGTACAAAGTCATGAAACTTTATAATTTACAGTGCTCTAGATTTTGTGTGTACTTATTTTGTGAATTTGCTTTTTATAATAAGCAGTTTAAATATATGATTCTTTAAAGGTAATTTCACAAATTTCCTTTTGTCTTCAGGAAAAATATCTAATAATAAAGATGATAAATATTTTCTTTCATTTCTTTTCTTTCCAAGGAAGAACAGGCTTTGAAATACACAACCTTTCATTCACTTGAGTAACTTCAACTTAAATAAAATATATTTCAGTACTATTTTGTCTTTTGGGAACTTAGGCATATGGTTGATGGGTGACTAGATAGGGGATAAATAGAGAAATAATTTTGTACTTGCTTCATATAATATCTTATGTGGTTAATGTAGATAGCACTTAATAGGAGATTTGTTTCTTGGGAAGCAGTTAGATGATGATGATGTTGGGAAAGAAGCCTGGAAAAAAGGAGTCCAGAGGAAGTACTAAAGAAGGAACATGACACAAGCAGCACTTTCCAAACAGTGGTTCTCATACACCTGCACCACAATTAACTGGAATACTTGATAAATATGTAAATTTCCAGACCTACTCAAAACACATTGGGTCAAAATCTTTCAGGGTTGGACAAAAGCATCTGAATTTTTAATAGACATTTTTAGTGATTCTGAAGCACATTAAAAATTGAGAACCACTGCTAATAAGAAAAGCACATTTTAAATTTTGTATAAGTATAATAAAAACTTTTAAAAAGCATCAGGGTACTCAAGTTTCATATTTTCTCCGTATCTTTCTACCTTTTTAATTCAGCATCTCTACTTCATGTTTCTCTGTAGACTTTGTCTGCTTATATAGCCTACCAGGTAGAAGATGATCAGATCACAAAGCCTATATCCTTACATTACTGTTCAAGAAACCAGCTAAATCTGAGACTATATTCATTTGGCCTCAATTCCAAATGTCTAGGGAATGGATTCTCACTGTCTCAGACTGGACTAAATGCCTATCAACTGCCCAGTAACCTATGGTCAGAAAGACATGGCCATGAAATAAAACATAGTTACATGGCACTATCCCAACTACCTGTGAATTCATTTACAAAGCATTTTGAGTATATCCTATTTTACAGAGACAGGACACCATATCTAGGATACAATAGTACACAGTTAGGAGGGAGAAATGTTTCCAAAGATGAAGTAATTATTAATTCTGGGCAGAGAATTTAAAATATGTCAGCCAAGAGTAGCAAAAGAGTGGTAAGAATCTAAGTGTCTAATAATAAGATTTAGTTAAAAGATATGTCCATGAAGTAGAAGAGTAAAATCCATTTTTTTAATGATTAGAGGGTTTCATTTAATGTATATTCATTTTTGAGAGAGAGACAGAGACAGAGATAGAGCACAAGTGGGGGAGGGTCAGAGAGAGAGGGAGACACAGAATCTGAAACAGGCTCCAGGTTCTGAGCTGCCAGCACAGAGACCGATGCAAGGCTCAAACTTGTGAACACTGAGATAATGGCCTGAGCAGAAGTCGGATGCCTAAACCAACTGAACCACCCAGCCTAAACAACTCATCATGCTCTGAGTAAAATGCATTCTTAGAAGAATATATAGAATGAAGGAAAACTGTTCAAGATATATTGTTATGCCCAAAACACATACAAATTTTAAGATTTGTAAAAATTTGTATTGTTTTAAACCATTATATTTATGGTAGAAACAGAAAACTAATGCAATATGCTAAAGGAGAAAAGTACACAGATATAATGCTGCAATAATCAGACATATATGTGATAATATTAACATTATTTTAAATGCTCATATAGGGAAATGGATAAATAAATAATAGTATGTTTATATTTCAATGCTATACATTAGTTAAAATAGAATAAGCCAAATACACATGTACCAAGATATTAAATCCTCAAAATATGTTGAATGATCAAAATAACTTATATAATAAGTAATTTTTCATATAATTTATTGTTTTATTAAACTGGAAACACTATATTTTATGTGGATTCTTAGACTTAGTAAGAGTTCACTGGAAGGTTATACATCAAATTCATTACAGTGGTTGCCATTGTAAAAGTAGGAAATGGGACTGAAGAAAATTCCAAAGATAATTCTAAATATATATGAAATATTTTAGGCTTTTGTTTTTAAAATTCCAAGATGAATACATATTAAAAATAAAGATAGAAAAGAAATAGAAAGAAGAGACGGAAGGAGAGAGAAGGACAAGAATCATAACTGTGGAGATTAAAAGCACTAAAATTAAGCTGAAACATTTCTGTGTGCTGTGTAAATTTAGGCAAAATACTTGAGTTCTCTAAGCCTTAGTTTTGCTCACTTGAAAAAGAAAAAGAAAAAGATATAATAATTTTTTTCTGTCCATTGGAAGAGTTAGAAAAGATAATCTATGTAAAGTGGATAATAAAAATAAAAGCCTTGTCCATGGTATGGACTGAACAGAAACTAGTTATTTCTTCCTTCCCAACATTATCTTTGAGGTGTTTAGATCCCTCAAGAAATATCTTTCCTCAAGAAAGATGGAGAGGGAAGGATGGAGTCTAAAACTAGTGCAAAAACTTGTTACCCTTACTCACAGAGACATCTGGGCAACTGAATTTCATTTTAGATCTATAACAATACATTCAGGAAGGTACGGTCCCAAGTTGTATAAGCTTAGGGAGATTGAGAATGAAAGATGAAAACTTTGTGCAGCTCTATCTGCTCTGTGTACCATCCCTTAACAATCAGATTGTGCATTGCATTATAGATGAGATGCACCTGGCCCAGGTATTGGGCTTTCCAGCATGATCTAGGCAAGACTGCATCCTGAACTCTTTTAGCTATGTTGGGCTTGAAGAGGTTCCAAATTCTGATTTTTATTTGTTTTCACCCTTATCCACATA
Organism: Hyaena hyaena; assembly: GCF_003009895.1. Classification (NCBI taxonomy): domain Eukaryota; kingdom Metazoa; phylum Chordata; class Mammalia; order Carnivora; family Hyaenidae; genus Hyaena; species Hyaena hyaena. The sequence goes on along the minus strand of NW_024081857.1, from coordinate 147,654 downwards.
TATTGGTCTACTGTTCAGCCCCTTTTTGGCAGATTAAAATGCTTAAATCTTCATATGTCATTGTAGAATGTTGATCAACTTTACTATATATCCTATCCAGTGCTGGAGGGAACATTATTTTCATTATTATTTTGTCTTCTTGCCCTTCTTAGTGATGCCCAAAAACATAAGATGCTATTGTGATGGTCATGAAATGGGGCAAATAGCTTTAATCTTTTGCCTATCAGATGTCCCAGCATCTCTAAGCATACCATTTACCCCCTGGCTATAGTGATTAACTCAGAGATGAGGATGCAACCTTTGGGGATGTTGAGATGTTAGACTTTTGAAAAAGAAGACCCTACTCTTTTATACTGGACTTGACCCTGAAGGAATAAAGCCATGATCCTTATGGAAGCATTCTGGCTAGTAAGAAAAGTTTATAATTAAGCCAAAATGGAAGAGAGAAGAGTCAACAAGTGGCAATAGACCTTGTCTAAACACTCTTTAGTCCTTTGTACCAACGTATGCTTGACTTGATTTTTTCTTGGACTTTTTAATTATGTAAGACAATAAATTATCCTTTGTATTTTAGACAGCTTTAACAGAATTTTCTGTAACTTTGAAAGGAAAAGGAGACGCATTTCCATTTCCTTCCTTATGGAATATAGCAGCCAGAGGAATTAGCCTGGTAGCTCCAGGTTGAAACAGTTCCTATCAGTGTTTATGGATCCTTCCCAGTAGTACTGAATAATGTTCTGATTAATACTCACATTCTCATTTAGGATCTAAATATGCTTCCTCTGTTAGCCCATTCCAGCTTCTGATCCTTTTCTGGAGCAACATCTTGCTTTCTATAATCTCCAATCCCCGGAGAGTTGTAAATAGAGATTTGTTGAATATAGGCATACTTTGTTTCCAAATCAATAATCTATGTGGGATTCCTTAGCACTGTGCTTTGTTTGGCATAGGGAGCTTTGTGGTATTTCTAATTGCCTGAAGCTTCCCTAACTGCCATCATTCTGAGACTTGTTCTTTGGAGCCTATGCTGATTATTTCCCAAATAACAGACTGCCTTGAGGAAATCTCTGGACATAGCTAGGTTTAAAAACTGGAGCATATGAATACAGGAATGACCAAATGTTTAACTGAAACAAACACAGACTAAGAGCAAATTATTGGAGGAGGGCAAAACTACTACCCTGAAGTTTGACTGAAAAGAAAAACAAAGGTTGGAATGATCATGAAGATAAATGAATCTAGAAGGAACAGGCACAAAAGAAACTAGCCAAAGTTAATGGAACATCTATAAGCATTAAAGAAAAACAAGCAAATTTAGACATGAATCTTAGGCAAAATTATAAGAAATAAAACAAGCAATCTCTTACATTTCTTCTTCTGTGTATGGAAACATCAGACTTCTTAGCCTCTGAAGGACCCTTTTCTACATTCCAATCATCATGTGATTTTTCTACCAGACACATGATGACTTTCCTCACACTCACTTTGCCTCCCCTTGGAGTTCCTAATCCTAGTGTACTTTTGGCTTCACAGAAAATTGAGAGTAAACTTTTCTTGCTGTTTTCTGGATCTAGAGCTTTATCCCACAGTTCCACAACAACTGATTGTCTAACAATTCTATTCCATTCTGATGCCAACTACCCTGAGTTAGCACAGATTCCGATGGTTAAGGATTCATCCCCACAAGATCACTCCCAGTCAGACTGCAGGAATCAGAAAAATTGGGATCCTCAGGTTATCTGCACTTCTGCCAACCCAGCTGGCTACAAATTCTTGTATTTCCTCAACTTCCCACTTAGTGTTGATAATTCACTAGAACAACTCACAAAACTCAGGACTGCACTATACTAATAATTAGTTTTATTACAAAGGCTAAAAGTCAGGAAAAGCCAAATAGAAGAGATACATAGGGCAAGATATGCAGGGGTGGGGGTGATGGGGTGGGGTGACACAGTGCTTCCATTCCCTCTATAGGAACATCACCCTCTCAGGACCTCAGTGTGTTCACCACTCCAGAAGCCCCCAGAGACCTCACTATTGAATTTTTAATTGAGGTTTCATTACATAGCCACAATTGATTAAGTCATAGGCTCCACTGAAAATTGAACTCAGTATCCAGACCCTCTCTCAGGAGATTCAGGGATTGGGCTAAAAGTTCCAACCCTGTGATAATGTGGTTGGTGCCTCTGTTGACAAGCCATCTTTATAAAAAAATTTTTTTAATGTTTATTTATTTTTGAGACATAGAGACAGAGCAGGTGAAGGGCAGTGAGAGAGGGAGACACAGATTCCAAAGCAGGCTCCAGGCTCTGAGCTGTCAGCACAGAGGCTGACATGGGGCTCAAATTCACAAACTGCGAGATCATGACCTGAGCTGAAGTCGGACTCTAAACCAACTGAGACACCCAGGCGCCCCTGACCAGCCATCATTTTGAAGCTACATAGGGGCCTATGAGTAGCCAACTCATTAGCATAAACTCCAGCGGGGTCCAAAGGGCTTCCTTATGAAGAACAAACAACTCTTATCACTAAGAAAATTCCAAGGGTTTTAGGAACTCCATGCCAGGAATCTGGAATAAATATAATATACCTGACTCTTGAACAACCAGGGAGTTGAGGGCCCTTACTCCATGGAGTCAAAAATCCAAGTATAACTTTTGACTACCCCAAAACTTAATTACTAATAGCCTCTGTTGACCAGAAGCCTTACCAAAAACATAACGAGTCAATTAACAGATATTTGTATGTTACATGTATTATAAACTGTATTCTTACAATAAAGTAAGCTGGAAAAAATAAAATGTAATTATAAAAATCTCTATGGTACTCTATTTGTTGAAAAAAATCCATTCATGCCCATGTTGTTCAAGGATCAACTATATATAATTTGTACTATACCATGGAATTTCCCCCTGGAATTCCAGAGGTGACATGTAGACTAAAGAGAACTTTCATATCAGCATTACAAACCCCTGTTCTCTATGCTTGGGTCTTCATAATTTTTGGGATAGATCAAAATGGTGTCTGAGAATTATTTAAAATTGCATGGGATGATTAGTATTTTTATTTAAAAACCCTAAACTTATTCATATATATTTTACGAAACTGAAGTGTAAAATTCTTCACAAACTTTACAGTAATTCTCTCTCTCTCTCTCTCTCTCTCTCTCTCTCTTTCTCCCCAGCTAACCATTATGCTCTGAAAGGTTTCAATGGGCATAAAAGTTTGTACCAGTCATTTCATCTCAGCTGTATTTATTCATGGTTTTTCTTTTTGTTTATTACTTGCCTGTTATGGTTTCATTTGTTCAGTTTGCATTTCCATAGTTAATGCTGTATTATATAATATCTTCAATTCTAGAAGTTGACTACTGGCCTGTAATATTCAAGATATGTTAGATAATAATAAATGACCACACAACTCAGTGGCTTAATAGAACCAAATGTGGTCTCTTACTCTTGCTTCATGTCTCAAAGACCAGCAGGGGGCTCACTTCACTATACTTACCAGGGTCAAAGGCCTTCAGAGGGTTCATCTTGACACCTGTATCTTTGATTGCCACAGCAAGAGACGAGAACCTGGCAATTTATTCACTAGCCCTAAGACCTATGCTCAGAATGGATGGCTGTCATCTGCTCACCTTTTACTGCCTAAAGCCCCATCAGTCTAAAGCCCCATCTCTTAGCATAATTGCAGGTACCACAATCTGATTAGGTTTTGGTAGGAAATCTAAACATTTAATCTATTTTCCTAGAGAGATTTTGATTAATTGAAAGGATTTTCCCCCTTGTGTTGCTGTAAGCCATTCAGAATTGTTAACAATGAGTTTAGTGGCCATACCTTTGAATTGATGCTTGCCAAGAGTTGGAGTTTTAATTGACCTTTTCAATGCAAAGCATTTCTCCATTTTATTTTTTTTTACTATTTGGAACTGAGAAGCAGTTCTGCTTTCAAACCAACATGTCCTTGAATTTGCAGACTCCTTCTATTTCCTTTAAAGTCTGTTTTCATCAGTGCATCTTGCTCTGTGGATACCTTGCCAACTACAGTCAATAACAACCACTACATACCATTAATGTTTTATTTCCCCATCACTTCTCTTAGGACCACAAATTCACCTTCAGAGCTGCCTTCAGAGCAAAGGTGGAAATGTTGCCAAATGTTTTGACCCTGCAAAACTTAGATCATCCTTTCAGGCTCCTCTATCATGCTTCTCTACTTGTTACCTAGCCCTTAATATCCATCCCACATGTTTTAGCTTTGTTGTCACGGCAGTATCCAGTATCAGTTTCTAAATCAGATAGGATAGGTTACATTGGTGGACATTTCCATTTGGCCTTCCAGATCTATACTTTATACTTCACTACTTTGTGTCCCTTTCTGGGGCCTTGATGTTATTTTCTGCATCAGTATACTTCCTTTTCTTCTGGCTTCTAAGAGTGTCCATCAGTAGAAGTTACATTTCAGCAGAAGCTTACATTTCTAACTTCAAAGGAGTAAAAGTACCACCCTGGCATGCAACCCCAAGGGGAAAACTAGAAGAATTTAATGATTCCTTTATAAATGGTTCAAAAGCGTTTTTTAAGCATAAAGTTATGATGAAATTAAAGCAAATATTAAAATTGATGTTACCTTCATACATGTACATAGTAAGAATGATGACACTGCACATTTAGAATATAATTCTATCTGTGCTCAAGAAAATAAATCTATTTGAGTATTGATGCTGTACAATTAGTCAAAAGAGAAAGTATAAAGCTCGCAGACAAATAGCTGAAAATGGAATTGTAATCAGGCCAGTTTATGAGCCTCCCAGATCTGCTTAGCTCTACTCCAGCCCTAGGCTGTTTCCCACAGTGATGGCTTTCACTGTTTCCATGGTGTTCAAGTCAAACTTTATTACCACTGCATTTGCCTCATCTTCTAACATTTCAAATGATCTTACCACCCCAAGAGGGCGGGACTTCAGCAAGAATTCTATTGCACCCTCACAGTATGAGATGAAGAAATCCCAATCCCAGCTCTTCAGTATGACTCAACTGGACTCCTGAAAGTGCCGGAGTCCCCAGGAGCTACCCAAAGGGGCCAATTAGCAAAATCCAGAAGAATGAGAGAGGAAATTAAAAAATGAAATAATCTATGAGCAAAGAAAGATAAAAGCCTGGGAAAAGTACACTAAAAGATTGTTTTGCTTCCTCTCCTAACAGTTTTGAGAGTGTGGTATCTTACAGGCTCTGCAGATATTCCACAAGACTAAGCAGCTGATGGTTTCCTGTGAAGTTGGGACAGTTCAGTGATAAACAAATTTAAACTTGCTTGCCCTCACTTCCCTTAACACTTACTCTTGTTTCTCTGTGATTGTACTGCCTCTCTCAATGTGGTGTTTACACATAAGCTTTGCCTTAGGAAATATTTGCTAAGGAATCCAGGCTTAAAAAAATCTAGGAAGGTCACAGAGAATAGACCTTCAGGAGGAAATTTGGAGTTACTCTCCTGTCTTAATGCAGTGAAGTCCCAATTGTTTGGGATAGAAAATAGAAGGATAAAAAACAAAAAACAAAAACAAAAAAACCCCATCCTGGAATGTAATAGCAATACCATCATTAAAAATCTTTAGCAGTAATTAATAGAACTTAAGAATATTTGTTTTTGTTTTCTGGCACATCATTCTAATTTTAATTTCCTTTTGACCTTTATTACATTCATGACCATTAAAATTTTATTTTTCCCCTCTGCCACTTATACTTTTGTGTACCTCTATTAAAATGCTTGCTTGTTTTTTTTTTTAAATAACAAGCATATACTATTTATTAAAAGCTATGTAAATATTGAAATGTTGGGATACTTTACAGATAAAGCCCCCTTTAATCACACCCTCACATAGAATGTCAATTGTTAGCAGACTCATTAAAAAAAATGTACTGAATTTAATTTAAATTAGTCATTATCCTTATACCGATTTTGCAGCTGTCATTTGAATTTTCTGCTCCCAGTGTGGCTAGTTTACTATTTCTGGACAGTTAGGTAAACAAACTGATACATGTTTTAGGAATAGGATACTTCTCATAGCAAACTTAGAATCTCGTCAAACTCCCTTGAGAGTACAAGAAAAGGAAGAATGTTCTAGAGGTGACAACTGAAGTTAACACACTCTGACTTAAAATGGCTCAAGCAAGTAGAGCTTATTTATCTCACATACGTCTAAAGTTAGGTGGTTATTGGATTTTGGTTTCCCTATCCAAGCCCTGTTGTATCATCCTCACTTGTTGCTTTGGGTCCATGATTTCATTAGTTTGCTAGAGTTGTCATAACAAAGTATTACAAACCAGGTGGCTTAAATGACAGAAATTTATTTTCTCATAATTCTGGAGGCTAAAAGCTGAGATCCAGGTATTGACACAGAGTTGGCTTTATTGGGAAGTCTCTCTCCTCCACTTGTAGATGATCCTCTTTCTCCGGTGCCTTCAGATGGTTTTCCCTCTGTGCCTGTGTGTGTCTCAATCCTCTCTTATAAGACACCTGTTATATTGGTTGGGGACCACACCAACATTTTTATTTTAACTTAATCACCTCTGTAAAGATTCTGTCTCCATTAAAGTCACATTCTGGGGTACTGGAGTTTACGGCATCAACATATGGATTTGGGTCAGGGAACACAATTCAGCCCATGCCACTGTGGTTATCTGACTGTGGTCTTAAGATTGTACAGCTCTACAATACATATTGACTATAAAGAGAGAAAGAAATGGGATTTGTTATATTTAGACCTTTTTTTTTAGAAGTAAAACAAAAGCTTCACATACTATTTCTTTCATGTAGTTCATTCATTTATAGTTTATTGGCTAGAAATGTGTCACACGGCAAGAGTGGCTGCCAAGTGAGAGTTTTTCAGGGTTTATAACAAAGAGGACAAAGAAAGGAATAATTAAAAATGAGTTTTGAGCCACTCAATCTATGGTCTGTCACAGAGAATTCCATAGAATATTTAACAAACATGCATTTATTGACCCACTACTAATGTCAAAGACTATGACAGGCCCCTGAGATTTATGAGTGAATAAAACACAGACCCTGCATTCACAGAACTTATAGTATGGTGTGGAAGGCAGACAACTAAAAAGGCAATTATTATGCTGCATGGCAACTGAGAAGATGGGGAGCAACAGAATATACTGTAGAAACTCAAAGGTGAGGCAACAAACCTAATTATAGAAAATCATCAAAACCTCCACAAAAATGTGACATCTATGCTTTTTTCATCTTTAACAAGCAAATAATATGTGCTTTGTGGAGGTATTTTCAACAGTAAGTAAAGAACAAGTACAAGGCTTGGTACAAAGTAATTAAAATATATGTGCCCATTTATTCATAATTTTTTTGTGACTTTATGTACTGTCACCATAGCAAACCCTTTGTCCTTTTTCCAATTCATTTGACATAATCTGAAGTGTTCCCTTTTACTCAGTTATCCCTCACAGCGATTAAAGGATGTAGTTACTATTACCGTCCTCATTCTACAGATGAATCGAGACATTGAAAAATTAAATGATTTGCTCAAGATCATGTAATTATTAAAAGGCAAGGCTGGGATCTGAATGTAGTCAGTCCAGCTCCAAAGATCACGCTCTTAACTATCCTGTCATCAAGGCTCTCCTCATTATTCTCTGCCTCTGATACTTATCTTAAGTGGTGTGAAGAATGTACTCATACTAAAACCATAATGTTTTCTAATGTCCAAGTTTCCATCTCTGGCAATGACCTGCTCCCGCACTACTTAAAAAAAAAAAAAAAAAAAAAAAAAAGTCGATACTTCCAAGTCAGACAATGGTGTAATTATTTGCTACTGAAATGGCAAAAGGGGGAGGAAGCTGTATAAATTCCATCAGTCCACAAAATGTCTTAGTTTTCCTAAGGCTGCTCATTTCCTCCACTAATGTTTTCTCTTCCTTTGGGATATGCTATAAACTGAATACTGTTAATTTTGCATTTGCAACTTGGATACCAGATTTCAGAAACTGTTTTTGGTTCTTCCTGGGCAATGAAATATAGAGGTTTTGTTTTCATGTAGCAAATATCTTTCTTGATTTGTCTTTTTGCTTATTTGTATGGTTTTGTTTTCATATTTTATTTTGATCCAAACAATATGGTTTCTCTTTAGTCCTTTGTTTCAGGCATAATTAAAAGGAGTATATTCACTAACTTTAATATAGCTTTTACTTTTGTTTTTTAATGGCACACATTTCAGAGTTAGCAAATTTGCTTTACTTCCTTCTGGTTGGCAAAGACCCTGCTAAAGTATCCTGTGCAACAATGGGGTTTAAAGAGTTCACTGGAGAAAAAAATACAAGAGAATTTGTCCTTACTTTTCATTTCTAGCATCAGCCACTAAATATCTACATATAACCGGCAATTATTCATACTGAAATTATATGCTTTAGGAAAACCACAATCTTAAAAAGCTGGTTATTTTTATGCAAATATGTACTTTGTGTAAACAATTGTGACTCAAGAAACTAGATTTTTCTTTGTAGTCAAAGAATGGTAGCAAATTTTTTACCCCAGATTTTAGAGCTTGCTGCCACCTACTACTACTACCATTTTTCCACAGTGATTTCTATCATGTAGGTATTTTGAAAAACTGTATCTTTAAATTTTGAATCGATAGAGAAAGCTTTCATGTCTCACCATTTTGCCTATTTGGAGTTACATGGAACTAATAAAGTTTTTAACATGTGTCAAGGATTATCAAAGTCTCATAATTCTCAGGGATGTGCTATTTTATTTGTAATGCTACTATTTCCACTTTACCTTGATGCAGCAGCATGTAATTGTTATGTTGCCTGTGATAAAGTATGATTACTAGTAAAATTGCAATTGATTCTGTATAATAACTACATTTTGAAATAGTCCTTCTTAGCTTTCTCTTGGCAATGCCTATTTATATTTTAGTCTGTATGGATTTAATACTTGAATCCAACTGAATTTCATTACATTTTAATTTTCACAATACTGTGATGGCATAAATTACCTAACCTCTGCCATATTACAGCCTTGCCATTAAGATCTGACAAGCAAGAACTTTATTGTATTTATGATTGGCCCACAGTTCTAGATCTGTTCATCTCCAGGAATCAACTTTGAGGATCTCCTGGACTTGCTAAGTCCTGGGTGTCTCATCTCTATAGTGGTAATGAACCTCCCTGAAATGGCTCTTTGAATGATAGCTTGGAAGGTTTAGATGACATAAGGTGAGACTTGGCTTGTAAAACTGGGGACAGGGATTCCTAGGATTACTCCCAGGAAGCAATCAGGAGGTACAGAATTCTTAGAATAAAGATGGTACATCACCCAATAGAAAGAATTTCACTAGAGAATTTTAGGGAGAAAAAAAATGATCTATTAAAACCACCACAAATACCTTATGTCATGGAATTCAAAACCTACATGAATGTTTAGGATAACTATTCAAAAGTAATAGTAAGGAGGGCCTCTCTTGGCACTGAAATTCTTTTCTGTCACTCTTCTCTCTTTGTCTCAATCACCTACAAAACTTCTATGTATTATTCTCTATTGTCAAGGGGACTTGACTTGAAAAATAAGCAATATAAATGTGTTTAAATATGCATAAAGTGATATTAAATATGACATATTAGTCTTACCTTTAGCCCTGAAATTATGTGAAATATTTTGAAAATACTTCTACATTTCTACAGCTTATCATTTAATTCAAATTGACATCTTTACTTTTGTAGATCTCTGCAAATGCCTTGCAACTGACCCACTATGTCCATTCTGGTCTTTCTCAAAGTTACTTGCCAAACTTCAAGTAAAATGCTGCTTCTGAAACTTTAATCCAGTCATGACACCTTCTCCCTTAAAACCCAGCTGTGACTTCCTATTGTTCTTAAGAAAGATACCAAAGAGTTTAACATGTCCTCTCGAGCCCTTCGCAGCCAATCTCCCACACCCCTCCTAGGTGTCCTTGTTCCTGCCGTTCTCACTTTTCTTTCAACCCCTAGTTGGGTTCAGATCTTGTCTTGTCACGGGGTCTTTGTACATACTGCCTTCTTACTGAAATGGTCTTCCCTCCTCTCTTCATTTAGTGACTCCCTCTCTCATTAGAGATCTTCCATGAAAAAGCAGATTTCCTAGATAAAACATTCCCTGCTCTGTACTTAGGTAAGACTTCCATTATAAGGCTCCATAGTACCTTATACATCACATTTATGGCAACTGCAACCAAACATTATTTGTGCAAGAATTTCATTACATTTTTTTTTTTTTATTATTTCTTTCCTTAAACTCCATCAGTCTGGGGGCACCTGGGTGGCTCAGTCAGTTAAGTGTCAGACTCCTGATTTTGGCTCAGGTCATGATCTCATATTTCATGAGATCGAGCCCTGTGCTGGGTTCCATACGGACAGCTCAGAGCCTTCCTGGGATTATCTCTTTCCCTCTTTCTTTGTCTCTCCCTTGCTTGGGCTCTGTCTCTCTCAAAATAAATTAATTTTTAAAAACCCTCTCCATCAGTCTACTTTGTCCATTAGCAGCACATAATAAATCCTTTAGATATATTCGATGAATGAATGAGTGGCTACCACTACACTTTGCATAACAATTTTCAAAACTTTCTTAAATTTTTATACATAAATACATGCAAAATAGAGTTATAATTTTCCTCCCAACTAATAATATCATACTGCACGTCTCATTCATATAAAATTTTATTGCTGGCATAGTATTGGGAATATAGTAGAATCAAAATAAACTTTTATTGAAATGAGTTGAATGATACAGATTATAGGAAAATGAAGGGCATCTGTTTATTTTATTTTAATTCACTTTTTGATGTTCTTTGACTGAGATAGAACTATGAGTACACCACTTAGAGTATACTTCATCATCATCTAATCCCTATACACTGTCACAGACAAAGGTAGGATGATCCCAGATAGAAGGTAGTAATGATGGATGGAAGGTAGAAAAATTATTAGCATTTAATACCAGATGGGTAATTACCTTTTTTTTTGAAATTAGATATTGACATTTGAAAAACAGATTGCCAAAATAATTATTTAATTATTTATGTGTTAAGAATCTATTATAAGCAAGAAATAGTGATAGACATTCCTAAGATGCCAATTTGAATAAGAAGTTATCTTTGCCCTCAAGGAGTTTAGGATCCCATGACAGAGAAAATAAACTCAAAATAGAGCCAGACTGCTATTGTAAATGCTACAGTACAGTATTACGGGATGAGCTGTGTCTCCCTACCACTCAACTCAATTCACAGGTTGAGAGCCTAACTCCTAGAAAGGTAAAGAAATAAATGTCTGTTGTTTAAGCTACTTGGTCTGTGATACTTTGCATGGTATTCCTACCTAATATGTACGGTTTTAACCAAAATATTTTAGGATCACAGAAAAGAAACAAAAAACGTTTTTGCTAGAGCATTCTAGTGGAGGTAGCATTTCTGCTTATTGATTAAAGTTTGTATAAGACTTTCACAGTAAGATTACATTTTTCTCTATTTCCATGGACCACTCAGTAAATCTCTCCACTTCACATCTTGCAATTCAATCCTAGTTTATTTTTGTCACCCACACTTTAACTGGAAACCTTGCAACCAGGAATCCTCTGTATTAGTTCCCTAAGGTGCTATGATAAATTACCACAAACTCAGTGGCTTAAAATAACACAAAATTTATTGTCTTATAGTTGGGGAGAAGGGGGAACACAGGTCCAAAATGAGTCTTAAAGGCCTAACATTGAGGGGTTGGCAGAGCTTGATACTTCTGAAGGCTCCTGAAGGGGAATTTGTTCCATTTCTCCTTCAGTTTCTAGAGGCTGCTTGCATTCCTTGGCTCCTGGTCTCTTCCTTGTATCATTCCATTTGCTTCCATTGGTATACCTACCTGGATCTTTGTTTTCCTTTTATAAGGACTATTGTAATTATATTGGTTCACTTGGATAATACAGGACAATCTTCCCAAGATCAAGTCTTGAGAAGTATTATACAAATTTTAATAAATAAGCATCAAGATCCAGACTTCATCATATTTACAAAGTCCCTTTTGCCATATAATTTATCCACAAATTGTGGGGATGATGATGTGGACATCTTTAAGACCTTTACTCTTCCTACCACTCCCTACAGAGCAGGTCTCTTATATTCCAGTATTCTACTCTCTAATCTTCCATTTTCTCATTCTTATTAAACCTGCTTCTTGAGCTCCAAGCAATATCCAGTGTTGGATATTTTTATTTATTTCCTGACTTTGTTTCTGTCATTATTCTATAGTGACTGCAATTTGATCTTGTGAACCACTCTTTCCCCTGATTCTTCAGTGCCCTTTCTTTACTGTCTAATGTTTCCCAGCTGAACCCCAGGCTGGATCAGTCCCCCACCCTTCTTCTCCCATACTCTGCTGCTCTTGGAGGACAGGGGCCCACACAAAAATGTACCATTTTGTATCTCCATCTCATACTCTACCTAATACCGCACTTCTTGCTACTATCTAGATATGTAACTCTACACCACTGACATACTTGTCCAATTTTTTCCTCTGCATATAAAACTCTTACAGTATGTCCTAAAGTAGCAGGAAAAGTGAATAGATTTTCTTCTTAATATCTGTCTTTATTAGTACTACTACTACTGCTATTGTTACTATTATAAATAACATATTAAATTTTTTTTCAGTGTTTTTATTTATTTCTAGGAGAGAGAGACAGCGCGAGCAGGGGAGGGTCAGAGAGAGAGGGAGTCACAGACTGAAACAGGCTCCAGGCTCTGAGCTGGCAGTCAACACAGAGCCCGACGCGGGACTCGAACCCAAGAACCGCGAGATCGTGACCTAAGCGAAAGTCAGACGCTTAACCGACTAAGCCACCCAGGCGCCCCTATAAATAACATATTAATCAGCTATCATTTACTGAATACATTACTTAACCCCAGCATAGGTATTACTTCTTTTGAATTCCCCAATCACCCCTGAGTTTAAATAGATTATTATCCATTTTAATTCTGCACATGCTGACGTAGTTAAATGTTTTGTGCAAGGTCACAGAGATGCAGGATTTGTACTCAGGTCTGTCTGATCTAAAGCTTTTACTAAATGCTAAACTCCATTGGCTTTTTTGCAAATTTATCACATTTAACTGCAAGGCTACATATGCTATACTATAGACTACATACTCGAAGATGATAAGCAATTCTGTGGAGCAATCTGTGTAATATTGATAAATCAAACTCTTATCATCCCCACTTGACTGCCAAACTAATGCACTACTCAGAAGTAATATGAGAAAAGCAGTTGTTCTTATTTAAAACATAAGCTTTCTTATGTAAATTGAGGTGTTTAAAAACTCACGAAGGCCTGTGTAATGCACAATCTCACTTATATCTTTCAAATTCTTATAGGCAGAAAAAATGCTTTCATAAATATTTATACCATATACTTTTTTGTGTAAATTATATGAATTTGATTAGAAAAAGCTAAGATTAAAAATACCTAATTGTCCTTATTCTAATAAAAGGAACCTTGGACAATTATAGTACCCAAAGTTAGGATTTTTTTATTTTTTTTATTTTTTACTATTTTTAATTCCTATGAAATATATGCCATGTAATATACAATGCAGAGTACCATTTCCAGCCAGTGCCGGGAGTATCAAATTAAAGGAAGTTACATCTCTTGTCTGTGACATCTTAGTCTGACTAATGCTAATCTTGCAGGTTGCATTACTGTACATTTATGTTTTAAAAAAAAGTGATCACCTTCTAAATTATCTTTAAATTTACAACCTATAAAGGGGGCAACAGGAGATGGGCTGCCAGATTTTGAAGGCTCCCCAGAGGATATAGTCTACCAATTACATTCCAGCTTACAGCACTCCAGAATAGCAGACAATAGGATGCAGAGCACTGTCTCTCTGCTAACAGTCACCACCACTCAGCATGTCCTGGTGCAATTGACTTTTTATGAATAACGTTTCCCCAAAGAGCCAGAGTTTAAAATTTCCTAAAGCAAAGCCCACTGTGTATCTATTTCAATATATGACAGATTCAACTGAGAGTCTAACCAATAAAGTCTCAACCAACTGGCATTGTATTAGAAGCCATATATCAGTTGCATAGCTGACTGTGCTCATCTCATCCTGAAAATGAATGAATGAAAATGCATCACTACGGGGTTGGCTAGCTAAATAAATACTATGGAGTTTGAAACTATTACCGCTTTATTCATGCCTGTAATTAAATTTTGAGAGTTTATGTACCAGAAACCTTGAACAGACTCTTAATGACCCCTGGAAGTCAGGTCTTTTAAAATGAATGTGCAGATGTACTATGACTGATCCCAAATTTGACCCATAGGTCTTCATGGTTTACTTTGAGGATGAAACTGATAAATTACTTGTCTTGATTCCTGAAAGATCTTTCTTTTATGTTCTGCATTGAATGTAATGTGGTTCATTTTCATTAGGGGAAAGCATAGGGCTTTAGGCAGAACTGAGACACTGTAAAAAATACATGTAGCACACACAGTAGAGCATACATTGAGAGACCATACTTAGTATGAATATCCTTTCCTATAAATCAAAGGATTGGAAATTCTGAAAGTCTACATTAATTTTTTTACCTTTAGAAAACTATACTGTTTTGAAGCCATTTGTATGTGTGACTAAAGGAAAAGGGAAGTTAGGCAGCAGTAATAATGTTACTTCTTTCATAAATTTAGACAAATTATCTGACTTAATCCTCAAGAGCTTTGTATCTACTTTGAAATTATTTCTGTTGTTATTCCCCCCAGACTGTGAGGCATGAATACATAGATGTTTCTAGCTATACAATATGCCCTTTTGGTAGCTGCTTAGACGATCCTGAGGGCTTTATAAGAACATTTAGGAAGGCATGAATAATCCTGATTGCTAAGCATAAAAAGGCGAGTACGCATTATATGGAAAAGATTATGAATTTTTATTACCTACTTCTCTGAGCTTCATTTTTCAAACCTATATGGAGTCAGCATGGCTCAGTGGAAGGAACATTCAAGCAGGAGTAGCAGGTTTAGATATTCTACCCCCAGCTCTAACATAAGCACTTAGCACCTTAAGTTTGAGCTAATGAACTTTCATTTTGGTTTAGGTTTAACGTTTTATTATTCCATTTTGTAATTTTTTTCACAGTATATTATCTACCTACTTACATAGGCACCTATCTATCTATCTTGTATCAAATTCTTCAGGAAATACTTATTAAATAGAATTTATTTTATGTTTATTTAGCTGTACCAATTTCCAAAATCTAATGACATGATGGCTATTTTGGAAATGTATGGTTAAAAAAGACTCTTAGATGCTGGTAAAAATATTTCCAAAATTGCAATATACTGTATAATGAAAAAAAAAAATGTCCCAACTTGTGACAGTTATCAAGTACAACCAGTTGATGCTTACTGGGGAGAGCAACTGTTTAGAAATTTAATAAGCTTATCATGGAGCAAAGAGGAGGATTTACACAGGATATACAGAGGGGTCAGAGACTGAATAGATTAACTTAAGAAATGATGGCACATTAAGAACAAATTATTTTTTAGAGATTATGGGTTTATCTGATTGAAAAGTAAATCTCTTATTATCCTTTCTCATGTGCTTTATTTCCTGAAGACTTATTGTGTGTACATTGATATGACAAAAAGAGAATATTTTATTTTCCCATCTATAGTATTTACTCCAACATTAAACATTCTAATTCTCATATCTTTACCTACCAAAGTCTCTGAAACAAAGCCACTCCAACAGAACAAGACAATGATAAATTAATTATGGAAACAGGATGCATATACCACAGAAGTAAAGGGATTATTTGTAGTAATTTTTCTTCAGTTTCACCACTTCATTTTTTTTTTTTTGAGATCAGTATTCAAATAATTATCTCCAGATCTCTACATGCCTTCCTTTTGATATGTGAGAAGAGTGGAGAACAAGTGCTGCGGAAAACAGCCAGTGGGAGAAAATGCTAAGTCTCGGAATATGAGCAGGAAGGGAAATGTTCGAGCACTACTAATTGCTTGCACTCTACAGTGAGAGACTGTCAAGACAGCCATGTGATGAGCTCCAAACTGAAGCAGCTGCAGCTCTTAGTGCACAGAACATTCTGTGTGCTCTCTTCCCTGTGGAAATGTTTCCCTGTGTTCTTTTGGGGGTCTTTGCTTTTATTTCCGTTGGATGCATTCATAGTTTTCACTCCCAAATAGAAATTATTTTTCAATAAACCACAGCCAAGAGAGGTCATCCACTCAGCTGTCTTTGGAAAGGACATCCTTAAATAAAGTCTTGTTTAAGGAAATAAAAGAAAAGAACACTTACTAATATACTATTTTTAAGGAACAAACATTTATTGAATGTCTACAATGAGATAGAGCCTATGTTAAGCTCTGGAGATAGATTATATTCAATAAAAGTGTGAACATAATTTTTGGACATTAAACCACAGAATTGGAAGGGCCTTTTTAGATATGCCATTGAAATCTTGTGGTTCTTTGCTTTTTAGGGTTGTTATTCATTAACAGAACTAATAAAATCGTTACTACATGCTTGGCCTTCATTTATGTTACTTCTTCAAGGAATGTGTTAACTCTGTTTTGTAGTAAGGAAGTTAAGAATCCATAATGCTAAATAATTTGCTTTAGGTCACACTGTGACTGACAGATCTCGGATGGCTTCCCATGATCAGCACCTCTTGCAGTTCACACCTTTTGTATAATCCCTCATATTGAAAATGAGCAGACCATGTGACTTTTCTAACAAGTAGAATATGGAAAAAGTCCCATCTGAGCATACTTTACTTTATGTAAGACTCCATCTTGCCAGTGGATTTCTGCTAGAGGTTCACCTTACTCAGTTCCTGAAGTAAACAGCAATGTTGGAAAAGATTGTGTGCAAGGAAGGATGGGCAGCCTCTAGGAGTGGCCTCTAATAGTCACTAAAGTCCTGAGTCCTACAATCAAAAGGAAATGATTTCTGTCAACAAACTGAGGAGGCTGGAAGTGGATCATTCCACAATTGAGCCTCTAAATGAGAATTTCACTCTGGTCAACACCTTGGTTCCAACCTTATAAAACCATAAGTAGAGGTTCCAGACAGGAAGTTTCTATCTCCTGACCCACAGAATTAATGAAGTAATAGAGGTGCATTTTTTAAAGCCATTGAGTTGTATTTATATCATATATAGCAGTATATAACTAACACATATAGTATTTGAGATAGAGGCAGATTTTAAATCCAATATGTTGGCCTGACACTTAAACTGATTATCTTTCTACACAACTAGTGTTCTGAACATTTGCATCCCAAGATCTCTTTCATAATAATCATATAGGGGTCATCTAAAAATATTGCTTTGGGATTCCATACTGTCCTACTGAAGCAGAATGGGATAAAAGCTGAGGATTTGCATTTTTTATGAACTCCTGATGTGATGCTTATACATTTTAACACTGCAAATGTTTCATTATACTTTGTTGGTTTTATAAGCTAGAGTTATTTATTTCAATTACCTATCATGAATTTAGATCAGAATATCCTTTTATCCTTTGAGAAAGGATTGTTTTTGGAAAGTTGATTTTTCTAAGGTTTTCATTATGAAAAAACTATCAATTGATGGTAGGGAGAGACTGCTGTCTTTTCAACTTAGTTTGTATATTTTTGGTTGCATTAGCATGTGAAAACAAACACAATATATCCTTATTTCATGGCTCAAAATAAAATGGAAATAAATGTGATATATGTGAGATTCTTCATAGATTAAGAATTTGTGAGCAAATTTTGACTACCTTAAGAACTTTTCTCATTTTAAACATTAGTAACTCTCTTATTTGAAAGGTCTCAAGTACTTATAAATGCATTACAACTATAAGAGCTCTTAATAACAGCTAGGCATTATGGGAGTCATATAAAGAAATATATGTGAAATATTTGCAAACCCCAAGTGACCTGGACCCACATTGAAAACTGGTGATTACCAAATGATTCAAGAAGTTTCCTTACTTTTCAGAGATGGCCACATAAATTTCATTTAATTGAAAATTAAAGCTCACTTAAAAATGTTTGACATAGAACTATATCTATAATGTTAATCTCCACCGCATGTACCCAGTGACTAACAAGTTGCTTGATACACATAGGGTGTTCAATGAACACTTCCCAATGATTGACTGAAGTATAAAGCAGGTAAACCTATCATCTTTTTTCAAGTATTGATCCTTTAAGACAGAACTTCTTGGGGCATCTGGGTGACTCAGTCAGTTAAGCATCTGACTCTTGATTTTGGCTCAGGTCATGATCACAAGGTACCTGGATTCGAGTCATGTGTTGGGCTTTGTGTTAACAGTGTGGAGCCTGCTTGGGATTCTCTCTCTCTGCTCCATCCCTCCTCTCAAAAATAAATAAATAAACTTAAAAAAAAAAAAAAAAAAGAACAGATCCTCTGACCTGGGTTACAGGTATATCAATATAGGGCCCTCCCCATGCTGCCTGACAGATTCTAGGGGGGCCAGAGCACCCAAACTGGTTACTGCTACACATATGTGGCATTGTCCATTTTCCTCATTGTGCTTATTACTACTGGCTATGTGTGCCACAACCTGAAACAGAATTGGAAAGTTCTGCATTAAAGTTTATACGACATAAAGGCTACACAAACAAACTTTTACTAAAAATGTATTCTAATGTATGAGAAATATGGGAATCTCACTACTTTAATTTTGTTTATCTGTTTGACTCTGAATGCGACAGACAAGTTTCCCAGAAACCACCAGAAATCCTTTTGCATAACCAAGTAGATAAAATCATCTCACTTCCTATGATCTGCAACAAACCAAGTGTGAATTAAACAGTAAGGCTTTCAGGTACTAGGAGTATAACATCATAATGCAGTAGTCTGTAAAAGAGTCCTTGTTTTTTATCTTATAAAAGACCAAATACAGATCAAAAGAGTGAAGAGTCATAGCCGGGCTGAGAACCTGTTTTTTAAATCCTCTTCTGATGCTAATTCTTTAATACTGGTTTCAAGTTTTAAACAGTAGCCTCACTGAGTTTTGAAAATAAAAGTGAGACACAGCAGGGTTGTGTTAGCTACTGAGGAAACAAACAAACAAAAAAAAAACAAGTTCCTCAGTACAGATCTTCCTTCACTTATGATAACGTTCTATCTCAATAAACCCACTGTAAGTTGAAAATACTATAAGTTGAAATGCATTTAATACACCTAACCTACCAAACATCGTAGCTTAGACTGGCTTATCTTGACCGCACTCAGAACACTTGCATTAGCTTACAGTTGGGCAAAATCACCTAACACAAAGCCTATTTTACAATGAAGTGTTGACTATCTTATGTAATTTATTGACTACTGTACTGAATGTGAAAAGCTGAATGGTTGTGAGTGTATTGGTTATTTATCCTTGTGACCATGTGGCTGTTACCACTGCCCAGTATCATATTACATGTTGCTAGCTCAGGAAAAGATTAAAAGTGGGTATCACTTTTTTTTTTAATGTTTATTTCTTTTGAGAGTGAGAGTAGGTGATGGACAGACAGTGAGAGAGGGAGGGAAGGAATCCCAAGCAAGCTCCGTACTGTCAGTACAGAGCCCGAGAGGCTCTGTCTCATGAAACATGAAATCACAATCTGAGCTTAAATCAAGAATCAGACACTTAACCAACTGAGCCACCCAGGTGCCCGAAAGCATATCACTTTTGGACCAAAAAATTGTAAGTCAACCCATCATAAATAGGGGGCTGTCTGAACTAAGAAATTCCTAAGATTGCTTAGCAAGGGAGATACACACAAATAAGACAGCTATTAGCAAAGTGACCTTTAATGGATCAAATAGATCCTCTTTTAAAAAATCTCTTGGATAAATTTTAACTGTACTTCCTATGTTTCTGTTTCTGTTGGATTTCCCTGTATTTTCCTCTCTCTTTCTGTCTTTCTAAATACACATACAAACACACCACTTCCTTTATGGTAGGACAGTTGCTACTCTTATAGTTTGGGGCATGTAGGAAGGCTGCACTTTCTGGTCTCTCTTGAAATTAGACATGGCCAAGTAACATCCTATGAGCAATAAAATGAGCGTAGGCATAATGTGTCCTTCCCAAATGAAATCATTTAATTGCCAGAACTCTTATCTCCAGCAATCTGTCTTCCAGGACCAAGGATCATAGCACAAACTGATGTGAAAATGCTGTCAAAGCAGCCTGGAATACTGAGCTAACATATGGAGAAAATTTGAAGTGAAGTTGTATTCAGATGCAGAGAGTACTGAATAGGACAAAAAAATGCTTTTTATGTGTAGTTGAGTCACTAATCATTTGGAATTGTTAGTAGGACACAACATAGTCCATTTTGGCTAAAGCGTCTCCCAAGGATAGGTATTGATACTCAGACAGAGTTGAGTCTCAACTTAGAAGTCCATGGAAAAACTGTTCCATAATTTTCAATGCCAATTTCATCTCCAAATGATAAATAATTGAATTTTATTTAGGGTAGTCCTCTCTTTTCATCGATTCCATCCCCTGCTGGCCTCACTCTCCACACACTTTAAATTTATATCTCCTCAGGCAGAATTCAGAATAAGATAATTGAAATTTTCACTAGTTTTATTGAGATATAATTGACACATAACATTGTATAACTGTAATGTGTACAATGTGTTGATTTGATACAATTATGAATTGCAAAATGATTACTACCATAGTATTAGCAACCACCCTCATCTCGACCACATAGCTACTATTTCCTTTTTCTGCTAAGAACACTTGAGATCTAACATATTCAAGAATATGATACAGTATTACTAGCTATAATCACCTAGCTGAACATATCATCCCCAAACTTGTTAATCCTACAGCTGGTAGTGAGAACCCTCTGAGCGATATCACTCTTCTTTCCTCACCCCCACCCTGATAATTGAACATTTTAATTTTAAATGGCTCTTTTACTATAAAAATCTGGCCCATACTTTGAAATTACCTCTTGCTCAAAACAGACTTATGTAGATCTTAGCATTCTGTGTAAATTTGACACAATTAGATAAATAATGACTATAAGCTAAAATATACAAAGTTTTAATATAGCACAGAGGAAGAAATCATTAATTCTATTTCAATGGATTAGGTCAAATTTTATAACAGTGCCATTTATTTATTTTATAAAAGTGCCATTTAAATATGGCATTTAAAACAAAAGAAAGCAAAATGGGTAGTTAAATATTATACATATATAATTTAAATATATATAAATACATATATATTATGTATAGTTACATGTTTATGTGCATGTGAATAATACTGAATGTAGACCATATGTATCATATATATACATACACCCAAATTTACAGTCACACACATATATTTACATACATCTCTGTATATATTATATATATATGTATACATACACACACACACACACACATATATATATTTACATACACATATACACCATGGAGAATGGAAAACACACAGCAACAGTAATTAGAAGCAATGGACCACTTGTATACTTAACAATAAGGACAGACTTTTAAAGGTAATACTGAATGAAAAAATAAGGAACAACATGATTTATACCATAAGCCATTAAGGAAGAAATATGCATACAAAACAATGTGTAATTTATAAGAACACATATAATCAAAAGAATATATATCAAATGCATTAGAATGGTTATCTATGGTAGATAAAGGGAGTGGGAATTGGGAATAAGAAATAAAAATAAAAAATAAATTGGAAAAAAAAGGGAAGCCTTCTAAAGACAAGGGATAATATTGTACCAGGAGTAAAGATTTTGACTCTCAACTCCTAGGTGCCCTCACCCTCCAATGATGTGCAAGGTGTGGACTCTTTTGGTAAGCCTGTCCAATGACATTTAGGAAAAACATATCCATATTAGCTATGGAATGGGCTGTTTGAGGAATAGGCCAAAAGGGCGTAGAGAATAAAGGGCTTGGAAGATCAAGAAGAGCTTCCCATATATATGAGAACAAAAATGAAAAAGAACTGGGTTTATTGGACAGATTTGTTGCAAATAGGATTCACCAAAGACTGGAATGCAGAAATCTGAACTATGGCTATCAGATTCTTCTCTTGTGTTGATCACTATACATACTTATGAAATTCTTGCTATATCTAAAAAGCAATGATTGATCTACCTCATCATTAACAGTATAAGGAAGATACATGGTGTGTGTGTGTGTGTGTGTGTGTGTGTGTGTGAAAAATAAATAAATTCTTTGGCAGCTGAAGAAAAACTGAATAATACAGGGAAAGGAAGATTTTTTGCAAAGATAAAATCTCTGGAATATAAGAAAAGCCTGGAGGAGAAAGGGAGAAAAATAAAATAAATTAAACATTGCTATTTCTTTTGATCTGTAGGACATATTACTCCATAAAATTAAATAGATTAAACATGATTAAATTATGATTTCATATTTTAAAGTTTCATTTGGAAACAGATGATATCCTAACCTCACTGGAAATATGTGTTGAGTGTATACATCCTTCAAATTATCCATTTCAAATTATTTACTGAAATACTAAACCATAGTATGTCAATAGGGAATACTATTTTAGTATGGCATAATACTTTAATTGCACTAGAACAAAAATAAAAGCTAAGTTTACTTCTTTTGCTGATAAAAAGAGATACTGTTTCTACTATATTTTTAAAACTTGTTTATTGGGTTCTGGAAAGAATTCATTTTAAATATATATTTTTAGGTGCTATAAATTCTGTCTTTCTTTAGGAAAAGAGAACACAAAGTAGAAATTATATATATATATATATATATAAAACTTTGGAATGGGAGTAACTTGTTCTGTGAGTGTTCCGCAAGATGAGCAAATGTTTCTAATAAATTTTAACTTGATAAATGAACAATGTCGTGCAATATGAGTACTATGTGATGCTGAACATCACATGATCGCAACTGAACCAATGGTTCTTCTCTCTCGCTCTTACTGTGGGATTGTGGGTGATCATCTCCCATGCTCTAATGTTAGTTTCAGGCCACAGTGTGTGGCAGAAATCAGTGGTTCTTCAGAATGTTGGAAGGTGGCTGCAACAGGCACTAGTGTATTTTCTGTCACTTCAAAGCACCTATGAATAATTCTTTGTTTTTCCATTCAAGAGTAAGCTTAGGAATGCTTTGTTTCATTCTGAGTCAGTCTGCCTATTGAAATAGACCCATTCCTCTGCTGCCTTATTGCCAGGTACATTAAATACAGTATGACAAGAGTTTATTAATACTGTACTGTAGTCAACATCCATGTGAGCATACACAATGGCCCCCATGCAGAAAAAGGTTGAAAAGATAGGTGGTAAGGAGAAGGAGATGATTACAGTGGAAGTTAAGAAGGAAATCATCAAGAAGGTCGAATGAGTTCTTATAAAAACTGCAAGATTTTATAAGAAGTCTACATCAACCATTTGCACAGTACTAAAGAAGAAAGAAGGGGGCTAAATGCAGAAAAAAGAGTCACGAGAATATCAAAGCAATGGCCATGTGTTCTAGAAGATGTAAAAAAATTGCCTCTGGTTTGGATAAACAAGAAGCAACTAGCAGGGGGTACTGTCACTGAGAACATTATCTGCGAGAAGGAAAAAGCCTTGTACACTTACCTCGTAAATAAACTGCCAATATGTCAACAGAAAATAAAGAAGCTTTCTTTAAATAAATAAATAAAGAGGGGAATGGTCTGATAAGGTTAAGAGGAGAAGTGGCATTGATAGTGTTGTGAGACAAGGAGAGGCTGCAAGTTTGAAGGCCAAGTCAGTTGAGGCATTGGTTACCGAGTTCCAGAAGCTCATGGTTTCTTAGTGTTACCTGCCAAAGCAAGTTTTTAACTATAATGAGAGGGGGCTTTTTTCAAAAAAGATGCCAAAGAGGACCTACCTTACAGAAGAAAATGCAATGCCCGATCACAAGCCCAAGAAAGACCATCTTACACTCTTGTTTTGTACTAATGTAAGCAAGGATTTCAGTCAAGACGCTGCTCTGTATCATTTAGAAAATCCACAAGCCTTCAAGAAATACAAGTCACAGAAGAGACAGTTAAACATTATGTGGATGTCCAACAGCAAGGCTTGGGTCACTTGTATCATGTTTGTTGAGTGAATCACTGAGGCTTTTGTTCCTGCAGTGAATAAATACCTTTAGAAAGGAATCTGCCACTCAAAGTCTTGCTGATTATGGATAATGTTCCTGCTCATCCTCCAAGCTCTGAGGACAACTTACTGGAGGAATCTGAGTTCATTAAGGTCAAGTCCCTTCTTCCCAGAACTATTCCAATCCTCCAGCCCATGGATCAGCAGGTCATTTCAAACTTTAAAATGCTTTATAGGAAAGCACTATTTCAGCAATGCTTTGAGGTGACTGATGGAACAAACCATACCCTCTAAGAGTTTTGGAAGTATCATTTCCACATTGTGAACTGTCTCAAGATCATCAATAAGGCCTGGGATGGGGTCACCAAGAGAACCCTTAATTCTGCTTCGTGAAAATTGTGGCCAGACTGCCTTCTCAGACATGACTGAGAGGGGCTTGCTCATGAACAGAGGCCACCAATTGTTGATGAAATTGTGTCCTTGGGGAAGACCATGGGACTGGAGGTGGATGAGAATGCCATTCAGGAGCTGGTGGGGGAACATGGCCAGGAGCTGACCACTGACAAACTGTTGGATCTGCATCGTAAGGAACAGAAAGAGGTTATGGAGGAGATCTCATCTCCAGAGGAGGAGGAAACAAAGGCAGAGGAATCCCTCACTTCAAATGAGATTAGGGAGATGTGTAAAATGTGGGAAATAGTGCAAAATTTTGTAGAAAAGCACTACCCATATAAAGCTGTAGAAGTGTGAGCAATGAATCTGTTTAATTACAATGCAATTTCACATTTCTATGAAATCCTCAAAGGAGGCAAAAAGAAAGGAAAAGATTCCATTGAGCCAATAGACAGCAGTGATTCCATTAATGATAGTCAAAGTTGTCCTACCAAACTCTCTTCTCTTGTCTCCCTCACACCAGCCATGAAGGAAAGGTAAGTGTAGGTAAATTTGTTTTTCTTTATATTTTGTATGTTCTTTATTATTTTGTATTATATTACAGTATTGTAATCACTTTTATATGAATATTTTTGGGCAGTGGAACAAGCCATCTGAGTTTCCATTATTTCTTATGGGGAAATTCATTTTGATATACAAGTGCTTTGGATTATAAGCATGTTTCTGGAACAAATTATGCTTTGCAAACCAAGGATTTACTATATTTCTATACTGAATCTAGGAAAATCTCGTTACTATTTCTTTCAAAGATTTGTGGTAGAAAATAACAATATTTTATGAAATTTTATTGCTAATATAAATTATGTCTAAATTTCACATAAGTTATGTGTGCTTGAATCTGTTTATCTTATATAGGACTAGAAAAAACATTGTTTATTTTGAGAGAAGTATTCCATCCATCCCTTTAAATTCAAAAAGTATGAATATAAAAGGAAGCAGACAAAAATATGTAGGCTTTATTTGGTCACAAATTTCAAGGTATACATTACCTGCATAGTCTTAATAAAATAATAAAGGACATTTATTGAATAATCAAGCACTTAACGCATTCTAGGCACCGTTCTAAGCAGCTGGCACTTACTAAGTCATTTAATTTTTACAACGAACCCATTAGATACTTAGCTAAGATGAAGAAATTGAGACACAGAGCACTGAAGTCTCTTGCCTAAGGTCAGAGTAAGACTTAATAACCTGAGCTCCAAACATGTGGTCTGGCTCCAGAATTTATGTTCTTAACCACTTGTTATTTTTTTCCTCAGTGCGACATTCATAACTCTTACCATCTGGTAGGAGGAAATCTTTCTCAAATCATTTCATATTACTCTGATGTATACATTCAACTTCATAGCCAAGTTGACCCTCAAGTCTATACTATGTATTCCTGTTCCTGTGATTGTTTATGCTGTCCTTGCTTATCAAATGCCTGTCCTTTTTTAAAAAAATTTTAGTTTATTTATTACTTTGAGAGAGACAGAGACAGCGTGAGTGGGAGAGGGAGAGGGAGAGGAAGAGACAGAGAGAGAGAGAATCCCAAGACCATAGAAGTTTGTTTAAACTTTAACCCTAGAAAAAAAACATTTTTTTTTTTTTTGGTTAGAGAGTAGAGAAAGTTTACACTCATTAAAAGGATTCTAACTAGGCTCTTTCTGTAATTCCAAATTGCTATGGTAATGGAAACTGAGACAATGTCTATGCCAAGAACAGCACACTGAACAGCCAGGTAAATATATCAAATGAGGCTTGAAGTCAGCTTATCAGATTATCGTAAAAAACCTAGCAATATGAAGTGGAAACAATAGACAAAAGTAGAATTTGGGGAGAGGGATGAGGAATTAGGGAACATACTTCTGGTCTTTTACCTATTGGATATTATCCACCACTGGATATTTTTTGTACTTTCCATTTCTGCTGTTTTCACACGTTATAGTACTATATTATAGCTCTAATGAGCATTTTCCTTATGACTAAAGATTTAAGCAACTTTTCATATGATTACTTTCAATTTTATATCATTTTTTTTTGGTAAAATACTGGTTTACATTGTTTGTTAAGAGAGGCAATAGGTGTGTCTCTTCTTTTTTATTAAATTTAGAATGCACTAAAAAATTAATTATAAGATATCTTCTTTTTTTTTTTTTTTTTTGAGTAGGCTTCATATCCAGCATAGAGCCCAATTCAGGGCCTGAACTCATGACCCTAAGATCAAGACCTGGACCCTGAGCTGCAATCAAGAGTTGGATGCTTCACCAACTGAGCCACCCAGCTACCTCAGTAGGATGTCTTCTGATTTTTTGGTGTAGTTATCTTTTTTCCTTGATATATGTATGGCTAATATCTTCTTCATTTCTTTAGTTTGTTCTTTATACTTTGATGTATCCTTGATGAAAAAGTTAATCCCATTATTATATAATTTGTCATTTTTAAGACCTACTGCTTTTGATCCCCATATAAGAATGCTTTGCTTACTCTAATGTCATGAATATGTTTTCCTATGCTTTTCCCCCCACTAAAATCCTCACTTTTCACCATTAACATTTAGATTTGCAATCTGTATAGAACTGGTTTTTAGGAAAGATGTGAAATTTTTAGGGAAGGTATGAGATTTGTGGGGAGGCACTAAGTATATATTTTTTCCTTATGAATATCTGATTGATCTAGCATCATTTATTGAAAATATCATCCTTTCTCTACTGAATTTCTGATTCACACCTGTAAAAATCAGGACACTATGTATGGATCCTTTTCTGGACTCTCTATGTAGCTCTAATACACAGATAGTTACATTGTAAATTTGTACAACCATTTTGGAAAGCTGTTTGGAAATATCTGTTAAGTTAGAACATATGCATATACCTTATGGTTCAGTAATTCTATGTGTATATTCAAAATAAATTTGTGCAAAAGTTTACCAAAAAGCATATACCTGAGTGTTGAGAAAATTATTGTAATAACTAAACACTGGAAACAACCATACTGTTCATGAATGCTGTAATGGATGATGACAGTACATAGTACACTAAAATATATTAAATAACAAAAATATCAACTCAACGATGTACAAAAGCATGGATGAATTTCACAAAGTTGAGGAAGAAAAGCCAGCAAAAAAGTGGGAGAGGGAAACCTTATATAATAATGTTTCACTACAGATAAAACTAATCTATAATGCTAAAAGTAAGGATATTGTTGACCAGTGGGTGTAGTAGAATCTGAAAAGAGGGGACCTTCTAGGCTGCTGGTAAGGATCTCTTACTTGATTTGGATGGTGTATTGAACTTATGAATGTTCATTGGATGATGTGTGTGTGTGTGTGTGTGTGTGTGTGTGTGCACTTTAAAGTGAATGTTACATTTTAATAAATAAATTTTTAAAGGAAAAATATTTAAATGATTTACAGTTAAATAATAAATTTTAATAAAACTTAGTAAATATTTAGAACAAACCTTAAACTTGTAAGGAATCAAAATTCTGCTTAGAGGGGAATTTGTAACAGTTTTACATACTTATGTTAGGAAAAAACCCTGAAAAGTATTAAAATAAACAGATAATTTAATATGTGAGAATAGAGCAACAGAGTAAGTGTAAAGGAAGTGAGAAGAAGGAAATACAAAGCAGATACTACTCACATAGAAAACATATAATAGAATGAATTAAGGAACCCAATAGTTGCAGGCTTTTGTTTTAAATGAATAAAATGGATAAATTTTTACGGGTGATCAAAAGAAAAAGAAAGTAGGTACAAATAAAAATACTAAATGATGTTTAAAGTGAAAAATAGTACATAAATGCTAAAGATAACAAAAATATGAGAAATTGAATGACGATAAATTTGAAAAGCTAGGTGAAGTAAACAAAGGTACTGAAAAACAATTTTGCAAAATAAAATTCAATGATTCAATTCAAGTAGGAATCAATCAATTACTCAGAAACAAAGACATGCTCCAGCTTGAGATCAGAAGATACAGAAAAAAGTAATGAGAAATGAGGCCAAAAAAAGGAATTAATTGAAAGTCTGTCAGATGAGTATCTATATATAAATCGAGATCTTCTTACCCATCTCTACTCCTTCACCCATCCCATGTTCCTGTCTTTTAACCCCAGGCAAACACCCAAACAACTCAGCATACAATAAACATAAATAAATAAATAAATAAATAATAAAGAAAGCAAAAAAAAAAAGCAGTCAGAAAGAACTGCCTGCAGAATATACAGAGTTCTGGCTTTCCAGGGCAGAGTCATGTCTGTTCCTGGCTTCTCAGACCACTCATTTCTTAATCAAAATCTATCAGTAGTCAAGCCTTGTCAACTAACCCAGAATTACCTATCCACATATTTATGGGAGAGACCTGGCTGAAAACAGACTTACACAAGTAGAAGTGAGGTTGATTGACATATATAAGAATGAAGGAAAACCACAAGAGCTACCTGAAAAAATCAACCCACAAAAATCAAAAGCTTAAAATAAACATTAGGACTCTGGAGGAAAGAAACATGTATCAAAAAACCACAAACTAATTTAAAAGAACACCCTCACACTAGAAATAATAATAGCAACCAACCCCTTTAATTACTAAAGCCCCTTGTTAGAAAGAAGTACTTTTATTCATGTACTCATTTGGGGCACAAGTCTTATAGTTACCCTAATCTACTTTTTCTCTCATACTTTCCATGTGATTCATCAGTAAATTTATCAACTCTATTCTGAAAATATATTCAGAACTTAGTTACTTCACATAAGCTTCAGAATTTACTATCTGATCCAAAATACCACCATCTCAGTAATGGACTACTTAAATGACCCTCTAGCTTTTCTCCTTCCTTCTATGTCCCCCACTGCCCTTGCTCCCCCATTGTGTACCATTGCTCCTTGTAAACATAACTGTAATCTTGCATGTTCTCCTCAAAGATTTCCAATGTTTATGCATATATTAGAATAAAATTTAAAGTCCATACATGGCCTATAGGTCTTTAAAAAAGTTTTTTTTAAATGTTTTATTTATTTTTGAGAGAAAGAGATAGAGACAAAGCGCAAGTTGGGAGGGGCAGAGAGAGGGAAACACAGAATCCAAAGAAGCTCCAAACTCTGAGTTATTGGTACAGAGCCTGATGTGGGGCTCGAACCCACAAACTGTTAGATCATGTCCTGAGCTGAAGCCAGACACTGAACCAACTGAGCCACCCAGGCACCCCAGTATTTATAAGATCTGATATATTTTAACAAAGGCTACTTTGTAAAAATTTAATACCCCCAAATATTCTTCTACTCCTTCACATAAATCCCACCAGACTAATCTCTCTACTTGTTCTTGAAAATGCAGAATATGATTTAAACTAAGAATTAATATTAAACAAAACAAAACAAACCCCACAAAATTTACATAATTTATAGAAGAGAATATAAAAGCTACCAATCCTCTCAATATAAAATTAAAGATTTAATTGATAGAAATCAATGACTATCTACAGATGATGCAAAACATCCATTTGTTTAGACAAACATTACATTCCTAAGAAACAGAATTTATAGGAGCAAAATACTATATTAAAATAGGAAACAATTTTACATAAAATTATATATATACAGTCTATATGCAATGTTTTCTACCTATACTCTGTATTATAGACTGATTTTTTTGATTTCAATAAAAATTGAATGCACTTTTTAAAAAAAGTTTATTTTGAGAGAGAGAGAGAGACCATATGAATGGGAGGAGGGGCAGAGAGAGAGAGGAGAGAGAACCCCAAGCAGGCTCTGCACTGTCAGTGCAAGCCTGATGCAGGGCTTGATCTCACAAACCATGAAATCATGAGGTGAAATCAAGAGTTGGGCACTTAACTGACTGAGCCACCCAGTCACCCTGAATGCACTTTTAAAAGGCTTAAAAACATGTACAATGTCACTGTGGTTATCTCTGAAGGAGGACTTAAACATGGTGGTTTTTTGTGTAGTTTTTGTTCATCATGATTAAAAAAAAATTTTTTTTTAATGTTTGTTTATTTTTGAGACAGAGAGACAGAGTGTGAGCGGGCAAGGGGCAGAGAGAGAGAGACACAGAATCCGAAGCAGGCTTCAGGCTCTGAGTTGTCAGCACAGAGCCTGATGTGGGGCTTTAACCCACGAGCCATGAGATCGTGACCTGAGCTGCAGTCGGACACTCAACCAACTGAGCCACCCAGGCACCCTTGTTCATTATGATTCTTAAATCTCTCTGTCTAATATTAAATTACTGACAATAACATAGTACACTTTCAGAATAGTTACATTGCTGTTAAAAAATTTTAAATCATACAATTGCCTACATACATATCCACACACAAATGCATTCAAAGAATGTACATAACTTCTTTTCCAAACATTGATGTTATGACATTTACCCAGTAAGATTTTAGAATTACTATGGACCAGTGACTGTAGCACACCTCATTCTTTCCTACTTTGGGTGTCACTGACTCTTAGAGTTATCTGTCTCTGTCCCTCCTTTGTAAATTACATGTATGGGGTCAGATAGTTTCATTTTTAGTTCTTGGCTTTCCATGTAAAGAGCAATGTATCATATAAATTGTATTATAAGAGTGACATCAAAACTTGAGGTGGATTGTGAGATCCTATACTTGGAACAAAAATGCCATAACTCGATTGGAATTTTGAGTCTTCAGAAATGGGATACATGTAAATAATTGTGGTCAGGAAATAAACTGTGAAATATCATTTACAAAAATAGTTGCAATAAGTCTTTTTTTTTAAATTTTTTTTTTAATGTTTTATTTATTTCTAGGAGAGAGCGAGAGACAGCGTGAGCAGGGGAGGGTCAGAGAGAGAGGGAGTCACAGACTGAAACAGGCTCCAGGCTCTGAGCTGGCTGTCAGCACAGAGCCCGACGCGGGGCTCGAACCCACGAACCGCGAGATCATGACCTAAGCGAAAGGCGGACGCTTAACCGACTAAGCCACCCAGGCGCCCCACAATAAGTCTTTTTAAATTATAACCATAACCTCTTTGTGATACTGCAGATCATATATCAAGCAGTAGCATTTATTTCTTGCCTCTTGAATCTAGGCTATACTTGTAATACATGTTGACCAATAGAGTGCAACACAAATCATATTGTATGAATTCTAAGACTTGCTTATTTCTGTTCTCCTGAGTATAGAATCCTGAGACTGCCATGTGAGTCAGATTAGCTAATGTGCAGAGAAGGAGAGTCGTGTGGCCTAGTGGATCTTATTTCCAACCACTGAGAGGTAATCTTCAGGCTTATGAGGCAAACACCAGCCAGCCCCAAGGCAACTTGACTGCAGACCTTACATGTATAAGCAAGCTAAGTAACCCAGATTAGAACAACCCAGTTTATCTCTACACCCATGAGTAATGATTTTTTTTTTTTGCCACTATATCTAGGTATCTAGGGAATGTATGCTGTATAGCTGTTAAAAATAGAGTATTTTAAATTAAAAAATTACATTAGTGGAGAATCTAAAAATTTGGAATAAATTAAAAAATTATGTAGTGCATTCTACTACTGAAAATAGAAGCAAAATACTTCAGAGAATAGTGATAAACAAGAGTTGAATTCATTAGCCAAATGGTAAGAGATGCCCAGCAAATATGATTCAAGATTCTATAGTTTCTCAGTTCTGTTATCTCTCTTATGCAAAATAACTTCAATATCTTTAGTAGAATAATAGATTGTTATTTCTATATATAATTAACACTGGATGTCTGAAGCTATAAAAATAATTAAGCAACGCTTTTGTTTTAACCTACAAACTTCTCATATCCTTCTTGCTCAACCTGATTGGTCTTGGAGAAGTAACAGTAATATAAATGACGGTTGCACTTATAATATTTATTTTCCATAATATATTTTCATCTCAAATTAATTCAAGATAATAATTTTCTGATTAAATAGAGATAAACTGGATGAATGGTTTATGTAATATGAAATAGAAGCTTGAAACATCTTGAATATAACATTATGCATAAATAGGTATAAACCTGGTGAGCAAATGAACCAGTTTTATCAACTGAGTGAAAATATACTAGTGAAGGAAAGGTAAAGACATGTTTTGTAGAAATTCAAATAAACCACATGTGAATGAAGAAAAAAACAGAATAGAATAGCCAAGTGATGTTTTCTATTTGGAATTGTATAATATATAAATAGGTCTCTTGGCACCATCATGGTCAAATTATTAATACTGAGTTAAAGGTTATACAAACAGAAATGATAGCATTTCAAAAAATATCAACAAATGGGGAAATGCTAGATTTGCATCATAAAGGACACACCTTGCTGGGTTTTGAGCAGGGCAGACAAATGCATTTACATGAAAAATTGAAAGACACTCTGTCAATATGGGCAAAGTGATGTAGAAAATTGGAATAATTATCTGGATAATTTAGGCCCAAAATGCTAATGAGGTAAAAGAGTTCTTTACAATCTGATTTATCTAGGTCAGCTGTCTACAGTTATTAAATTAACTGGACAATTATTCAAGTCTTCATTCTTCCAAGCTTGGAAAGACTTTGTTATTGATTCCTTGTTTGCAGGCTGAACCAGGAGAACCTTGGTGGATTATTGGCATTTCCATATTCGTTATAGCTCATACCAATTTTTAAACTCACCATGCACTTACAGTTTAAAATTTGTTACATTATTCTTAAATGTTTATACCATTCTTTTTTTAAAAATTTGTTAATGTTTTATTTTTTTCTAGGAGAGAGAGAGAGAGACAGCGTGAGCAGGGGGAGGGTCAGAGAGAGAGGGAGTCACAGACTCTGAAACAGGCTCCAGGCTCTGAGCTGGCTGTCAACACAGAGCCCAACGCGGGGCTCGAACCCGTGAACTGCGAGATCATAACCTAAGCGAAAGTCGGACGCTTAACCGACTAAGCCACCCAGGTGCCCCTGTTTATACCATTCTTAAAGTAAGTTTGTTAGAAATAAATCTCCAATTTAATCTCTACTAAAGCAATGAACTAAGGCACAAAGGAGCTGAGCTGTACTTGAATGGCGACAAACTCTGGATAGTTTCGTAAGGCTTAGAATGCTTGACAAAATCATTTAAGATGTAGTTCTGTGTGTTTCAAGTGACAATTTGACTCTAGCATTTTTATTCAATTAGTTAAAGACATATCAATTTAATAATTAATCTTTCTATGCAATGCAAATATTGCCTTTTTTCTTTTGACACTGGTTATTTAGTGGTAAATGGAAAATAATAGCATCTGATCTTTCCAGATATGTATAAGAATGAAGCAGAAAACCACAATAGTATTCCAAAAGAATCACTTAATATGTTTCAATTTCAAGCACTTGTATCACAACCAAGAGGCATATATTTTATTTTCAACAGTTTGTGGACTGAAAGTAGAAGATGAAACAGATATGTCTTAAGACACAAGCTAACAAAGACCCTTGAACTTGGAGAGTTCAACCAGACTACAAAAGGTTTCTGTTCAGTTAATTAACAAAATAACATAAAAGCTTCCAAAGATTTTAAGGTTTGACACATATCGCAACACAAACACATTCCTGGAGATATCATCTCTAAAGATCTTTCATATAAGGTATGGCCTACATGACTTACTATTAGAAGATGCATAAATTGGAAAAATCCACCTAATGTAAAGATGAATGAGCCCATGGAGCAGCATTTTGCAACCTTGGCAATGTTATTTTGGGCCAGATAATTCTTTGTTGTGGGAGCCTGTCGTATGCATTACAAGATATTTAGTAGTTTCGTGTCTGTTATTTCCCCAATAAATGCCAGTACTACCTTCCTCCCCATAACTGCAACAACTAAAAATGTCTCCAGATGTTGACAAATGTCTGCTAGGAAGCAATATCGTCCATGATTGAGAATCACTGCCATAGAGGGTACCCCTGCTGTTCTAGTGCCATTATACTTGCACACTTTACTAGCTCTTTCCTGGGCAAGTCAGAGCACGTTTGCTCTCAGAGCTTCCACTTTTCAGCTTTGTTCTAGCTGGAGGGTAGATTTAGAGACTGAAATGGAAAATGTGGTTAATGGTGACTTTGCTGTGAAGAAACTAACTTGAACACCCTCCAGGCAAAGCATAACCAACCGATCAGCCCCTTCATTGTCTTAAGTCCTCGAGAGATTTCCCAAATAAAACAAATGCAAAGAACCCTATATAGGAAGAGTATACAGCCATTCCCTGTGAAGGAAGCCTCCTGCGTGGGAGAACTCTGGCCACACCGGGAATGTTACATGTGCTAGGCTATGCAAAGAATGTGTCCTGCCACGCACATTTGGATTGTGTGCTCAACGTCAAAAGCTTGAGCTCTGGAATTTTTAAAAAGAAATCACCAGAGACCAGTGGTAAATTGGAATAAAGTCATTAGGCATGCCTGATTTCCCTGAGTTTCTGTCATCTCTTGCTATGGCTGCTGCTTTTTTTCCAATAACAAAAGCCTTAAAAAAAGGAAACAAAACAAAAAACCCTGAACGGTTTAAATGTTGCAGTTATAACTGGCCTGAAAGCCATCATTTGTTTTCCTGAAACCAGTGAAACAAGTGCTTTTGTTTGAAAAGATCTGGCAGTAATGTAGGGTTTTTGCTTGTCTTTTTTGTTTCATTTTGTTTTTTGTTTTTGTTTTTTTCTGTTAGAATGCTGACTGACTGACTGAAAATGCCAGTTACTATAAAAATTGTCTTTGTTATTTAAGTTGTCCCTATCAAACAATATTAATAAGAATTTTTCTTTCTCATTAATTAGATAAATGGAAAATAATTTTTAAAATGTCTGACATATGGAGGAAAAAATATCTGAACAAGGTTTCTCAACCTCAGTACTGGTGACATTTTGGACTGCATACGTGTTGTGGGGAAAGCTGTCCTGTGAACTGTAAGGTGTTCACCAGTATCCTGGCCTCTACCCAGTGATGTCAGTAGCACTACCACCTCAGAACCCCAAGACACACACACTCACAAATTGTGGCAAATGCAAATGTCTCCAGACATTGCCAAATGCCTCTTATGGGGACAAATTTGCCCAAGTTGAAAACCACTGATCTAGAAAAGTCCTGCTCTGAAATGATACAGGTGCCATTTGGCAGTTTTACAAAGCACTTAAGAAATCTTTGTCATAAATAACCTTAGGCCACAAAGATTTTCTCCTATTTTTTCTAATTTTTAATAATTTTACATTTGGAGCTATGATCCATTTTGAATTACTTTTATAAAAGATCTGAGGTTGGGGTCCACTTTTTGGCATTTTATATTGAATTATTCCATTTGTTGAAAGATTATCCCTTCTCTATTACCTTT
The DNA here is from genome assembly GCF_003009895.1 of Hyaena hyaena. Lineage (NCBI taxonomy): Eukaryota > Metazoa > Chordata > Mammalia > Carnivora > Hyaenidae > Hyaena > Hyaena hyaena. Next base: position 111,739 of record NW_024081857.1, on the reverse strand, counting down.
ACATGGGTATCAAAATCAATTGGTTATATTAGTGTGGATCTATTACTTAATTCTGTTCTGTTCTATAGATCTATATGTCTCTCATCAATAACATATTGCCAATAACATTGAGTATATAATATGTTTAAAAATTGGGTAGTAAGAATCCTTCAGTTATATTCTTTTTTCAAAACTGTTTTGACTATTTTATTTCTTTTGTCTTTTCATTCACTTGTGGAGTTAGCTTGTATATAACTAAAAATAAGTTATGTATATGCAACACAATATATTTATCATTTTTAATTGTAAGAGATTTATATATCATGTTATAAGTACTATGTAAGTACTATATACATACATAAGTGAGTGTATATATACATATATTCATATATATAAGTATGTGGGTATGTGTGTGTGTGTATATATAGATATACTTGGAATAGCTTTAAAAATACTTAAATATAAATCCAAGAAAACATGTATGGAATTTTTGCGAACAAAATTACCAAACACTGATGAAAAAATCAAATATGACATACATAAACAAAAAAATACACCATGTACATGGACTGGATAATTCAGTATAGCAAAGGTATCAATTATCCTCAAGTTGAGCTATAACACAATTCCAATCCAAATCCAAATTTAAGCAGCATTGTTTGTTTTCTTATTTTTTTTTATTTTTTAGATCCACACAAGCTAATCTTAAAACTGTATTAAAAGGCAAGATATTCAAAATAATTTTGGAAAAGAAAAATAAACCTGAATTGTTCTACTCATTTTTAAGCTTTATTATGATAATATCACAATAGCTCCAATATATTTTCATTACCAGTATATCCTATAAGGAGTTAATATCCACAATATATAAAGAATTTATACCACTGGACACTAAAACTCTAAATAATCTGATTAAAAATGGGTAAAGAACTTGAGTAAACATTTTTCTGAAGAAGACATACAAATAGATGACCAATAAACACATGAAAAGATGCTCAACATCACTAATTATCAGAGAAATGCATATCAGAAACACAAGGACATAGGATTATATACCTGTCAGAAAGGTTAGAATAAAAAACATAAGAGATAACAAGTGTTGGTGGGATGTGAAGAAAAAGGAATCCTCCTTCACTGTTGCTGGGAATGCAAACTGGTATAACCACTATGGAAGACCATATGAAGGTTCATCAAAAAATTAGAAACAGAAATACTTTATGTTCTAGTAATTCTATTACTGGGTATGTACCCAAACAAAATGAAAACATTAATACAAAAATATATACACACCCCTATCTTTATCACAGCATTAATTATAATAGCCCATATATGGAAGCAACCCAAGGGTCCCCAATGGATGAATGGATAAATAAGGTGTGATACAGATGTGTTTTCTTTCTTTCTTTCTTTCTTTCTTTCTTTCTTTCTTTCTTTCTTTCTTTCTTTCTTTCTCTCTCTCTCTTTCTCTCTCTCTCTCTCTCTCTCTTTCTCTCTTTCTCTCTCTCTTTCTCTTTCTCTCTCTCTTTCTCTCTTTCTCTCTCTTTCTTTCTTTCCTTCCCTCTCTCTCTCTCCCTCCCTTTCTTTCTTTCTCTCTTTCCCTCGCTCTCTTTATCATCTCTCTAAGAGAATATTACTCAGTTATAAAAAAGAATGAAATCTTGCCATCTGTGACAACATTGGTGGACCTAGAGGGTATTATGCTAAATGAAATAAGTAAAATAAATCAGACAGAAAAAGACAAATGCTATTACATTTCACTTATATGTGGAATATAAAAAAACCCCAAAAACCCCCATTTACCCCCCAAAAACCCAAATGAACAAACAAAAGCAGAAACAGACTATAAATACAGAGAACAAATTGATGGTTGCCAGAAGAGAGGCGGGCAGTGGGGCAGGAGGCAGAAGGCATGGGGGATGGACAAAATTGCTGAAGGAGAGTGGAATGTGGAAGGTGCACACTTCCAGTTATGGAATGAATACATCATGGGAATGAAAAGTACAGCATGGAGAATATAGTCAATGGCACTCTAATAGCATTGTATAGTGATCAATGGTAGCTACATTGTGATAAGCATAGCATAATGTATAGAGTTGCTGAATCACTATGTTATATACTTGGAACTAATTGTACATTATGTGTCAACTATACTTCAATTTTTTAAATGTTTATTTAATTTTGAGAGAGAGTGAGCGAGACAGAGAAGGAGCAGAAGAGGGTCAGATGGAGAGGGAGACATGGAATCCCAGCATGCTCCAGGCTCTGAGCTGTCAGCAAAGAGCCTGACACAGGGATCAAGGTCACAGACTGTGAGATCATGACCTGAGCTGAAGTTGGACGCTAAATCAACTGAGCCAACTAGGTGCCCCATATGATGTGTCAACTATACTTCAATAAAAGAAAGAAAGAAGGAAAAATATATTTACTCTAAATACTACTTTGAATACTACAAATTTTTATATATCATCATTTTTTAATTTTCTTCATTTAAAAATAAATTTTAATTTCCCATAAGACTTCTGTTTTTAATCCCTGGATTTTTAAATCATAAAAAATATTCAAGAGATTTCCGTTGCAGCATCTTTCTCCCTTTCTTTGAGCCTCCCTATTCTCTAAGACACAACAATATCAAAATTAGGCCAATTAATAATACTACAATATTCTCTAAGTATTCAAGTGAAAGGAAGAGTCACATATCTCCCACTATAAAACAAAAGCTTGAAATGAGTAAGCTTAATGCGGATGCTGAAAACCAACAAAGGCCAAAAACTAGGTCTCTTACACCAGTTAGCCAAGTTGTGAATGCAAAAGGCAAGTTCCTGAAGTTAAAAGTGCTATTCCTGTGAACACATGAATGATAAGTAAGTGAAATAGTCTTCCTACTATTATAACCACAGTAAAACTTCTTTCAGAATTGGAATCGATCCTCTCAAGACTACTGCTACTTTTATCAAATAAATTTAGGTAATTATCTAAATATTTTGTTGTCATCACAACAATCTTCACAGCATCTTCACCAGGAATATTTTCCATCTTGATAAACCATATTCTTTGCTCATCCATAAGAAGCAACTCCTCATCAGTTAAAGTCTTTCCATGAGACTGCAGCAATTCAGTCACACCTTAAGGTTGCATTTGATTCTAGTTCTCTTGCTATCTACCACATGTGCAGTTGCTTCCTCCACTGAAGTCTTGAATCCATCCAAGTCATCCATAAGGGTTGGAATCAACTTCTAAACTTCTGCTGATATTTTGACATCTTCCCATGAATCACAAATGTCCTTAATAGCATCTATAATGGAGAATCCTTTCCAGAAGGTTTTCAATTGATCCATGAGAGGGTTCACTATCTATGATAGCTATAGCTTTATGAAATGTATTTCTTAATTAATAAGACTTGAAAGTCAAAATAACTCCTTGAACCATGAAGTGCAAAATGGATATTGTTCCAGCAGGAATTAAAAACAACTTAAATCTCATTGTACATCTCCATCAGATCTCTTGGGTGACCAGGTGCATTGTCAATGAGAAGTACTATTTTGAAAGGAATCTTTTTTTTTCCTTTTTAATTCTGAAATGTTAGTCCAACAATGGGCTTAAAATTTTCAGTAAATCATGTAAACAGATGTGTTGTCATGTAGGCTTTTAGCACAGGCAGAGTAGATTTAGCATAATTCTTAAGGGCCCTAGGATTTTTCGAATGGTAAATTAGTATTGGTTTTAACTTAGTCACAAACTGTATTAGTCCTTAAAAGAGAATAAGCCTATCTTTTAAAGCTTTGAAGCAAGGCATTGACTTTTCCTCTCTGGCTATGAAAGTCTATATAGATGGCATCTTCTTCCACTAGAAGGCTGTTTCATCCACATTGAAAATCTGTTGTTTAAAGTAGCCACCTTCATGAATTATCTTAACTAGATCTTCTGGATAATTTGCTCCAGCTTCCACATCAGTACTTGCTTCCTCACCTTGCACTTTGATATTATGGAGATGAATTCTTTCTTAAACCTCAAGAACCAATCTCTGATATGGGGTGCCTGGGTGGCTTAGTCGGTTAAGCGTCCGACTTTGCGTAGGTCATGATCTTGCAGTTCGTGGGTTTGAGCCCCGCGTCGGGCTCTGTGCTGACTGCCAGCTCAGAGCCTGGAGCCTATTTCGGAGTCTGTGACTCCCTCTCTCTCTGACCCTCCCCTGCTCATGCTGTCTCTCTCTCTCTCTCTTAGAAATAAATAAAATATTAAAAATAAAAAAAAAAAACAAATAAGAACCAATCTCTGATAGCTTCCATTTTTTCTTCTGCAGGTTCCTCACTTCTCTCGTCCTTTGCAGATTTGAAGAGGTTTAGGGCCTTGCTCTGTTTTAGATTCTGGCTTATGGGAATGTTGAGTTTGGTTTGATCTTTTATCCAGACCACTCAAACTTTCTCTGTATCGGCACCAGGGCTGTTTCACTTTTTTTAAATTCATGTGTTCAATGGAGTAGCACTTTTAATTTCTTTCAAGAATTTGTGTTTTGCATTCACAACTTGGCTAACAGTGCAAGAGACCCAGCTTTCAGCGTATTTCAATTTTTGACATACCTTTCTCATTAGGCTTAGTCATTTCTAGCTTTTAATTTAATATGGGAGATACATGTTTCTTCCTTTCACTTGAACATTTAGAGGCCACCACAGGGTTATTAGAGGCCACTACAAGGTTATTAACTGGCCTATTTTCAACATTACTGCATGTCAGGGAATAGGGAGGACTTGAGGAGAGGGAGAGAGATGGTAGAATGGTTGGTTGGTGGAGGGTCCCAACACACAAAACATTTATGAATTGAGTTTACTGTGTTATATGGACACTGTGGAGTACTAAAATAATTATAATAGTATTATAATAGTAATTATAGTAATTATAATTATAATAGTAATTATAGTAATATTTAAATGGAACTATGATCAAAGACATTGATCATAGACCACCAAAACAAATATAATAATAATGATAACATTTGAAATATTGCAAGAATTACCAAAATGTGCATAGATATGAAGTTGCAAAATGATGCCAATAGATTTGCTTGGCACAGGATTGCCACAAACCTTAAATTTGAAAAGACTACAATATCTGTGAAGTACAATAAAGTAAAGCACAATGAAACAAAGCACAATAGAATTAAGTATGCCTGTACATTATATGGGTTTATATATATATATATATATATATATATAACATGTATATAACAGTATAAACATGGGTTTATATATATATATCTAACATGTATCCTCCATTATAGTATCACACAGAATAGTTTCACTGCCCTAAAAATCTCCTCCATTTTATATATTCATTTTACCCTCACTACCCTCAAATATCTGACAAACATTGATCTTTTTATGATTTCCATAGTTTTGCCTTTTCCAGATTGTCATGTAGTTGTATTCATACAGGAAATAGCCTTTTAGTACTGGTTTCTTCCAGTGAGTATTTACAAGTAAGTTTCCTCTATGCCTTTGTGTGGCTTGTTAACTCATTTGTTTCATCACTGAATAATATTCCTTTGTATGAATGCACCACAGTATATCTGTTCACCCACTGAGGTACATCTTGGCTGCTTCTCAATTTTAGCAATTATGAATAAAGCTGCTATAAACATTCACATGTATATGTAGGCTTTTCTATGGATATAAGTTTTCAACTCATTTCTCTAAATACCAAGGAGTATGATTATTGGATCACAAAATATCAATATAGTTTGGTAAAAACAGCCAAACTATCTTCCAAAGTGGCCATTTTGCATTCCTATCAGTAATCAGTGAAAGTTCCTGCTGCTGTACAACCTAGATATGGTGGTGTCAGGGTTTTAGATTTTCATCATTTGAATAGTGGTTATTTTCTTTTCTTTTAATTAATTATTTTTAATTTAAATACATTAGTTAACATATAGAGTAATAATAATTTCAAGAATAGAATTTAGTGGTTCATCACTTACATATAACAGCAAATAATCATCCCAACAAGTGCCCTCCTTATGCCCCTCACTGCTTTAGCCCTTCCCCTAACCCAACACCCCACCAACAACCCTGTTTGTTCTCTGTATTTAAGAGTCTCTTATGGTTTGTCTCCCTCTCTGTTTTAATGTTATATTTTCATCCCTTTCCTTTTGGTCATCTGTTTTGTATCTTAAATCACACATATGAGTGAAATAATATGATATTTGTCTTTCTCTTGAATGACTTATTTCGCTTAGCATAACACAGTCTAGTTCCAGTCACATTGTTGCAAAAGGCAAGATTTCATTCTTTATGATTGGCAAATATTATTCCATTGTGTGTGTGTGTGTGTGTGTCTGTGTGTGTCTGTGTGTGTCTGTGTGTGTATCACATCCTCTTTATCCATTCATCAGTCGATGGACATTTGGGCTCTTTCCAATTTTGGCTATTGTTGATAGCACTGCTATAAACATTGGGGTGTATGTGCCCCTTTGAATCAGCACTCCTATATCCTTTGGATAAATACCTAGTAGTGCAGTTCCTGGGTCATAAGGTAGTTCTATTTTTAATTTTTGAGGAAACTCCATACTGTTTTCCAGAGTTGCTGTACCAGTTTGCATTCCCACCAGCAGTGCAAAAGGGTTCCTATCTCTGCATCCTCACCAACATCTCTTGTTGCCTGAGTTGTTGATTTTAGCCATTCTAATAGATGTGAGGTGGTATCTCATTGTGGTTTTGAGCATTTTTTTTTTCATGTATATGTTAGCCATCTGGATGTCTTCTTTGGAAAAGTGTCTATTCATGTCTTTTGCCCATTTCTTCACTGGATTATTTGGATTTTGGTGTTGAATTTAGTAAGTTCTTTATATATTTTGAATACTCACCCTTTATCTAATATATCATTTGCAAATATCTTCTCCCATTCTGTGGTTACCTTTTAGTTTTGCTGATTGTTTCCTTTGCTGTACAGTTTTTATCTTAATGAGGTCCCAATAGTTCACTTTAGCTTTTGTTTCCCTTGCCATGGGGAAACAAATAAGAAGTTGTTTCTTATTTGGCATGTCAAATGTGGCCAAGGTCAAAAAGGCTGTTGCCTATTCTCTCCTCTAGGATTTTGATGGTTTCCTGACTAATGTTTAGGTCTTTCATCCATTTTGAGTTTATTTTTGTGTATAGTGTAAGAAAGTGGCCCAGGTTCAACTTCTGCATGTGGCTGTCCAATTTTCTCAACCCCATTTGCTGAAGACACTGTCTTTTCTTCCATTGGATATTCTTCCCTGCTTTGTCAAAACTTAGTTGGCCATACATTTGTAAGTCTATTTCTGAGTTCTCTATTCTGTTCCATTGATCTATGTGTCTGTTCATGTGTCAGTACCATACTGTCTTGATGATTAGAGCTTTGTAATACATCTTGAAGTCTGGAATTATGATGGCCCCAGCTTTGGTCGTTTCTGACTATATACAAATTTTAGAATTGTTTGTTCTAGCTTTGTGAAGATTGCTGGTGTTATTTTGATAGTATTGTATTGAATATGTAAATTGCTTTGGGTAGTATCAACATTTTAACAATAGTTATTCTTCCAATCCATGAGTATGGAAAGGTTTTCCTTCTTTTTTGGTGTCATCTTCAATTCCTTTCATAAGCTTTCTATAGTTTTCAATGTACAGACTTCTTTAGCTCTTTGGTTAGGTTATGCCTAAGTATTTGTTGGTTTTTGGTGCAATTATAAGTGGGATCAATTCCTTGATCTCTCTTTCTGTTGCTTCATTTTTGGTGTATAGAAATGCAACTAATTTTTGTGCATTGATTTTATACCCTGCAACACTGCTCATTCATATATGAATTCTAGTAGTTTTTTGGTCAAATTTTTTGGGTTTTCCATGGATAGTAGCATGCCATGTGCTAACAGTGAAGTTTTACTTCTTCCTTGCCAATTTGTATGCTTTTTATTTTTTTCTTTTTTCCTTTTTTTTTTTTTTTGTCTTATTGCTGAGGCTATAACTTCCAACACAATGTTGAATAACAGTGGTGAGAGTGGACATCCCTGTCGTGTTCCTGACCTAGGGGGAAAGTTCTTAGTTTTACCCCATTGAGGATAATATTAGTGGAGTCTTTTGTATATGGCCTTTATCATCTTGAGGTATGATCCATTTATCCCTACTTTCTTGAGAGGTTTTGTTAGGAAAGGATGCCATATTTTTGTGGAATGTTTTTCTGCATCCATTCAGAAGATCATGTGGTTTTTATCCTTTCTTTTATTATGTGATGTATCACATTGATTGATTTGCAGATATTCTCTTTTGTTGTTTTAATATAATTTATTGTCAAATTGCTTTCCACACAACATTCAGTGCTCATCCCAACAAGTGCCCTCCTCAACGCTCATCATCCTCTTTCCCCTCTCCCCCATGCCCCATCATCCCTCAGTTTGTAATAAGTATTTAAGAGTCTCTTATGGTTTGCCTCCCTCCCTCTCTGTAACTTTTTTCCTCTTCCCCTCCCCCATGGTCTTCTGTTAGGTTTCTCAAGATCCACATATGAGTGAAAACATACAGTATCTGTCTTTCTTTGGTTGACTTATTTCACTTAGTATAATACCCTTCAGTTCCATCCACGTTGCTACAAATGGCTCGATTTCATTCTTTCTCATTGCCAAGTAGTATTCCACTGTATATATATATAGACCACATCTTCTTTATCCACTTGTCAATTGATGGACATTTAGGTTCTTACCATGATTTGGCTATTGTTGAAAGTGCTGCTATCAACTTTGGGGTACATGTGCCCCTATGCATCAGCACTCCTGTATCCCTTGGGTAAATTCCTTATAGTGCTATTGCTGGGTCATAGGAGAGTTCTAGTTTTAATATTTTGAGGAACCTCCACACTGTTTTCCAGAGTAGCTACACCAGTTTGCATTCACACCAAAAGTGTAAGAGGGTGCCCATTTCTCTACATCCTTGCCAGCATCTATAATCTGATTTGTTCACTTTAGCCACTGTGACCGACATGAGGTGTTATCTCAGTGTGTTTTTGATTTTTATTTCCCTGATGAGGAGGGATGTTGAGAATCTTTTCATGTGTCTATTGGCCATCTGGATGTCTTCTTTGGAAAAGTGTCTGTTCATGTCTTCTGCCTATTTCTTCACTGGATTATTTGTTTTTTGGGCATGGGGTTTGGTGAGTTCCTTATAGATTTTGGATACTAGCCCTTTATCTAATATGTCATTTGCTGATTTGCAGTTTTTGAACTAGCCCTGCATCCCAGGTATAAATCTCACTTGATCATGGTAAGTAATCCTTTTAATGCATTGTTGGATCTGGTTGGCTAGTATCTTGTGGAGAATTTTTGCATCCGTGTTAATCAGGGAAATTGATCTGTAGTTCTCCTTTTTAGTGGGGTCTTTGTCTGGTTTTGGAATTAAGGTAATGTTGTAATGTAATTACAGGTAATGTTGGCCTCATAGAACGAGTTTGGAAGTTTTCCTTCCATTTCTATTTTGTGGAACAACTTCAAAAGAATAGGTGTTAACTCTTCTTTAAATGTTTCATAGAATTATCCTGGAAAGACGTCCAGCCCTGGACGCTTGTTCATTGGGAGATTTTTGATTACTGATTCAATTTCTTTATGTTTCTGGGTTTGTAAGAAATAGATTTTCTATTTCTTCCTGTTTCAGTTTAAGTAGTTTATGTTTCTAGGAATGTGTCTATTTCTTCCAGGTTGTTTAATGTGTTAGCATATAATTGCTTATAACATTCTCTTATTATTGTTTGTATTTCTGTGGTGTTGGTTGTGTTCTCTCCTCTTTCATTTGTGATTTTATTTATTTGGGTCCTTTCCTTTTTCTTTTTGATCAATCAGGCTACAGGGTTATCAATTTTGTTAATTCTTTCAAAGAGCCAGCTCCTGGTTTCATTGATCTGCTTTACTGTTTTGTTTTTGTTTTTGTTTTTATGTCATTGATTTCTGCTCTAATCCTTATTATTTACCTTCTTCTGCCAGTTTTGGGCATTATTTGCTGTTCTTTTTCTAGCTCGTCAATGTGTAAGGTTAGGTTGTATATCTGAGACCTTTCTTCCTTCTTTAGGAAGGCCTGGATTGCTATATACTTCCCTCTTATGAATGCCTTTGCTGAATCCCAGAGCTTGTGTATTGTGTTGTTTTCATTTTCATTGGTTTCCATGTGACTTAATTTCTTTTTTAATTTATTGGTTAACCCATTTATTCTTTCCTAGGATGTTCTTTAATCTCCAAGTATTCCTGGTCTTTCTAAAGTTCTTCTCGTGGTTGATTTCAAGTTTCATAGAGTGGTGGTCTAAAAATATGCAAGGCATAATTTCAATCTTTTTGTACTTGTTGAGGGCTGATTTGTGATCTATTTGGGAGAATGTTCAATGTACACTCAAGAACAATGTGTACTCTGTTGCTTTGGATAAAATGTTCTGAATATATCTGTTAAGTCCATCTGGTCCAGTGTGTCATTCAAAGCCATTGTTTCCTTGCTGATTTTCTGCTTAGATGATCTGTCCATGGCTGTCAGTTGGGTGTTGAAGTTTCCAACTATTATGGTATTACTACCAATGAGTTTCTTTATGTTTGTGATTAATTGATTTGTATACTTTTGGGAAGCATCAATATTTATAATTGTTAGATCTTCTTGGTGGATATATCTCTTAATTACAATATAATGCTCTTCTTCATCTTTTGTTACAGTCTTTATTTTAAAATCTAGATTCTCTGATATAAGTATGGCTACACTAGCTTTCTTTTGATAACCTTTAGCATGGTAGATGGTTTTCTATCCCCTTTCTTTTATTTTTTTATTATTATTTTTTAATATTTTTATTTATTTCTAGGAGAGAGAGAGACAGCATGAGCAGGGGAGGGTCAGAGAGAGAGGGAGACACAGACTCCGAAATAGGCTCCAGGCTCTGAGCTGGCAGTCAGCACAGAGCCCGACGCGGGGCTCCAACCCACGAACCGTGAGATCATGACCTAAGCAAAAGTCGGACGCTTAACCGACTAAGCCACCCAGGCGCCCCTATCCCCTTTCTTTTAATCTGTGATTGTCTTTAGGTCTAAAATGAGTCCCTTGTAAGCAAGATGGGTTTTGTTTTCCTGTCCATTTTGATACTCTATGTTTTTTGATTGGAGAATTTAGTCTGTTGACATTTAGAGTGAGTACTGAAAGATATGAATTTAGTGCCATTGTGTTGCTTGTTGAGTTGGTGCTCTGGTGATGTTTTCTGGTCTCTTCTGTCTTTGTTGTTTTCAATTATTTTTGTTTTGTTTTGTCTTTTCTCCACTCAAAGGGTCCCTCTTAAAATTTCTTGCAGGGCTATTTTAGTGGTCAAAACTTCTTTAGTTTTTGTTTGCCTGGGAAACTCTTTACCTCTCCTTCTATTTTGAATGGCTTGCTGGGTAAGGAATTCTTGGCTGCACACTTTTTCAATTTAGTACATTGAAGATATCTTGCCATTCTTTTCTGGCCTCTCAATTTTCTGTGGATAGGTCTGCTGCAAATCTTATCTGTTTTCCCTTGTAGGTTAAGGAGGTTTTTTTTTTCCCTTGATACTTTCACCATTCTTTCTTTGTCAGTGTATTTTTTGAATTTGACTATGATGTGCTTTATTGATGGTCTAATGGGAGTTCTCTGTGATTCTTGGATTTTGATGTCTGTGTCTTTATCCAGATTAGGAAAGTTTTTTTTGTTATGCTTTGCTCACATAAACCTTCTGCCCCTTTTTCTCTCTCTTCATCTCTCATCTCTTCATCCTCTGAGACTCCTATTATTCATGTGTTATTCCTTTTTAGTAAGTCACTGAGTTCCCTAGGTCTTGTATCTTGATCTCTTGCCTTTTTTTCCCTTTTTTTCTGCTTTATTATTCCTGATAATGTTATCTTGTAAATTGCTGATACACTGCTCTGCTTCATCCATCATTGTTTCCATGGCAGCCATTTGATATTGCATCTCAGTTAAAGCATTTTTAATTTCATTTTGTCTGATTAAGTCCCTGGCTACAGTTTCTTCCTCAACTTTCTTTTGGGGTGAATTCCTTCATTTTGTCATTTTGGAGGAAGAAAATAACAAAGTAAAAACAGAAATTAAAAAATTAAAAACAAACAAAAAAAAAGCAAAGGAAGCCACGTCCTAGGTGGGTTTTGGTATGCTTGTTTAAAAAAGCTTGATAGTATAGAGGGGAAAAAAAGGAAAGAAAAGAAAAAAAAACATAAGAAAACTGCAAAAATTAAAAAATTATATATTAACACAGAATAAAGTGAAATGAAAATGAAATAGAATAAAAATTTTTTAGAAATTAAAAATAAAGTTAAAAAATAAATAAATAAAAAGAAATGTTCTTTTCCTGTACCCAAGAATGAAGAAAAAAAAGAAAGAGGGGTGCCTGGATGGCTCAGTCAGGTAAGCATCCAACTTTGAGTCAGGTCATGATCTCATGGTTTGTGGGTTTAAGTTCTGCATCAGGTTCTATGTTTACATCTCAGAGCCTGGAGTCTGCTTTGGATTCTGTGTCTCCCTCTCTCTCTGCCCCTCCCTTGCTCACACTCTGTTTCTGTCTCTCTCTCAAAAATAAATAAACATTAAATTTTTTTCAAAAACTAAAAAGTAAAAATGAAAGGAAAAAAGGAAAAAAGAAAAACAATTTAAGCATAAACAGAAGCAAAGAAAATAACAAATAAGTGAACCAGGAAACAGAATGAAACCCAAATGAAGTTACATCCAGTTTGCCCTAGAACTGAAACTATGAAGCCTTCTATAGTCCATACACTAAGCGGGGGAATGACTAGTGCTGTTTTTCTAGGGCAAGTGCTTGGAGGGTACAGTTGTGCAGAACTTGGCATAACTGCTCCGTTCTCCATTAGGTGGCACTGATTAGCTTACTGGAGTGGATCAGAATGGCATGCATGCACATGTACAGAAGAGAATGGCTTCCCAGCTCCCTGGTCTCTGGCATAGGTACTTTGCTATCTCCTCGGCCTGCAACTGAGCATCCTTCCTTTGTCTCAGGCCTCTGTCTGCTCCTCACCTCTACCCTGTTCATGTCCAAGCTGTCTACCTACGAGGCAGCACCTTCTTCCAGAGTTTGATCTCAGATAGGGTTATGTTTCAAATCCCCATGCTTTAGAGATCCCTGAGGCTTGGACTTGTATCAACTCTCTCGGGGAGGGTCTTGATGAGCAATGTCAGGGTGCCATCTTGCTCTAGAAAATGTTCCTGTGTTCACACACTGGTAGAGTTTCAGAGATTATGGCAAACCATAACACATAGCCAGCATCAGGTTTCACCACACTCTAGCATCTTTGTCCCAATACCAGCAAATATGGCTGCTCTCTGGGGTCTTCTGGGACCTTCGCATGTGGGGCGGCCATATAGTCTCCATCAAATGCACTACAAGCAGGGGAACTGCTTCTCCCTGTGTGACACAAGGACCCCTCAGATCTAGCTGCCTGCTTCTGGGGATTTTCCCTTCATCTTCACCAGAACACCATCAGGCACTGAATTCCTTCAGACTCTGAGCTCCACTGTTTGTTGGAAATCCTCTCCTTTCTTCCTATCAATGGTTTTGGGGAACAGATTTCTTGTTCAGTTCCCTGTATTTTCATTCTTTCTGTTTTTCTCCAGCTACTTTTGGGGTAGTTTTTTCTTGCATGATCTCGATGTGGTGCTCCCCACCCCCCACTTCTCTTTCTCTGTTCTATCTCCACAAAAACAGCTCCCTACCCTCCACAGCTTTTCTTTCCCCCAATTCACTTCTCCACACTGCATACTTGTATAGCTCTGTAGCTCAAGTTATGTTCCAAATGGGTTGGTGCTGATCTGGTTGCATTTCGGTGGACACAAGCTCAGGGTCTCCATGCTCTTCCTGTTTTTGAACATTTTAAAGTAATATCATTTCTGTAACTTTTTTTTTTCCTGCTAACTGTATCTGAGACAGATGCTACCACAGATAGCCCTGCCGAAAAAAGGATGTCTCCTCCCACCATCCTTTTATTGCTATTTTAATTTGCAATTAGCTAATGACATAAAATGTTGAACATATTTTCATATGCTTATTTGCCATCTGTATATCTTTTTTGGTGAGATATCTATTCAGATCTTTTATCCACATTTTAATTGTTGTTTATTTTTTTATTAGTGAATTTTAAGAGTTTCTTTGTGTATTCTGGGTACCAGTTCTTTATAAAATGTATATTTTGTGAACATATTTTCCCAGTCTATGGCTTCTCATTCCATTCTTAAATGTGTGCTTTGCAGAGAAGTTTATAATCTTAATGAAGTCTAAAGTCTTTGTCTAATAATTTCAACATATGTGTCATCTTAGTGTTGATAACTGTCTTTCCCCACTCAAGGTGAAATTTTCTCAATTCTTCATATACTGAAAAATTTTGGATTATGGTCTATACATTACTATAAGATTCTTAAGTCTTATTGATCATCTATAGAGAATTTTGATATTTTTCTTTTGTAAACAACCAATAAAGAAGGAGAGAAATAAAAAGGGATTTTTATTTTACAAACAATTTATCCAGTTGGATTCAGGCTGTAATTTCCAACTAGCATCCCATGAGTCACAATTCTAGTATCGTTTAGTTTTCAAACTTTTGGAGTGCTATTCTGATCTGTTCCACACATTCACCACCAACTCTGAGACTTGAGTGATGTTTTATCTTGTACTCAGATTTTGAATACTATGTATGCTGCTTAGAGGCAGATCCATTCATGTTCAGCTCAGAAATGAGTTTATAAACAACCGTAGAAGGTTAGTCTTCTGAGTTCAACCCTCTATACCACTGCCCAGGCTTATTCCAGTTTTCTGAGTCTCCTTTTTTCTTGTTCTTGAGACAAACGTTGAGTCTTAATTTATGCCAATCTACTGAACACTTCCTGCAAAATTACCCACATTTGAGACTAAGAAGTAGGAAATGGAAAGGGGGAAGAGAGTAAGTTAGCATTTTCCTTATTTCTAGGAGTCCAACTCCATGAATAGTGAGGAAGACTCCCTTTCCAGAGATGTATGCTTTTCCTCACCATTGCAGTCCATATGATTATTGCTTCCTAGCACTACGTGGGTACTAGAACACAAAGAACAGTTATAAGGTTAAGAATGAGAAAAAAGTGGTGATTTTCCTTACTGTCTGAACATTAAGGACATCTGTTTCTTGCTCTTCAAGCAAGACTGGTGGATTTTTCCTGGCTCTCTCTAGATACTAACTCTTCCAGATTTCAGGTTTCATTGAATTCACACTGGGGATGCCAGCAGGAAAAAGAGTGGTAGACTCAGTGATGGTCAATAATACTTTGAAAACTGATAGTTCTTCCTCGAACTTCCTATCATTATTTATTTCCAGAGTCTTCAAACAGATGTCTTACATTCTTTCCAGGTTCAACAGCTGTATTCAATGGGTTATAGAGGGTGGATTATGTTTGTTCCATCCTAGAAATGGAATCTTTAGTTTTACTTCAAAGTACATGTTATTGCACCTTAGTAGATATTTTGTCAAATCTTGGATGTTTTCAATAGTTGAATGAACTTTCTATCTCCCTTATCTTTAACATATTTTTTACTTTATATGGACACACTATCTTATAGAAGAAAATTAGAGAAGGCCACAATCTCTTTTAAAATTTTTTAATGTTTATTTATTCTTTAGAGAGAGACAGAGTGGGAGAGGGGCAGAGAGAGATGAAGACACAGGCTCCAGCAGCCTCCAGGCTCCAAGCTGTCAGCACAGAGCCAAATGTGGGACTCAAACACTCAAACCACAAGATCATGACCTGAGCCAAAGTCAGATGCTTAAGCGACTGAGCCACCCAGGTGCACCCACAATCTCTTTTAGTGAAGAACAAATGATTTTTACAAATTTTTGCATATTTTTAAACACTAAAAATTAGATATTTAGCAGGACTCCTCTACATATAATGAATTAAGTTCGAATGTGATTGGCATCTTCTGCCAAAATCAGTCATATTGGTGAGTTTTCTGAGAAAACAGGTAATTTTGTAGGTGTACTATATGCTCAAGTGCTGGTGTAGGCATTTTCATATATTATCATTCAGTTTACTATAATCTTGCAAAGAATTTTGAATGTACCTACTATTTTAACTCATACAAACAAGGAAAACAAGGATCTGAAGATTAAGAAATTTATTTTGAATTACGGTATGAAAATAGCATAGCTTGCTATGTAAATAAAAGAAAAATAACATAGCTTGTTATGTCTTTTATTTTTGTTTTAGATCTTTTGACTCAAAGACTCCAAAAGCATGTGATATAGCAAATATTATTTGATTATTTGAAAATTCTATTCAAACGAGGATGAATATTATGAAAATAAAAATTAGAAAAGAAACTAAGAAAAAACCCAGCGAATTGCATTTTAACATAAAAATGGACCAAAATAACAGGCAATAACTGCCTTAGTCATACTTTACTATCTGTCATGAGTCATTTAGTATTTTCCATATATTTCTCTAGAAGGCAGTTAAGGTTTTACAACACTGGAATTTTAACAAATTACTCACAAGATTTACAAATGATAATTATAGAAATAACAATTCAGAAGTTTTAAATTCATAAATATATTTAAAAATAGTTTTAAACTGTTGAAATTATAAACACTCATTATTTAGCATAGGAAGATACAGAGACAAATCCTGGACTGATAGCAGATGGGTATACAGGGAGATAAATTGTTTAGATAACTCAAACCTACCCAATTCAAATGTATTTATTCAGTACATAAATTGAGATGATATAATGGAAGAAAAATAATCTTTTACCAATCTTAGTTTCTTTCATGGAAGTCCTGTAAATTAGAAGAATAAAGCCTATGAGCTGTTCAGATGAAGCTTTGAATTCAAGAAGATTAATGAGAATGCTAGATTTAGGATTTCATTCATTTATTTTCTTATCAAATAATTACTGAATACCTACTATGCATTTAGGCACTGAAAAAAACTAGTGGGCAAGATAACAATAAACATTAAAACTATGACACAATAATTTCAGGTTCAGATGGATGAACGCTAGAGAAAACTAAGACTAGAATATCATAACTAGAAGGATGTGTGGGAACAGTGTTTTTATAAAAGGGAGAGATCTTAATATTGAGTAACTCTAAATAAAAAATATCTTTGAGGACATCATATTTAAATCATAAGAAGGAAACTGCTTAGATTGGAAGAATGGAGACAAAGGAATTAGTATTAAAAGTCAAATGTGGAAGATGCTTAACTTTTGATTGATGAGGAGAAGATAGTAGGAAATGGAGTAAAAAATATGAGCCTGTGCTCACCAACGGCATGGAAACCATGGAGAGGTGCTTGGACTTCATTGTGAGTGCTGTTGCCCTTGGATGCTTTCATTTATGTATCTACACAGATGCATGTGGACACATGAATCTCAGTCACTATCATCCAGACCTCGCTCACTTTTTTTCCAAGCATTTGTTATAACTGTATATCTTATTACTTTTGTTCTTATTATCTCTCCTTAGAGTAGGTCAAAGATAGCAAATTTAGAACTCTGGCTTTGGAATCAAATATTACTGGGTTCAACTTTTAATTTTGTTGGCATTAAAATAATTTGGACCCTGCTCAAGGACCTTAACTCCTTAAGACAAGATTTTTCATCTGTATTATGAGAAAAATAATATTTAACTTGTCAATTGTTTTCAGAAACAAGTGTAATAATATTCACAGAGTACTTAAAAATAATCTTTGTAAAATAAATGGTATTATTATAAAATACTCTTCTCTTCATTACATATCCAAGATTGTTTTTTATGATGTAGTTTCCAATCATTTTATTGAGTTTAATATTTGACTAATTTATATTGAAATTAATATTCTCTCTAATCTACTTCCAATTTTTATTTAAAATGACTGTATTAAATTATAAAATATGATATTGTATGAATAATTACTTGTCCCACTACAACTTAAGCTACTTAATGGTGACCATATATAACATCATCATTAGAATCTCCATAAAACCTGAACCAAATATAAAACAGGTAAATTTAGCAAAGAAAGAAAGAAACTAACTAACTAACTAAATAAATGATTTATATTTATATTTTCTAAGGAATATAAGGAACAAGGAATCCATGCAGATATATACTTAGTATTTCTTTCTTTTCATTCTACCTACTTAGAAACTTGTTTAAACAATAATAGATGGAAATACAGACTGTTTATTACCAAAGTTGCCACTCATTTAGCTGTTTCATTCTTATCAAATGGATTCAATATAAGAGCCCTTTAAGCAATGAGCTCATCATGACATGTATACTTTTGTTGTGATCACATAATTTTTTTGTATCACCTTTGATTTGATCAGAAATACTCTCTTGTAATGAACTTGCAGGTATGCTGATAAAATGAGGTGTGTTGAGACAAGTCTCAATGACATAACAATATATTTATAAAAAGATCCTTTTGTCTAGAAATGCATGCATGTGTGCAAACCCTTGGAGAAAATAGAATTTAAATGTCAACCTACCTCTGAGAATATAAAATAAATAATGAATTGTTTAGCTACGTAAGAAAGAAGTAGACTTGGTGAATCTTTCTGAGATACTGATAAAATCTACATCATTGTTTTATTTGTTTTTATTTAAGCTATTTTAAATGTCAAAAATCTCTTTGAGGGCATAATTCCAAAAGGCTATAGGAGCAATTTTCTCTTTAAAAAAATGAAGATCCTGTGGCTCCTGGGTGGCTCAGTTGGTTAAGCGTCCGACTTTGGCTCAGGTCAGGATTTCACGTTCTGAGGGTTTGAGCCCTGCGTAGGGCTCTGTGCTGACAGCTGGAAGCCTGGAGCCAGCCTCAGATTCTGTGTCTCTCTCTCTCTGCCTCTACCCCGCTCAAGCTCTATCTCTCTCTGTCTCTCAAAACTAAATAAACTTTAAAATAAAAAAAAAAAAAGAGTGAAGATCTCTTTTGTCAGAAGAAGATTCAGTTGTAAGCCTTTATACCACTAAGTGCCCAGACTAATGGTTTAAGTTCTAGAAAACTTGTTAATTTTATTAAACTTAAGCTTGCAAATTCAAAAGGTACATTTTATGTGATCTATACTTCAAAGATATAAACTTAAAATTGATAATTGCATGGCTTTATATCCCATATAGCAAATTTCTACCAGAGATAGGACAGAATATAGCCTTGATGCAAGATGCAAGCAATTAAAGAGGTGGTGAGTTTTCAGCTTCTTAGTCAAAAGAATAGGTTCTAGTTAATGCCAGTCTTAATTGTAAAAACAAGACTGTAAGCCTAATATGAACTGAGTAAATTATTGACTGTCTTTTCACTCACACTAAGTCTTTGCTTACTTTTTCAAAGCTTCCCTCCTTAAATATAACAATTGCTTTTGAAGGCTAAATTTACTTCCACACAGAATGCAGAAGCTGTCTTTCTGGAATCTGTATCTGTGGATTTTCTTGTCAATTCATTCTCTCTGCAGATATTAGCATGTTTATTATTACTTTGTGTTGATACAGGGAGACATTTTGAATTGGCTTTCTACTTGGAAATCTTGGTTAAAACAGAGTTACCTGGTTGCCTCATAATGGCATTTCCTGACATGTAGGACTGTCAAATATGACCAACGAGTAGCAGTATTTTTCATCAAAGCATATCCGATATCTCTTGAGCTATAAAGGTGATTCGACTCAGTTTAGGGTAAAATCAGACAGATCTTAGATTAAAAAAATAATAAACAAATAAAGCAGTCTGAGAGGATCTGAAATCTGGAATTGGATAACTATGGTAGAGAAAGATTAAACTTTAGATGCTGAGAGAAATGCCATACCCAGAGGTGCACCAAAAAGCTATGTTTCAGAAGTACAGGGAGTGCCAGGCACTGGATTAGTCCAAGGCACCAATAAGTAGGTGGAGGTTTCAAAGGTAAAGACCTGGATGAACAGTAGGCAGTTGGCCTTTAGGAAATGTGTCAAAGAGAAATATGCCCTCAGCCAATGGGCTGAGTTCATTAATTCACTACTTGTATAGTACTGAATATCTGCAATGTTGTCAGACCTTATGCTACTGACTCAAAATAAGAGTTGTGAAAAAGGCAGACATATTTGCCTTCACAGAGCCAACAGTTAAGTGAGGGAGATACACAAATAGTAATTATACACATATAACTATATAAATATTATTGACGTAAGAGTATTTTGAATAAATGCCGTTCTGTGCTATAGGACGATATGGCAAAAATATAACTCAGTTAACAGAATAATAGAATGTTTCCCTGAGAAGATGATATTTAAGCAGCTCTGATCAGTTAGGAAAGAGGCTGTCAAGAGTAAGGGAGGCACAATTCCATAGAGATTGAGACACTGAGTCATTGCTAATGCACAGATTCAAACATGGGATAGGCAGGGGCCAGGTTTTTAAAAATTGAAGCAGAAAGGAAAAGTTAGTACAGTTGGAAGGATAATTTGATGACAAACCAGAGAACAGTACAATTTAGATTCCTTTGTCTTTGCACTTCTGCCTTTCTACAATCACCCTAAAGCTTTATCTCTAACCTGTTTAAGCTGAGTACTGATCTTAGACAGTGGAGGAAAGACTGCATTAAACGTCTTCAGTTATAGGAAGAAGACTACAGAATTTTGGATCTCCTGGGATCTAAGGAGAATGGAAAAAAAATTTGAAAGATATTTCTCTCAGGGCACCTGGGTGGCTCAGTTGAATATCTGATTCTGCTCAGGTCATGATCTCACAATTCATGAGTTCGAGCCCTGCACTGGGCTCTGTGCTCACAGGTCGGAGCCTGGAGCCTGCTTCAGATTCTGTGTCTCCCTCTCTCTCTGCTCTTCCCTTGCTTGTACTCTCTCTCTCTTTCTCTTTCAAAAATAAATAAACATTAAAAAATTAAGAAAAAGGATATTATCTCTCTACA
This sequence comes from Hyaena hyaena, assembly GCF_003009895.1. Taxonomy (NCBI): domain Eukaryota; kingdom Metazoa; phylum Chordata; class Mammalia; order Carnivora; family Hyaenidae; genus Hyaena; species Hyaena hyaena. Next base: position 90,856 of record NW_024081857.1, on the reverse strand, counting down.
ACCTATGGTATAAAGATAGAGAAATATTAAAGGTGTCCCACTATTTTAATCAATATTTTTTAAAAGAATCAATATATGTTTATTGAGTAGCTATTACATGCCTGACACTGCTGTTCCTGGAGATGCAAAAATGAACTCAATTAGTTTTTATACTGGGATGTTCATCATTTAGTATGGGAGACAGTAACTACACTAGACTTGATAAATGATATTATAAGGTTGAGTTCTAAAACATCACACAAAAGGGCAGATAATCTAGACTTAAAGAGCTGAGAAAAATTTCCTGAAGAGAGTAATATTTAAACTGAAATGATTAGGGGTGCCCAGGTGGCTCAGTTGGTTAAGCATCCAACTTCAACTCAGGTCATTGTCTCACGGTCCCTGAGTCAGGTTCTGTCTGGGCTGATAGCCCGGAGCCTGGAGGCTGCTTCAGATTCTGTGTTTCCCTCTCTCTCTGCTCCTCCCCTGCTCATGCTCTGTCTCTTTCTCTCTCAAGAATAAACAAACATTAAAAAATTTTAAAAAACCCTGAAATGATTAATGAATAAAAAACAAATCATTACTGAAAATATAGGATTACCAAGAAGAACATGTGAAGTGAAAAGGAAACATATCAAAGAGAGTTAGATGAAAGAACAACTTTTTACAAAATGGGTAGAGGAAACAAAGAACCAAGAGGAGAGTATGAAGGATTATCCACAGAAAAGAGGGAAAAGGACATACTCACACTTATAGAACGTAAGGAAAGAGATTATCAAAAGAAAAAGGATCTATAGACCATGCCAAAAAGTAGCAATTCAAAGAATCCTTTAATAATATGTTTTGGGTTTAGCAACAGTTCGTTGGCCATCTTAGCTAAAGCAGTGGTAATGAGAAGATGAAGTCAGGAGCCAAGCTGCAGTTTGCTGAGGATTGTTTGGGAGGGAAAATATAATGGTAAGAAGTATACAGTGTTTCTTAGGTTCCTATCTGTTACAGAACATTGGGGGAAGGGTTCTCTAGGTTTCAGTCTACTCTGGTTATAGTTGATGTGCTCTGTGTCTAAACCAATGCAGTCTTAATAATGCAGATGCCAAACTCAAGCGCTGTTAACTTGTAAAGTGGTCATGTTTGGTTTCCCATGTCCAGCCTCTGTAAGTTTATCACAAAACCATTCTCCACTGAGATCCTGACATTAGCAAGATGCTATGGACCTCATAAAATCCCTATTCCTTTTACAGTTTTGGAAGGGAGTTTCTCCCAACCTTTCCTCATTTAGTAACCTTTGCTTTCTATATCTTTCCATTTTGAGACAATTCCATGGAATTCTGTAACTGTTACAAACAAAACCTAGGAGAGCACTTAAACCCTTGTGCTTAGAAATAGTTCCTTTGGAGCTGATTACTTTTCAGCCCTTGAGTGAAGAAAACATAACATGAGCCATCTTCCTGGAATCAGAAACGGAAAATATTTATAGCGATCTGAGCAAAATCCAAGTTAATGTTTCAATAAACCATCCTACTGCATCACGTGTCTTTTGTGCAAATTTCATCCTTTCTCTCTAGTTTACATTGCTGGTCTTTTGTTTTTCTGTGGAATTCAGAAACAATTTGCTATTTTCATTAAACCACATTAAAGATACATTAAAGAACATTTGACCATTCAATCTTACATTTTTAAAATCCAATCCCTTTAAGGTTTACATTCCTGTAGTAACTTTTATTGTGTGAAATATCTCATTTTTCCTCTTAAAATTAAATATGCATACTTCTTATGCACTAAACTAAGAAGTTTAAAGAATTAATACTTGGATTCATCAGTTTTGTCTTCACCTAAATTAGTTAACTATGTAGACATTTCAAATAAAAAGAACATAGACACTTGATATTTTTAACTGTAATGGAAGGAGCAGCTGCCACCACCATAGGAAATTCATTTAAATGCAATCTCTCAGGGAGTTCGATATTCTCATTATCATGTGGAAGATTTTTCTTGTGTGTACAAAAGTCTTTAAAGATCAGTCATCTCTCATGAATGTTCTTATCCTTTTGTTTATTTGCTTACGATACCCTTTCCATCAATTGCTAAGCTTGTGGTATTTCTGAGGTGAATAATTTACTTTCACTTTTTGGGTTCCAGAATATGACTAGAGGTTGTATAAATTCGTGGGGTTATCTCTTTACCTGAATTAGCCTCTTCGGTTTGTTCTGGGTTATAATAACATCATAATAATACAGATCCATTTTATGTAAGTTATTTGCTACAAAAACTTCTGAAAAAACACCTCAGTAATTTGGAAAATAATTTATAGCAACTAGAAAATGGTCACATACTGCTCATAGATAAAGTATAGTTTGACCTGCATAATTATATATATACTAATATACATAATTATAATATATATATGTAAATAGAAAAAAGAGATAGACAATTACATATATATATACATATATACATGTATACATGTATATACACACACACACACACACACTCATAGATAAGTTTAGTTTGGCCTACATTATTTTATCTCTCTGTCTATCTGTCTGGCTATCTATCTGTCTATCTGTACAGAGAAAGGGAAACACTACATACATATACACATATTTATATTTACATATATGTAATTTGAACCATTTGTGAGTATTAACACCCACAGGATTTCACATGAATAAAACATGAAATTGTAAATTATTATTGAAAAATGCGGTTTGTCACAGTGTTTTGGTAAATGTGGATTTGGGAATGTCACGAGTGAGCTGCAGCACAGTGACTCCACTCAGACGTGGGATTTCCACCATCTGGTTCAGAAACTGATTGGCTTGGCTACTGTGAGTATTTGAATTTGCAACACTGGTCTATGTAGTTGATTTCTAGTAAAAAGGTTTTTATTTCCAAACCAATTTTAACAGCAGAGAAATGCTTTTTAAAAAAAATGTAAAGAAGAACAACAACAAATTTTCACTTGGTCTGAAGTGGGGTTTGGGTGCCTACAAGCCCACTTTTCATCTCTTCATAACAATTGTCATCAAACGTCTGGAATCCCCCATGATCTCTTTGCATGTCAATGAACATAATTGGAAAATCTCCCTATTGGTAGATACGCAGATAAAAATAAAACACTAATCAAAAAAGATATATAAACTCCATATTTATTGCAGAATTGTTTATAACAGTCAAGATAGAGAAGGACCCCCATCCCCCCACAATCACACAATGAAATATTACTCAGCCATAAAGAAGAGTGAGATCTGACATTTGTGACAACATGGGTGAACTTAGATGTCAGACCAAGATTTTCTGATAAACAAAGACAAATATATAACTTCAGATGTATGTAGAATCTAAAAAAGAAAACAAATGAACAAATAAAAAACAAACAGATTCATAGATACAGAGAACAAATTGGTGATTGCCATAGGGGAGGGGGGATGGGCAAAATAGATGAAGGAGCTTAAAAGGTATAAACTTCCACTTACAAAATAAGTCAGTCACAAGGATATAAAGTACAGCATAGGGAACATCATTAATAATATTAGGGGGCACCTGGATGCCTCAGTCGGTTAAGTGTCTGATTTTGGGTCAGGTCATGGTCTTGTAGTCCATGATTTTGAGCCCTGCATCAGGCTCTGTGCTGACAGCTCATAGCTTGGAGCCTGCTTCAGATTCGATGTCTTCCCCACCTGTCTTCCCCTCCCTTGTACATGCTCTGTCACTGTCTTTCTCTCAAAAATAAATAAACATCAAAAAAAATTTTTTTAAATAATATTGCAATAACATTATATGGTAACAGATGGTGACTCTACTTATTGTGAGTATCGAGTAATGTATAGAATTATCAAATCACTTCATTGTGCACCTGAAATTAACGTAACATATTTCAATAAGAATTATAAAATAAATAAAATAAAATAAAATAAAATAAAATAAAATGTCACCAGTTTGCATTTTAAAAGTCATTTAGAAAAATATATGCGAATCCTTAAGGGAAATTTTAATGCTGAGTTATACGCACAATACTAATACTATAATCTGCTATAGGTCTTAGCACACATAGTAGTAGGTGGTCAGAGCTTTTTTGTTTGGTTTTTGTAGTTCAACACTTATAATTTTGACTTTTGTGTAAAATACTGAGCTGAGACGTGTCCAACAAGAAATAAGACACTTTCTTACTTAGTCCTTTGGTGGGTCATTTATTTCCCACCATCCAAAAAGGATTTTGCTCTTCCAGCTCAATGAGACCACGGTTCCATAATTCAAGGTACCAGCTTGGTCTAGTATGTGCAAGACAAACACATCGGTCTAAGGTCACTATAATGAGATTACGTTGAAAATGCTGAAGTGCGAAAAACAGAAAACAACTTACTGAGTCTTTTAATGTCCTGTGTTTTACTTCATGTTTCATGGTAACTGAAATGATACATCAGTATAACAGTATTATCACCCACAAACACAGCACTTTCATGTTTTTTTCATTTTAGTCTTTTAAAATTCTCTTCACTTACTTTTAATTGATATAATGTGGGAAAGCTGTGTTTTCTATGTTTATACTCTGAAACTCTGGAAGAGAAGGAGGTGAAAAATCTAACAGTCTCACACGTATATCACATAAGGACGTGCGGTGACCAGGTTTTGGTCTTTCTGTACCCTTTTAATACCTAAAATCCCTTTTCCTCCCTGCCTTTGGCCAAAAGAGCAGATGGATAATTACACTCCTCAAAAGATAAATTAAAGGTAGAATTTGGACCAACTGGGCTATTGAAATATAGTGCTAATGGAGGATTTTGGAGAAATGGCCAAATAAGAGTCTCGAATGGCCTTATTTTCCTCCTGGTGACAGTGCTTTCCAGATTAAAAGCTGTTTTCTTTTATTGAAATAGAATAGTGCCAAACATTGAACCTGCTTTGTAAGACATACATCAAGAGAGAAAATATTTCACCACAATGACATGACCTGACATTTTAAAGCAGATAACAAATGACATCTTGTCAATGGCACCAATTTATTATTCTCTCTCTTGTACCTTGGTGCCACAGCAGGATACACATTCCTTTTAATCATGAGACTGTGTTAAACAAATTTTTACCAGAAGAGACTATAAAATGCCCCTCATCGTTTCCAAGTATCCTGACCTCTCAGCTGTCCCCACGATAGCATATAAAGACAAAGGCTATGCTAAATTTTTCATCATTTTATTCCATTTCAGATCCAATTATGTGAGGGTCTTCCATCACTTACATGGGAATATATGCTATAACATGAAGTGCCACACATTAATCAGACTCTTTTTATCCAGCAGACACCAGTGCTAAATCACATTACTCTAAAAAAAGGAACATGAAATGGATGCAAATGTACAAGGAGGGTGCTCTCTTTTGTGCAGTTACAATAGGAGGTGACTTGCATGGGTGGCCGCCCCATCAAGTCCAAGAGACTCTCAAAGTAAATTTTATTTTTCATGTTTTCGACCACATTCTTCCCCAAAAGGACCCTCTTCTGCTACTTGCTTTAATGTCCCTCTGCCAGTTTATATCATAGAATCCACCACTTTGAACACTGCCCTGGGCAATGACTTTCTAGTTGAACTGTTGTAACTAATCAGCCTGTAAGCTGAGAAATGGCCAGCTTGACTCTCGCTCAGGCCTCTTTCTCAGCAATGAAAAATCTCCCTTTATTTCAACAGTGTCCTACAAGCATACAACTAGACTGTGGGTGCTCAATATTTCTGACTAATGACATTAAAATTGTGGATCTGAGAGAAGCAGAACAATGCATGTTACTAGGTAATTTTAAAAATATTTGGGATTAATAGCATTTCTTAATAAATTTTAAATTATATTTTGGTTTTAGTTTCAGACACCATCATGAAGATGAGTAGCTTATAATCAGAAAAGACATATATGAAAGGTACACTATAAAGTCCAGTAAATTTCATTTGAAAAAACCGATGGGGAAGATAATTATCTTCGATTGCACAAGACAGGATAAGGTTTATAGTTTAAGATAGACATGGATTTAAGTACCACTTTGATGGCTTTCTAATTATCTGTGTTTGGCAAGTTACATAACTTTTTAAAGTCTTGGTTTGTTCCCTTATGAAATGAGAATGATGTTATTATCTATTTCATAGGATCTGGGAGGATTAAATGAGCTAATATCTATAAAGCTTCAGGCACAATGGCTGACAACTCTAACCACTCAATAAATACCCATTTTCATTATTATCATAATGAAATTCAAAGCACACCTAAAACAAAACAAAATGGTTTCTTTGAATACTTTTAAGGATTGATTGAGAGGAATAATCTCAATTGCTTTATATATGAACTGTGGATTTAGAAGATTTCTCAAAAATATATTTTCCCTAAGAAAGACTTCCATAATAAAGTCTTAGAAGATAGCCTAAGAAACAAGTTAAGATAAAAATTCATAATGATGTAACGAGAAAACAGTGATTAAGATAATTCCACAATATCAAAGGAGGGCACGATCATTCCACTTAAGAACAACAAAAAAGGAAAATTTGTAAGTATTTTAGAATTCCATGCATTTCTAAGAATATTGGGCCAATCTTCTATCTTCCACTCTAAAAATAAATAAGAAATGCATATATCACAACTGACACCAATTGTGGCTCTGAGAGCAGTCAGATCTGATGATTTCATTCATTCTAGATTTCTGAAATGATTTGAAATAATTCTAATTTCTTGATTTTCAATTAAAATTAAGGTATTCAGTTGTACATGAACACATTTTGGGGAGATTACATATAAAACAAGATAAACAAATATTTCAGACTTCTGTAAAGTAGTCATTTTTTTTTTTTAAATTTATTTCTGAGAGAGAGAGAAGGTGCAAGCAGGGGAAGATCAGAGAGAGAGGGCGACACAGAATCTGAAACAGGATCGAGGCTCTGAGTCAGCTGTCAGCACAGAGCCCGACGCGGGGCTCGAACCCACAAATCGCAAGATCATGACCTGAGCCGAAGTTGGATGCTTAACCGACTGAGCCACTCAGGCGCCCCAAGTAGTCATTTTCTAAATTAGTGTAATATATCTATTATAGTCTAAAAGAAATGAAGATATTCCACATTTATTATTTTGTGAATATAACATTCTTATCCTTTCACTTTTAGTTTTTAGAACAAAAGAGAAATTCTTTAAACCAAATAACTAGTGGCTGTGCACTAAAATAATTTCTTACCTATTTTTAAATTCTATAATTCAGAGTCAAGTGGTCATACATTAGTTAAGTTTTTAAAAAGTTTCATTTTAACTTGTTGCTTAGGCTATTAATACACTGGAATTTAAAAATGTATTTTAAATTACCCATGGGCACACTTAGCATATTTTGGATTCAAATGATTCTCCCACTAGGAATGTTTACATGGGCAGTATGTACATGGAATATTTCAGGGTATCTTATTGTTTTTATCAACTGTTGGTTTGGGATGGTTAGCGGCAGTTGTCAGGGTTAATAAGAGTTCATAGATAATGAGACAAGATAGACAAAGGATTAAGGAATAAAGGAAATCACTGAATTTTAATCAGGATACACTTTTCATATTGCATCATCTTACATATCACCCTGAATATACAAAAAAAAAAGCCAAATTCTTTATTTTTAAATGTTAATATCTGTTTCAGTGATGTGATCATTTTTTCTTGTTAATTGGGCTTTGTAACTTAGATTCATTTCTTTATCCTTATTCTTAGAGTTTTAAAAAAATATTTATTTATTTTTGTGTGAGAGAGAGAGACACAGAGCAGGAGCAGGGAAGGAGCAGAGAGAGAGGGAGACACAGAATCCTAAGCAGGCTCCAGGGCTCTGAGCTGTCAGCACAGAGCCTGACATGGGGCTGGAACCCACAAACCATGAGATTATGACCTGAGTTGAAGTCTGACACTTAACTGACTGAGCCATTATCCTTATTCTTTATTTCCCTAATATAATTCTATTTCCCTGCTTTCCTTTTTTTCCCTTTCTCTTCCTTCTCATTCTCACTGACACAAAGAGAGTTCAGCTCCACAAAACCTCAAATGTACATAATGCAACAGTCTCTTAGCATCCATCACTGATTTGCTAGTTTTCATTTCAATCCAATGTGACTTATTCTGTCTCTTTTAGTTTTCCTGTTTTTTAATCATCAACGTATTTATATTAAATACAAGCTTCTATTTTGGACTGTGGGACCATAAGAAATATAAGATTCAGGTCTACTTCTCACTGATTAGACCATATGTAATAATAAGATCAATACTAGTATATAAGACTTAATGATAAATGCACATTACATATTATTACAATAGCTGCTTCAAGGAGAGGAGAGTGAGTTGAGCTGGCACTACAGTAAACCTGAAGACTTTGATAATTACAGCGGAGTTGAGAGTCCATTCTGGGGAAGATGGTAAGAGAGCATGAGCAAAATAAAGGAGCAGATAAATACACACTGTGCAGGAAGAGCACAGACAGCTGACTTCACTGACTGGCACAGTAAATTTGGAGTGATTGACTGGCAGCAAAGCAGGTATAGCCTTAAATACTAAAGTCAGGAGATCCAGCCTTTACTGTACAAGCAATTGAAGTATTTTTGTTAGGGAAGTTACATATACAGAGACTTGTGTTTGGTTGAATTATAGAGAGAAGAATTGGAAGAGGGGATGGTAGATGAGAAGAAAAGAAGTAGCGTTCATTTAGCTTCTTCTGTGGTTTCATTCAGTTCACTGAACATCATCAAGTTATGGAATGACAGTACACACAGTATTTTCTGATGGTCCTTTCTCTCCAGGAAATTACAGATTAATGGGACAACAGATACATTATTTTAATACATAGGTATTTCTTTATAGTCATATATATGTTCCTAAGAGATACAAGAAACACTGTATTTGAAAAATTGTACGTTAAAAATAACAGAGCTTAAAGGGAAAAAAGGATTGGGCAGACCACTCAGAGCCTATGTAACTTTGAAAACAGGGTACTACATAAAAGCAATAACAATCTTAACAAAAACAGAAGCACAGCTAAGTCTTCACCGACATGTGCATGAATTAACAAAACCAGTGGATTCTTTGCTGAGGTTTAACTCCTGCACTTATGCTTCCTTCTAAAGACTTTGAAAATATTCACTTATTACATGGGATGCCTGGGTGGCTCAGTTGGTTAAGCTTCTGACTTTGGCTCAGGTCATGATCTCACAGTCTGTGGGTTTGAACGCTGCACTGGGCTCTGTGTTGACAGTTCAGAGCCTGGAGTCTGCTTCAGATACTGTGTCTCCCTCTCTCTCTCTCTGTCCCTCCCCTGCTCGCTCTCTGTCTCTGTCTCTCAAAATAAAACAAAGACATAAAAAATTGAAAATGAAAATATTCACCTATTACAGACCAGATACATCAAAATTTAAAAATCTAACCCAAAGTATTTAACACATGAGAAATGTCTTCATAGTTTTGTCATCTCTACTTTCAAATTTCCTAGATTAATGGATACTGTGGAAAGTGCAGCAATTTTTGAATCAACTAAACATTTGCCTAAAATAAGAGTTGCAGCTTTTTCCTTAAGATTTTGATATGTTATATAAATATAATTACAAATAATATGTTATTTGTAATTGTGAGAATGTTTGCTCTCAATCTTTCACAATAAAAATAGGTTTGGAAAAGTTTTGAATGAACCAAAATTATATTGACTCCTGAATTATATTACACCATTCTCATACTTAATCATAAATAAGCTAATTTTCATTAAGTACACATATTGGAGCAGAATAGATTAAAATATAATGAATTTTAAGTAGAGCTTACAAAAGATACCAAGCTATCGCAGAGAAAGGGTTGTTTATTTAACTTGATGCCTCTGGGAAGGGATCTGTAAACAAGTGACCTCTTAACTGAGGCTTGAGGAATAAATAAGTAACAGTTGACTGGGTAAAAATGCTGCATTCTCCTGGATGAAGAATGAAGCACAGCAAGAGCGTATAAATTCCTTACTAGCAAAGCTAGTAAGTCATTGGAGCTAATATTGAACACAAGCAATATAGTTCCTAGTGTTCACTTTATGTCACTATGCACATTAGTTTTTCTTATGCCTACTGCTTAGAATACATTTCCTTAGGTCAGGTAAGAAATGGAGAAGGCACTATCAACTGGACAATCATTTAATAACTGAGTTCACTGATTTGATGTAGGGGTGAAAAGAGGAAAACTGGTTACTGGCAAGGGCAACTGACTATTGCGATGACAGTAACAGTAACTGAACTTTGGAATTAAAGAGGAAGAACAGGCCTTGAGAAAAGATGCTAAATTCTCTTTTGAGTATGTTGAAGTTGATGTGCCTGTAGAAGAGTCAAATGAAGAGGTAGAGCTGAGTAACTGAGTCAAGAATTATATATATAAGGCTGGAGCTCAGAGAACTGCTCAAAACTGAACATAAGTCTATAATTGGTAATTGTTTGCAAACAAGTGATTGTTCACTTGTTTCATATGAAACACATTGTTCATATGAAAACACATGAGATTTCACTCCACAGTAGCTTAGGTCAACACCTAAGCACCAAGCAGAGGAGACTGAGTTCACATAAAAGACTATGAAGTGGGGCACATGGATAACTCAGTTCGTTAAGCATCTGATACTTGATTTCAGGTCAGGTCATGGTCTTGTCACTGGTGAGATCAAGCTCTGTGTCAGGCTCTGTAATGGCTGTAGAGCCTACTTAGATTCATTCTCTCCTTCTATCTCTGCCCCTCCTCACTCATCCTTAAGAGAGAAAGAAAGAAAGAAAGGAAGGAAGGAAGGAAGGAAGGAAGGAAGGAAGGAAGGAAGGAAGG